>NC_141996.1:59484885-59809385 GCF_049901715.1 Pseudonaja textilis
TGATTGGTATTTAGGGCAGCTTTTTGCAAGCAAAGAAGCTTTTTGTATTTTTATACTGGTAATTCTTGACTTACAATCGTTCATTTAGTAACCATTCAAAGTTACAATGGCACTGAAAAAAGTGACTTATGACCGTTTTTCACGCTTACAACTGTTGCAGAATCCCCACATTCATGACAGGCTGGGTGAGACAAAGCGCCCCTCAACGTGAGTGATATTAAGTTGGCCACGCCCGCTCAATCACATGAGCACCCAGCAATGCTTATCCAGCCAGTCATTAGGGCAGGTGGTTAAATTATTTGAATCCCATGACTGGCAGTAACTCTTAAAAGCAAGTTTTTGCACAATAAATTCCCCACATCCATATTTGTCAACCAAAATATTTGTCCCCACATCAATATTTTTCAACCAGGCTATTTGTCCTTGTCAAGCAAGAGATTACATCTTTTAAAATGTATAGCACAGATCTGCTCTTTAGGGATTTATTTGCCTGGGCTAATCTATCAAGGATGTACATCTTGAATAGTGGGCATGGGAACTATGACTGTGTACTTGCCAAATAATGGAAGGAATTATTTTAACAGATGAAGACACAAAGTGAAATCTCATATTCCTTGTACCTTGTACTGAGTACCTGTATTAAAAAATACTATATACAGGTTTAATGAGATATGGCAATATATTCTATATTCATTTTCCATTCAGGTCAGTAATTTATTATTTATTTTATTTTATACTGTTAATGCTTTGATTGGCTGGAATAGCTTCAGGTGTATGTAATCATCACTTTATCTTCATAACTAAGTCTTGTACATATATATGAATGTAGAGTGATAGTTACATCTGCATGACATCTGCAATTGTTAGGATGGCAGATGTATATCTTTGTATCTTTAAAATGTCTTATAATGAAACCTTAAAAATATTGATTTGTGATGTAAGACTGCAGCTGCATGAATTTTAGCTGTTTCTGATTTAAAATTGAGAACAATTTAATTATCAATTTTGACATCATAAATCAATAGTTTTATGTGTTTTACTCTAAACAGACATTGCTATACATGGAAGCTTATGCAATTTGCCTGGGTGTATGATGTTTGTTACATGGTAAATCTTCCTTTGTTTATCTTTGCAAGAACTTAACAGATACATTTAAAATGCATTATATTTTCCTTCTTGCTGCATTGTTTTTTCTCTTTTGTGTTGTAGGATCAGGATATTCACCAATAGAAGATGATGAAGATGTGTATGCACGCAATACATATAAAGGTGAATGCTTTGGTTATATACTAATGAGGATCTTCTCCATAGAGCTGCTCGGAGCATCCAGAGTGGGAGGTGCTTCAGACTTCTCTCTCACAGGCTGAGCTTGAATTGAGGAATGCTCCTCCTCCTCCACGTGACTCCATGTAGCGTTCCCCAGTTTTTTTGCTCAGCCTCATGAGAGACAGGCTGTTTTAGAGCAAGCTCATTGGCCGACTCAGGATTTCCTTTTATTCACTACGATAAGGTTTGATTTCTCTTTCTTTTAGCCCTTGCGCAATTGGTGGTAATCCAGGGGAACGTTTTCTCTCGCCCCCTAAGGGGAAAAAAGCGGGTGGGCTTGCAGCGCTTTTGCGCTAACCCCCCCATCCTTGATCTAACTTTCTCCCTGCCGCTTTCCACGCCACCTTTGTTAGCGGCTCGATCTTTTCTCGCTTTAAAGTGCTGCTGGTTTCCCCCCACCACAAATGCCAATCGCTCAGGAAGAGCCAAATCTCTCCTGCATGGCCCCTCTTGGCACGCTGAGCTCGCCAGAGGAGCATAATTCCGCCCCGAGAGGCCCCGACACTTTGCTCAGCTCGCAGCCACCATTTTGGGCGCCGCCTCATGGTCGGGTGCCATTTTGTCTCCTCGCTGTTCCTGCTGCGGTCGATCTAGCTCATAACAGGCCCCATCAGCAGGCCAAGAGCACTGTTTCTCATACTCGAATTGCTGTAAATACCTGACCTTTGGTCTATTTTATTGTTGGCCCTTCCCGCAGCCTCACTCGGGGCGAAGTAAAGCAGAACCCCCCCTCCAGTTTTTGTCTGGAGGACAGCTGCTGGAGGCCCTATCCCTTCTGGCCTCAGGCGTTCATTCGGCTAATTGGATAATCAATTATTAATCATTAATCAGCTTTTCCTCCCAATTCTTGCTATCCCTCCTGCCAAACTGTTGCCCCTTCCCTTTGGGCCAAGATCCAAAGTTATACCAGTTCAAACTTATATAGTTCTATTATATATATATATATATATATATATATATATATATATATATATATATATATATATATATATATATATATATATATATATATATATATATAATTGCTATCTTAGTACATATTAAAATTCCAAAAGGGGGGCACGGACCAGTTGAAAGGACACCCGGCCTTTGTTGCAGGTCGAACCCTAGGCGAGCCAACCGCCTCTAGTATTCCTGTATACGCTCATTACTTCTTAAAAGGGCAGATGACAATTCTTCTAAACGCCCTTCTCTGAAGGCCAAATCGAAATCTCACCATTTGTGCAGGCAGGCTAAGGAAACTTCCAAGGCCTCCCAGAAGGATGCCCTAAGGCGCCATAAGGCGTTGGAGAAGAAATTCGATAGGCGATCCAGGGAGTCATGTTCGGTGCCTCCAGCCCTCCCACCTTCCACTCCTTCCACCTCTACCCAACCCCCCCTCCTCCAGACCATTCTTCCCTATCCAGGCGCAGCTCTCCCCAGGGTCATCAGGCCCCTGCAACAATGACCAGACGGACACCCAAAGCCACCTTTACTGCTACGGCCGCTGGTCTGCGCCAAGAGGAACCTTCTCGAGGTTCCAGAACAAATGAGAGCATGGATGGAACTGGCTATCCGCCAGGGAATTGTGGAGGGTCTCCAACAAATGTCCAGACACTGCTTCTTCCCGAGAGCCCCCGAACATGAGTCTCTGTCCGTCAGATCCCTTCCAAGATCGGATCCTCCTCTCGGTCAGGTACTCTCACAGAGGAACAGCCCTCTTCCAGAAAGGGAGCAGAAGGAGGAGGAAGGGGGCTTTGATCATTTCAGGGAGGAGGAAGAATTCGAATTGGGGTTATCCCATTACAGTGAACCGCTATCGGAGGTGGAGCCAATGGAAGGGGAGATGTCCAAGGATGAGGGTCTCACCCCTGACCAACCCGCATTTGTGGGTCTGTTTAAGCCACATCTGTACAAATCCCTTCTTTTTAAGGCAAAAAACATTTCTGGCCTATACACTCAGTCTCCCTCTGCCCCCCGCTCCTCATCGGAAGGCCCAGAGAATTTCATTTTTAAGCAGCCCGTTGTGGAGGCTGGAGTCATTCCGGCTCTGCCCATTTTTTTCTGACCTGGTAGCAAATCAGCTGGCTTCCACAAGGGCCCCTCCCGTCCCATCCAGCCAGGACAAGAGATTTTTCAACCTCGATTCAGACTTCTCTAGTCTTCTGAATACCCTCGAGGTTGACGAGCCCATTGTTGACTTAGCATCCTCCTCCACCCCAAGTGATGCTCTGGAGGCTCTAAAACCCGAAGACAAGCGGGCTGAACTGGCCTTGCGCCGGGCTCACCAATCTGATGCTTGGGCCATTAGATCAGCCACAGTCGCTTCCTTTTTCACCAGTTCTTCAATCCGGTGGCTTTGTCAATTAAAACAGCACGTCCCCACCTCTAACGTAAGAACACACCAGGACATAGCCAAGCTTGTGGCTGCAGCAGAATTCTCAGCCGACGCCACCTACCAATCAGTTAAGTTCTCCACTAGGGCCATAACTTCACACGTTACAGCCCGCCACCTGCTCTGGCTCAAACACTGGCAGGCGGACGTTAAAAACAAAGTCAAATTGGCCACCGCTCCCATTAAGGGAGACAAATTTTTTGGCCCAGCTCTGGAACCCCTGCTAGTCAAGGGCCGAAGCAAGAAAACATTTCTCCCCTCTCTTTTTCGGAGATCAGAGCTAAGAGTCCCTCAGCCCTTTCGGAGAGGATCCTTCCGACCCTTCTGCCAGTCTCCCTTCTCGCCCAGATACCCGAGACCCCCCTCCTTTTGACCATCCCAACCCCAGGATCAAGCCAACTCGGGCGACAGGAGTAGAAGGGGCAGCAGCTACAAAAGACCCTTTAGGGGGTCAGGGGGAAGACCCTTCCAATGCCCCAGATAGATCCCGTTTCTCGCCCCCCATTGGTGGACGTCTCAGACATTTCGCCAACCAATGGGATTCCTCTACCTCCGATGCCTGGGTTAGAGACACCATCAGGTTCGGTCTCGCCCTTGAGTTCCAGTCCGCCCCCTCTGACCTTTTCATAGCATTCCCCCCTTCGAAGGATCCCACCAAACGCAATTTGATGGAGTCCGCTATTCAACATCTCCTCGACATACAGGCCATCCAACCCGTCCTAACCACTCAACGAGGGCAGGGTTTTTACTCCCACCTCTTCGTGGTTCCCAAGCATTCCGGTGGATGGAGAGCAATCTTAGACCTAAACGACTTAACCATCACTTGATCCATCACAAGTTTAAGATGAACACCTTGCAGTCTATTCTCCTGGGTACCAGGCAAGGGGACTGGCTCTCCTCCATTGACCTTTCAGAAGCATACTTACACATCCCAATCCGGCCCTCCCACCACAAATTCCTCAGGTTTTGTGACAACAACCACCACTTCCAATATGTGGCCCTCCCCTTTGGGTTGGCCTCAGCCCCAAGGACCTTTACCAAGATCCTCGTGGCGCTAGCGGCTCACCTTAGGAACCTTCCCGTACACCTCCACTGCTGCCTGGATGATATCCTCATCCTATCTCCCTCCAGACACCAGGCAGAGAGGGACACCAGGGCTACTCTCTCTGCCCTCCAAGCCTACGGGTTCCTTATAAACTGGCAAAAGAGTCAACTGTCACCATCTACCCAAATTACCCATTTAGGGTCTGTAATCGATTCGGTCAAAGAAAAGGTCTTTCTATCCTCGGAAAGGTTCCTCAGTATCCAGAAATCTGTAAAACAGATCAGGCGATCAAAAAAGGTAACTCTATTAGACTTGTCTAAGTTACTAGGTAAAATGGTCTCATGTATCTCCATTGTTCCCTGGGCCCGTTTACACACCAGATCCCTACAGTGGTTCCTGCTTCCATTTCAAAGATCTGGCAGAAGCAATTCGAAATCCAGGGTCAGGGTACCTCCAAAGGTCCTCACGTCCCTCCTCTGGTGGACCAACCCCGCCATCAACAAAGGTCATTACTTCAAGGAGCCCCAGAGGCTCACCCTCACCACAGACGCCAGCCTATCTGGATGGGGCGCCCACGTCAACTCACTCAGGGCACAGGACAGATGGTCGAAGACAGAACAAAGATGCAGCATAAATTGGCTGGAACTTCATGCCGTCCACCTGGCCCTGCGCAGTTTCCTCCCTCAGGTACGTGGATGTCATGTCCTCATTCTCACGGACAACGTCACAGCCAAAGCACATATCAACAGACAAGGGGGCACACAGTCCATTCGGTTGATGAGAGAGGCCGAGCGCCTCTGTCGTTGGGCAGAATCCAATCACCTCTCACTCAAAGCAGAGCATATCTCAGGGGTTTCCAACATACAGGCAGACTGGCTGAGCAGGGCCACGGTGGACCAGTCAGAATGGCGCCTCCACCCGTAACTGTTCAGGGAGGCGTCCAGAATCTTCGGCCAACCGATAGTGGACCTTTTCGCATCCTCGCTCAATGCACAACTTCCAAGATTCTTCTCGAGGTACCCTTCCCACGGGTCAGAGCTGCGTTGCCCCTGGCCACCAGGGCTCCTATACGCATTCCCTCCACTAGCCCTAGTTCCCAGAGTGATCCAGAAACTAATCCACGAGAAGGCAGAACTGCTTCTGGTGGCCCCCTACTGGCCCAGGCGCCCATGGTTTGCAGACCTCTACAATCTATCAGTAGTGCCCCCCTGGAGGATTCCCCTGGACAGGATCTTCCTCTCCCAGGGGCCCCTTCTGCATCCGGACCCCCAATGGCTCCAGTTAGCCATCTGGAGGTTGAGCGGAACTGCCTAAGGAAAGAGAATTTCTCTAGTCAAGTTATTGACACCATTCTAGCCGCTAGGCGGCCCTCAACCACCCGGATCTACGATGCCACTTGGAATAGCTTGTGCAGGTGGTGTCATAAATCCCAAGTCAACCCACTCTCCCCGTCTATTGCTCAAATTTTGGAATTTCTCCAGGAGGGACTGCATAAAGGACTTTCCCCTAACACCCTGAGGCGACAGGTCGTAGCCCTGACAACTGTTATCTCCTGCGACAATTTTGGCTCCCTTTCCCACCACCTCGCATTAGGGCATTCCTCAGAGGAGCCACTAACTTATGCCCCCCAACTGTTCACCGGTACCCTACCTGGGACCTCAACAAGGTCCTTACTTCTCTCACTAAGCACCCCTTTGAACCTCTGAGGGAGTCCTCCCTCCAGTTTTTAACATTCAAAGTTGTGTTCCTGGTGGCCATTACATCGGCCCGGCAGATATTGGAAATCACAGCCTTATCAGTTAGAAAGGACCTCTGCGTTTTTCACGCTGACCAGGTGGTCCTTCGGCCCGACCCTACCTTCCTGCCCAAGGTCAACTCAGCCTTCCACAGAGCACAGGAACTAATTCTCCCAAACTTTTGCCCCAGACCTCCGCGGGACAGAGAAATACTTTGGCACACACTGGACATAAGACGGGCCCTGCGCATCTACATCAAGCGCACTCAACCCTTTAGGAGGTCTGAATCCCTATTCCTCTCCTTTCAGCCCAAGACATTGGGTCACAAAGTATCCCCTTCAACCATAGGTCGCTGGATCAGGGCAACTATCTCTAGATCTTACCTGTCACAAGCTCTGCCAGTACCCAGTGGAATAACAGCACATTCCACCAGGAGCGCAGCTACTTCAACAGCTTGGGCCACCCAGGCTCCAATCACTGATATATGCCGGGCCGCCACCTGGGCTTCCCCGTCCCCCTTCATTAGGCATTACAAGATCGACATATTTGCCTCAGCAGAGGCCTCGTTTGGCAGATGAGTCCTACAGAGAGTCCTCAATGACCCAGAGGGGCTTCCGACCCAGATGGAGTCCCTCCCGTAGGACTGCGAAGCTTTGGTATGTCCCACTCTGGATGCTCCGAGCAGCTCTATGGAGAATGGGCGTTGGTTCTTACCTGACACGCCCCTTCTCGGTGAGCTGCGAGGAGCATCCAGCCCCACCCTAATTTCTCCGTCTGGTGGGGAATCTTGTTTCGGCCAATGATCCATTAGTTGGTTAGGATGAAAACACGGCTTTTTCTTCTTGTCCTCACAAAACTGGGGAACGGTACGTGGACTCACGTGGAGGAGGAGGAGCGTTCCTCAATTCAAGCTCGGCCTGTGAGAGAGGAGTCTGAAGCACCTCCCACTCTGGATGCTCCTCGCAGCTCGCCGAGAAGGGGCATGTCAGGTAAGAACCAACGCCCAATCTCTTGCCAAGGGAGCTTTTTTCTTTTCCTGCTTGGCGCATGAAAACTTAGGTCTGCACCAGCCAATTTTTGTACAATTTGCTTTATGATATGTTATGATCAGGTTATTCAAATGTCATAGTAATTTCGTAGGTCCATCAGAATTTTAATTTTTGCCCTACATCATTGTTACTTAGTTTTAATCCATATTTCTCCACTATAGTCTGCTTTTCAACTTTTGCACATATTATGGACTTCTTAAGGGAGCTGAATCTTGCATAGGTGGATCTAAAATAAGATTATTTGAGCCTGCTCATTAGTACTATAAAGGAAAATTCTGCTATGAATTTTCTACATTCCAGTTGTTTGTTTTCCAGTCTATACATGATATCTTCAAGAATCTTCTCCATGACCAAAGTTGAGAATCACTACAGAGTGTCATATGAATAATGTGCTCAGTAATCTAAGGATTACAACAATGAAGCCTGTTCATACATGGATACAAAAGTTTCTAGTGAGTTAAAAATGAAGAAAATCTAATTGTATAAAGCATAGCACTGTACGTTCATTTCTGTAAATATATTCACAGTTTTGAAGTTGAGTGCCCAGGCCTTTTTTTTTAATACTTAACATGATAACTCCTCATTTTTACTATATTACCATTGAATTGGTAAATCATGTGGACTACTTGACCTACATTAAGTGATACAATAGCATTGGCATTATCTATCAGCATATCAGACTCACAAATTAGAACATAGTTTTATACACTAGCACCATTTAATTCTTTATGCTCTTGCACCAGCAACATTGGCAAAAATATATCCAAACATGAGTCCAGAATGCATAAACAGGGTAGCTTCTTTCATATGTGGTGGTCATGCCCTGAAGCAAAAAAAAATGGACAAAAATAACGAACTGGTTGCAGGAAATTATTGGTCTCCAAATTAAGCTTAAACCTGAATTGTTTCTATTAGGAATAATTAGAGGAGAATTTAATAAAGAAACGAAACACATCATGGTACATATTCTGACTGCAGCAAGAATTGCTTATGCACAGAGTTGGAAACTAGATAGTAACCCTTCTGAAAGTATAATAATAAAGTGTTGGATTGTGCAGAAATGGTTAATCTCACATTGGAACTGCAAGATAGAGAAGATATGAAATATACGGTCTGGGATAAGTGGTATAACAGGTTAGACAGTAGAAATAAAAATTAATGTATTTATGTATGTTGACCTAAATGAAAATGTCAATGTCACAGTGTTGCAAAGATTGTATATGAGTTTTTAAATGCGGAAAAGTACAATAAAAATAATATTTAATAATTATTTATGCTCTTATCTCCATCAAATTCTAATGTGACTGATGCAATCATTTATATATTTTGCAGAGCTTCCCATACTCCATCTAAGACTGTCATCTGATGCAGAAATGAGTAGTAATATTTTTCTTCTTATCTTAAAAACTTGAATCTTGCTATTATTTTGTAAACTTTCAATTGTCTTTTTAAAAAGACTTTCACTTTATAGGAATCTTTGCTCTATATCCAAAACCTAAATTGTCAAAACTGCTATAGAAGGATTGAGCTCTCTTTCCAGTGATCATGAAAGAAGAGAAGACATCCTTGAGGCTCAGCCTTTAGGTAGAGAAATAGTTGGTTAAGCCAGAAAAGAGCAGGATGCTCACACGCCAAATAAATGGAAGATACTTTGGGTAAGGAATTTTCTTAACAGCAATATTAGTGAACATATCTAGAAAGCTTAGTGCCCTCTAATTCCAATCATATTTGCTGGGCCTGAAGGAAGCTAAAAGCCAAAATATTTATATTCCATACCTCTTTATTAACCCATGTACAGGTGATGACATCAATGATTAATTGATGTCATTCAATTAATTCTTTTCCCACCTCACTTAAGACAGCATACATAACTCCCCCCTTCCACTTTTATCCCACCTTCAAAGATAAATAGATTGAGATAAACTAAAATGAGAGATGGCAAGTAGTCCAAAGTGATCCAGTCACATCCTGTGACTGTTGGTGGATCTGAATTAGTCAGACATTTAATGAAAAAAACCTGTTAAAATGATGAAACTTAAATTATGGATATGGCACTGTCTTGCTTTCTGTTAGGTACACATTTTCTATGACAGTCCTAATATGGAATTTGCTCAGTGGTGGGATTGAAATGTTTTTACTACTGGTTCTGTGGGCATGGCTATGTGGTCATGTGACTGGGTGGACATGGCTAGGTGCAAGGTCATAAGTGCAACTGGTCATAAATGTGAGGATCAGTCATAAGTGCGAGGATCGATCATAATTCACTTTTTTCAGCCCTCTGAATACTCCCTATGTATAGGGAAATAAAACTCAGCTAGTCCTTGACTCATGACCAAAACTGAGCCCAAAATTTCTGTTACTAAAGTGAGACATTTGTTCAAAGTGAGTTTTGCCCCTAGGTTTTACAACCTATCTTGTCACCATGGTGAAGTGAAGGACCACAGTTGTGAAATGAGTTACATGGTTGCTAAGAATGCTGCAATAGTCATAAATATGAGGACCTGTCATAAATGTGAGGACCAGTCATAAGTGCAAGGACCAGTCATAATTTACTTTTTTCAGCCCTCTGAATAGTCCCTATGTGTAGTATAGGGCGATGAAGTCGGGTTGTGTCCAGCTGGATGTTCTGAAACACCCCAAAACAACAGCCGAACTTTATTTGGGAAGAGAAAAAGTATCTGAATTTTAGCTATTTTAAAATAATCCAGGTAGCTTTTCTTCCCTGGATCAATTTCCAACTGTCAAGTGGACTCTGTCTGAAGGGGTGGATCATGGGGGTGGGTGGGAGAGGCCCAGCTCGCCTGACATCAGGTCAGCCTGTATAGGCTTCAGTTTCCTCCCTTTCCTTATTTTAACAGATTAACAAACGGACCTTGTAGGTCATCTACTCCAAACCCCACCCCGCCTAACCCTACACCATTTCTGACCGATGACAGTCCAATTTCTTCTTGAAAGCCTCCAGTGATGAAGCTCCCACAACTTCTGACTTTGGGTAAAAGTTTCTTTTTTAAAAATAAAAAATTCAATATTTACATCAATATGTACAATATTTACATACAAGGCATGCCCAGCCAGTCATGTGACCACCAAGCCACCCCTACGAATTAGACCACACCACAGAACTGGTTGTTAAGAAATTTGAATCTCACCCCTGGTCAGGATGGGTAGTACTCTTCCTTGTCTGCTTAGGACTGAGTCTGTGCAAAAGGCTTATTAGCCTAGCTCTGCCCACTCTGGGTGACTCCTCCCCAGTTTATGCTCTGTCCTTTGTAAACAAGGACATGTGGTTTGCCTCTCCTGCCTTTGGAGCATTTTCTTCCAAAGGCAGCCTTAGTAGAAACTTTCCTTTTTCCTTTCTTTTTCCTTTCTTGCTAAAAAGCCTCCTCTTCGTATTCCCAGTTTAAAATTGGTGCTCCGCAACACAGCTGATGGGCAGGAGCACCAGACAGCTGAAGACAACTCTGGGGATCCGGAGCAGCCATTTCCAGCCCTTCGGGGCGAAGAATAGATCGCAAATTGGTCAGACGGCCAGAAAATGAGAGCGGAGGTTTCTGCCATTGCTGGGGAGCCGCGGGGCCATTTTTCGGCACTCCGCGGTGAAGAGGAGGTGCTTTCTTTCTGTACAGCATTCTTTGAGGAGCATGGGCGGCAGCCACGCTCTCTTCAGAGCTGCGGGGATTGTCCTACCCTGTGGTGGAGCAGTAGCTGTGTGGATCTTGCAGCTACCTTTTTGTATTGGAGTTTGTTAACTTTCTCTGCCTAACAGCATCGGAAACGGAGGATTCAATCCTCTCCCTGAAGAAGAAGTTGGTGGCCATTCGGAAGATCCCTCATGGCCTATGGCCATTTTGAAATCGTGTGGGCAATTTGAAGACTCAATCAGCCATTTTAAAGACCAGACTTCTTTTTCCCACCACTGCTGCACCTTTAGTCACCACCAGTTGCCTCTGGAGCTGCGGGCGACATCGAAGGATAGGCACTATAAATTTCAATTTTCCTGGTGGGGGATTGGTTTCCCTATCCCGAAGTAGACCAAGACCCTTGGACTCCTGGCAGGGCCTGGTTTCTTTATATTGTCCTAACAGGCCCAGGAGGGTTTGAGTCCCAGTAGGAAGAGAAATCTTTCTACTGAAGTGCTTTTGGGCAGAAGAAAGTGGTGGTTGGTGTGGGGATAGAGAAGATTCCCCCTGAAGATAATTTCATAAATCCCTTTGTGTGCTCATCTCAGGGCACAAGACTTCCAGTCCAGATTTGGCCTTGCTCTCCATGATGGCTGAAGCCCCAAGGGAAACCAGAGCTTCTAAAAGCATCTAAGCCTTAAATGATGGCTCCTGCTGCTTCTGCCAAAGGGAAGCAGCCTGTAAAGAAGGCCTCAAGGGCGGAGGAAAAGGATGCTTCCAGGCACCATCAAGCCATTGAGAAGCATATCACCAAGGTGCATCAGGCCTCTTTTCGAGTAACATCTGCACGCTCTTGGGCTGCACTCAGTGAAGTGGATTTGGAGGAGCCTGGACATTCTTCCAGACCTGTGATCTAAACTTGGTCCCCTGGAGTTTTCAGAAGAGGCGCTTCTCCCATTCCTTCCGAAAGCTACAGACAAGCTGAGAATCTTCATGGAGAAGGGGCACCTTGGCTGGAGCATGTGCATACTAATAAGAGGGTGGAACCTCCTTCCCTGCTACTTCCCCTGCAGCCAGACTTACTGATCCTTCTGATTCGGATGTCCCTTTTAAATTGCAGACAATCAGGAAGGGCATCTCAGAAGGCTTGCAGAGAGCTACCCATCATTCATCTGTAACTTCTGATTCATCAGAGAGGAGATCCAGGGTTTATGAAACTCTCTTGTTAGAACGAGGCTCCTTTGTCCAGGATCCCGTTTCTGGGCTGGCTGAAGACCTCGCTCCTGGTGCCTCAGTGGCTCCATCGTTGGTGAGTGAACCTGATCAGCCTGAATCCGATAGGTCATCAGAGGAAGGTCCTTTCACAGGTGATTCCGGTGTTTACACGTTTTAATCACTCTTTGTTTAGTCCCTTGTTGGTTCAAGGCTAGAAACACTGCAAAGTTGAAAAACACAGATGATGAAGCAGCATCCACACTCCCCTTGGAGGAGTCAGCTGTTCTGTTTGATGAGCCACCAGTCAAGATGGAAGTGGTCCCATCACCAAAGCTGTTCCTGAACGTAATCAAGAAACAGTTTGAAGCTCCTGCCATGGGGGCCCAATCCTTTGGCTTCTGATTGCAGGTTCTTCAACGTGGGGCCGGCACTTACCAAGGCCCTTCGGGTCCCCACAGTTTATGATTCGGTTGCTACCATGACCTCCTCCTCATCTACTCTTCAGAGCCAGAGGAAGTCCTCCAAGCAGATGAAAGGTGAGCAGAATAGTCACTACACTGATCCCATTTGGCAGCTGCCTGGCCTGTTAAATTTTCTACAGTGGCTTCTTCCTTTACGAGAACCTTGCTCATGTAACTGAAGCAGCTGCAGGATAGCATTCCCTCATTGGGTGTCCGTACCCACCAGGACATCAACAAAATCATGGCGGCTACTGAATTTTATGGCAGGTGCCACCTTGACTAGCACCTGATTTGCCACAAAGGCCGTTGCCTCCTTGGTGGCAGCCAGGCGTAGGCACTGGCTATGCAGCTGGCAAGCTGATGGCAGACATAAAGGGAAGTTGGCGTCTGCCCCGGTCCTAGGGGATAAGATCTTTGGTGAGGTCCTGGAGCCCCTTCTGATGGAGACCTAGGCTAAAAAGAAATATGCTTCCTTCACTTCCACAGAGTGGAACATTGATCTGCTCCTTATTGCAAACGCCCTCAGTTCAGAGGAGAGTCAACTTCCACTATTCCACCGGCCATTGAAGCCTTCTTATCAATGCTCAGAACCTCGTCCTGATCGCTCAGACAAGAGCAGGCAGCAGTTTTCTTCTCAACGTTTTTTTCACAGAGCAGGAAATTGCCTGTTCCATCGCCAATGCTAGTAACACAGCCTATCCCCATTGGTGTTTATTTAGCATGGCTAGCTGACCAGTGGGAGGGTATTACTTCAGACGCCTGGGGTCTGTCCACCATTAGATCGGGTCTTTCACTAGAATCTACTCCACTCCTCTGAGGTTTTTGTCTTCCTGCCCAGTATCTAGAGATGCAGTGAGGTGGAGTCTGATGCGAGTTGGCCATCCAGCATTGCTGGACCTCAGAGCCATTTAGGAAGTTCCCCTCATTGACAGGGGATGGGATTCTTGTCCAGAAATTTCATTTTCCCCAAGGCCTCGGTGGGGTGGAGGTCTATTCTTGATTTGAATTGACTCAATGCTTTTGCTGGGTACAGGCATTTTAAAATGCTCACTTTTGCTTCCATCTTGGAAAGGGTTTGGCAGGGGGCCTTCCTCACATCAATAGACTTGACAGAAACCTATTTATATGTTTCTATTTATTCCTCCCACAGGAGATTTCTTCAGTTCTGTTATCAGGGTACACCTTTCCAATACAGGGCCTTTCCAATAAAGGGCAAGAATTTTGGTAATACCCTGGGGGCCAAAGATAATCCTTGGGTTATCTTCAACCCCCAGGGTATTACCAAAATTCTTGCCCCTTTGGCAGCGCATCTCCGCTCCTTCCCGATGCATCTACAATGTTTGTTATCTGGATGACATATTAATAATATCTTCTTCCTTTCAGAGTGCCCAGTAGGGTCTGCAGGCTACTATATCTGGGCAGCAGAGCCTGGGGTTTTCCATCAACCAGAAAAAGACTCATTTCTCTCCCACAAAGCATCTCCTTCATTTGGGGGCCATTATTGACACTAGAGTGTGTCAGGTATTCCTCTCCCAGGAGCGTCTGTCTGATCTTCAGGGGATGATCAGGCATGTTCAGGACAAGGGCTTGGTCCCTTTGGACTTTCTTTCTCAGCTGTTGGGCAAGATGATTTCCTGTATTGGAATTGTTCCCTGGTCCTGGCTTCTCACCAGATCACTTCAGTGGTTTTTGCTTCTGTTCCAGAAGGCAGGGTTCAATCACTCCCCAAGGAAGGGTAAGTTGCCTAGACAAGTGTTACTTTCCTTTCATTGGTGGATATCCAGGGCCATGTCCAGGGGTCAGTCTTTCCAACTGGAATCCTGTCTGATTCTCACTACAGATGCTTCCCTGTCAGGTTGGGGGGGCACATCTCAGTACCCTCTGGGCATAGGGATTATGCATTCCTCAGGAACAGGCTCACAGCATTAACTGGCTGGAGCTCAGAGCTGTTCGTTTGGCCCTGAGGAAATTCCTTGGCCAGGTGCCTGGATCCAATGTCTTGGTTATGGCAGACAAAGTGGCCATGAAGGCTCACATCAATAGGCAAGGTGGTACCAGATCCCGGTCCCTTATGACAGAGTCTCTGGTTAGGTGGGCAGAATGGAACCTTCTCTCAATCAGGGCTGGGCACTTTTCTGGGTCTGATAATGCACAGGCAGATTTGCTCAGCAGAATGACCATTGACCATGCGGAATGGCAATTGCATCCTTCCCTATTTTACTGGATCTGCCAGATATTTGGTTGCCCTGTGGTAGATCTATTTGCCTCATCCCTTAATGCCCAGAGACTTCCGGTGATGATGTGAAGATGAAGAGAGGTGTAAAAGCCAGTCTCTGGTCCTTCTAAATCCTTTTTGCTGTTTGGCGCGACACCCTGGGGTGCACAGTTCCCATAGAAAACCGTGCCAGTGTCGGGAGACTAAGGCTGCGGTGAGAGGGGAGGGCAACCCCTCATCACAACGAAGAGAAACCCTGCAGAGGCTAACCAGCAAGAGATCGCTGGCTTGCAATGGCAATCCCATAGTCCGAACTGTCACCCGCGAATGGAAGAGAGTGAGTGACACCTGTGTCGGCTAACAGAGGTTTGTGCGGAGATCCTGTGAGAGTATTCGATTGTTGAATAGTGAAGAGATTTGTTGAGAAGCAACAAGATCATCAGAGCCTGGAAAGAAGCGGCAAAGAAGAAAGAACGCGAAAGTGTTTAAAAGTAAAAGGGCTCTAGAGGAGGAAGTGAAGATTAACAGTAGAGACTAGAGGAGAAGGAGGCTCGGATTGGAGAGGTTTGCTATATTGTTGCGAGCTGGAGAAAAAGGTTTGACACATGGAGGTTTGGGGTGCTTTTGGATTATTTTTTGCTTGGAAGGATTGGGCTGGTTACTTTTGAGAGCGGGTCAAGCCACAGGTCATAGCATCGACTTTAATGGCACCAAAACCCTAGCCACTATAGAAAACCGCAGCTACAGAATTATTAGAGAAGCCATAGAGATTGAAAAAAGACCTGAAAACATGAATAGAAGAGACTGTCCAGACTGTCAATTATCTGGAAGCCTGCACTCGCAAACAAAAAAATCTCCACACCACAAGCCAAGCAAACACCTGGGCACAAACATTCCCCCCGATACCTCCAGCTCAAACACACCCCAACTAGGCACCCAGATGAAACCTAGCTTCCTAATAAATGATAGCCGTCCGTTTACTCAAAGCCAAGCCGCACTAAAAGCCTCCAATACAGGAAACACAATGTTGCTAGCCAATGAAGACAAAAAACACTACAAAACAGACCGAAGATATTAGAAACACCAATCAAGCAGAACACAGCAAACTCCAAGACCAATGGACACAGACCAAGACTCCCAACCAATCAGGATGAAGAAAAAACTATTCTAACACAGCAGTAGGCTAGCACCAAATTTAAAACAAAAATGGCTGTGAAAGCCTGACTCACAGACGAACGCAATACAAAAGCCTGATGATGGCAAATGAGATTCTGCTGAAACGTTGGTACAACTTTAAAAGCACAACTATAATGACGTGGGAAAATACCCGAACAAAGCCGAATACCATACATGTAAGTACCCGCGAAAACATAAGAAAACAAATATATATATGTGTGTGTGTGTGTGTGTGTGTGTATGTATATTTATATATGTATACATACATACATATACATACATATACATATACATATATGTTATGCCTCACCTGAATCCACAGGTGAGCAATCACAATTCTGAAGTTCCAAACTGCTGAAGTTTTTCCAGTCCGCAGCAGTAATTCTTCGGCAAACCTGAAGTGCCTATAAATCACAATGCCTCAGAGAATCTTCACAAGACTTTCGCTCTAACAAGACACTTTGCTTCTGGCAAATTTCTCAAGCCAATCCGTTTCCTTTTATCCTTTAAAGGGGGCATGTTAGTCTCATTAATCATTGGCTTGACGCTTCTTTCCCAGTTGAGATTGACGTCTCAATCTCTGTCTATTTCTCACGTCAAGCCAGGATCCCTCAAACCCCTCCTCCTCCGCACTTGAAACCTCTCGCATGTTTTCCTGATTATCTGTTCCCGGCTGCTGTATAATCAGAGAGGGAGATTCGGGGGAGGTCACCTCAAATAAATCAGGTTCGTCTCTCATAGCTAAGTCCACTTCCTCATCCTGGCTGCCCTCCGAATCACTCAGCAATGCAGGCTCAAATTTCACTGCCAGATCCTCTTCGCTTGAGCTCATATCTGCCAACGGAACAGATTCCAATCCTGGAGTCACAACACAAATACATACATACATACATATGTAGGTCTAGGTGTGTTCGGGTCTTTTCCCATGTAAGATTAAGACTATCTTGGTGACGTTTTGGTGAGGTCCCACTCACCATCCTCAGGCTGGTGCTTTCGGCTTCGTGTCAGTGCAAACTGTGTGATCGGAGCTGCCGTGTCTCTATAAATACTGGGGAGGGGGCTGGTGTGCTGGGCTGATTGGCTGGGCTGCTGCCTCTTGATTCGTTGATGGAGATGATGTTGGTATAATGGGCTGTGTGATGGCCTTGTGAGTTTTGTTGTGGAGATATCCTGGATCTTGTGCTTTAATCTCCAGGGTTGTTTGTGTTTTGATCTCTTTTCCATTAGCCTCCTGTGTTGTAACGGCTTGGGTAATGGGTTGTGTGGTGACCTTGTGAGTTTTATTGCTGTGGTATCCTTGGTCTTGTGCTGTGATTTCCTGGGTTGTTTGCTGTGTTGCAACTTCTTGAGTTCTTGTGGTGTAATTTCCTGAGTTTTCTGATGTGATATCCTGAGCAGGTGGCTGTGATGTAGCATTCTGGGTTTTGGTCTGACTTCAAGTTTATGATCTGGGTCTGTGTTCTTGGCGTGTGTCAGCTTGTTTGGTTTTGGGGTCTGGGGGGTGTGACAGCTGGCGAAGCAGCCGTGGTCTGGTCTCTGGATGGTGGTTGTCCTTCATTTATAGGATGGATTTGGGCCTGGGTCTGATGAGAGGGGTTGGCGGTGGTGTCCCATGTTGTTTTGGGTCTGGTGCTGGTTTTCGTGGCTGGGACTCGTTTGTTGGTGAGGGCTAGTTTCCAGATGTCTGGTAGGCGGGAGGTATCGTCCCGTTTATTCATGTTATGGGGGTGTTTCTCTATTTCCCTGATTATTCTCTTGCTGGAGTGTTCAGTGTTGGATATTAATTTGGTTCCTTCGAAATTAATTTCATGTCCTGTGGCTTTAAGGTGCTGGAAGAAGGAGGAGGTATTTTCTTCTTTTCTGACTGCGCTTTTGTGTTCTGCGATGCGTGCATTTATTCTCCTGTTGGCTTGTCCAATGTATGTGGCTGGGCAATTGTTGCATGGTATTCATAAACTCCTTGGTTTTCTAGCTGGATCTTGTCTTTGGGGTTTCTTAGGATGTTGGTTATTTTCCTAAGAAACCCTATACAGAAGCCTGATGATGGCAGATGAGATTCTGCTGAAACATTGCTACAACTTTAAAAGCACAACTATAATGACGTGGGAAAATACCCAAGCAAAGCTGAATACCATACATATAAATACCCTCGAAAACTTAAGAAAACACACACACACACACACACACACACACACACACACACACTCGCACAAGGATCAATTGTATAGACGGTTTAAGATAAGGCTGAAAATAAGGTCCCACAAACTGTCGAGGATGAAAGTGTTTTTAACTGTTTTCTGATCTTTTTTTCATTTTTTGTTCTCTCTTTCACATTTATGTACGTGTTATTTGTCTGTTTTAATTGTAAAATTAATAAAGTTTATTCTTTTAAAATGCCCACCTGCCCAGATATTATACAAGGTTTTTCTCCCAGGGTGCGGAAGGCACTAATGCTTTGCATTGCAGCTGGCCTTTGGGGCTCCTCTATGTCTTTTCGCCATTGCCATTCATGCCAGCTGTGATTCGTAAGCTCTTGTTGGAACAGGCCAAGATTATATTGGTGGCTTCCTATGGGCCCCGCAGACATTGGTTTGCTGACTTGATGGGCCTTTCAGTAAAAACCCCTTGGAGTATTCCAGAGGAAGATGTCCCTCTTCTCCAGGGGTCCTTGTCTCACCCGGATCCCCAGTGGTTGCAACTGGCAGTGTGGAAATTGTGTGGGGCATCTTAAATAGCGCCCACCTTTCCAACAAGGTTATCCTAACGATTTAGGCTCGTGGTGCCTGTCAACAATTTACATTTATGAAGCTACTTGGCAACCTTTTTCAGGTTGGTGTGCCAAGTCCAACATCTTACCTCGACACACTTCAGTGGCTGCAGTCTTGAAATTTTTACAGGTGGGTCTGGACAAAGGTCTTTCTCCCTATACCCTCCGATGGTAGGTGGCAGCCATTTCGTCGGTCTTGTCGTGTCGGAAACTGGAAACTTTGGCTCAGCATCCTACGGTTCATAGGTTCCTCAGGGGGACTTCCAACTTTGCCCTCCTATGGTTCATAGGTACCACTCCTGGGACCTGCCCAAAGTATTACAGTCCCTCACCAGGTCTCCGTTTGAGTCACTTTGACAAGCCAGTCTTCATCTCCTTACTCAGAGGGTAGTTTTCCTGGTGGCAATCACCTTTGTGAGGAGGGTCTCGGAATTGGTTGCACTCTCGGGTTGTCCTGACCTCTGCATTTTCCATCCTCATCGGGTGGTTTTAAGATTGGATCCACCCTTCACTCCGAAGGTCAACACATCTTTTCACAGAGCTCAGGAGCTGGTTCTTCCAGATTTCTGTCCCCATCTGGTACATGAGCTTGAAAAGACTTGGCACACTCTGGATGGGCGCAGAGTTTTAAAGCTTTACATTAAATGTGCAGCTGTCTTCAGATGGACGGAGTCTTTGTTTTTGTTCTTTCCAGTCTTCCTCATTGGGGGGGGGGGCAAGGTCACTCCATCTATGGTGAGCAGATGGATCAAAGCATGTATAGCCAGGGCCTAGTCCAGTGGGGCTCTGCTAGTTCCAAGGGGCATTATGGCCCATTCCACCCATAGTGCGGCTACAACTGCAGCATGGGCTACACAGGTGTCAGTGGAGGAGATCTGTAAGGTGGCTACATGGACCTCACCTTCGCCTTTCATCTGTCATTGTCATCTGGTTGCCTTTGCATCAGCAGATGCGGCATTTGGTAGACGGGTCCTCCAACAGATCGTTTCGGAACATGCCAGTCAGGACCAGTCTTAACCCTCCCGAGGACAACCCTGCTTTGGTATGTCTCATCCTGACCTGTCGATGCCTTACAAGGGAAAATAGGCATTTACCTGAACACCACTTTTTCTTGTAGGTGAGACAGGTCAGCCCCACTCTTAGACTCGTTCTCCTTAGAGCTGCTCGGATCATCCAGAGAGTGGGAGGTGCTTCAGTCTGTGATGTTGTAGGCTGAGCTTAATTACTGAGGAACGCTCCACCCTCCATCACGTGGCTACCTAGCAGCGTTCCCCAGTTTATGCTCAGCCTTCGTGAGAGTTAGGCTGTGTTTGTTTCCACTCCTCTCCTTGGCCGATTCAAGATTTTTCCAATAATTTCTCAGGTTTGCCTTGCCTATTATTTCCTTAGCCTCTGCGCATCTGGGGTGTCTTAGAACACAGGGGAGCGCGTTCCTTGCCCCCAAGGGGGAAAAAGAGCGGGCGGTTTAGCAGCGCTCCTGCGCTAACCCCCCCACCCTCTCCCTCGATTTGGCTTGTTTTTTCCTGCCGCTTTTCCACGCCGTCCTTGTAGTGGCTTGAACTGATCGCACTGTAAGTGCTGCTGGTTTTCCCCCCACCACGAATGCCAATTGCCCCAGGAAGGGGCGAATTTCTCTTCGCTGCCCCTCTCGGCATTCTAAGCTTGCTGGAGGAGCCTAGTTCCGCTCTGAGCAGCCCCGACAAGGAGATCTGTAGGTGGCCGCCATTTTGGGCGCCGCCTCGTATTCGGGCGCCAATTTCCGGCCTCATTATCGGCTGCGAGGGTGCTAGCTCATTACACAGGCCTCCCAGTCCGTTGGAGCTATTAGTATTCTGTACTGTTATTTTGCTCAAAATTCAGAATTGTTGGCCTTTCCGCAGCAGCGCTCAGGGCAAAGTAAAAGCAGTCACTTCCTCCCGATTGTTGTCTGGGAGTCAAGCTGCTAGAGGCCTTATCTCCAGGGTTGTGCTTCGGCCTCCGGCATTCATTTGGCCAATTGGATAATAATCTCCTGGACTACTACTCTCCTTGGAGCTCCAAACCTAGCTAATCAATTATATATTTGTTATTTAAATAAACAAACAAACAAATAAATAAATATTGTATATATATATATATATATATATATATATATATATATATATATATATATATATATATATATATTAAGAATAATAACAATAGTAAATAAATTTATACATTCTCATATATACATATATGTGTAAATAACAAAGCTAACAGATACGTATATGTACTAATAATAATAACAATAATATAACAATAACATTGATTATATACATCTAAATTCCAAAAGGGGGCGCGGGCCAGCTGAAAGGACACCCGGCCTTTGCTGTAGGCCGAACCCTGGGTGAGCCAACTGCCTATAGTATCTTTATATACGTTCCTTACTTCTTAAAATGGCAGATGACAATTCCACTAAAGGCCCTTCTTTGAAGGCCAGATCCAAGTCTTACTATTTGCGCAGACAGGCTAAGGAAACTTCTAAGGCCTCTCAAAGAGACGCCTTAAGATGCCATAAGACTTGGAGGAAGAATTCAACAGGCGATCCAGGGAGTCACAACCGGTGCCTCCAGCCCTCCCACCCTCCATTCCTTCTACCTCTACACAAGGGCATTACTAATAGTACAATGGCAAGTGACCCTGTACTTCTAACATGCTAAGCATGTGCAACAGTGAAACAAAAATGGAATCAAAGTACATGGGAAACACTGCCTCCTGTTGGCTATCCCCCTCCTCCAGATTGCTCTTCCCTCTCCAGGCACAGCTCAACTCTGGAGCATCAGGCCCCTGGACCGATAACCAGACGGACACCCGAAGCTACCTTTACTCCCATGGTCGCTGGTAAGCGCCAAGAGGAGCCCGCCACAGTCGAGATCCCTGAACAGCTGAGGGCAGGGATGGAGCTGGCTATCCACCAGGGGATTATAGAAGGTCTCCAACAGATGTCCAGAACCGGCCTCCTCCTGATGGTTCCCAAACACAAGCCTCTATCAGTCAGGTCCTCGACTAGATCGGACCCTCCCCACGGTCAGGTACCTTTACAGAGGGACCTCCCTCTCCCAGAAGGGGAACTGGAGGAGGAGATAGAGGGCCTGGATGAGTTCAGGGGGGAGGAAGAATTTGAATGGGGGTCTACACACCATGATGAGCCCCTATCAGAGATAGATCCTATGGAGGGGGAGATGTCCGAGGATGAGGGTCTCACCCCCGATCAACCTTTTTTGTGGGCTTGTTCAAGCCACACCTGTATAAATCGCTCCTCTTTAAGGCCAAAAACATCTCGGGCCTCTCCACACAGTCTCCCTCTGCCCACCCTTCCCCAGAGGGCCCAGAGGACGCCATTTTCAGGCAGCCCATTGTGGAAGCTGAGGTTGTTCCGGCTCCACCCATCTTTTCACGACCTAGTCTCAAATCAGTTGGCTTCCACAGGGGCCCCTCCTGCCCCCCAGCCAGGACAAGAGGTTTTTCAACCTCGACTCAAACTTCTGCACCCTACTTAATACTCTCGAGGTCGATGAGCCCATTGTTGGCTTAGCATCCTCCTCCTCCCCTAGTGATCCTCTGGAGGCTCTGAAACCCGAGGACAAGAGGTCTGAACTAGCTTTACGTCAGGCTCACTAAGCCGACACTTGGGCCATTAGATCGGCCATGGCCGCCTCCTTCACCAGGTCCTCGGTCCGGTGGCTCCGCCAACTAAAACAGCATGTTCCCCCCTCTAATACAAGGGCACACCAGGACATCGCCAAACTGACGGCTGCAGCAGAATTCTCGGCCGACTCCACCTTCCATGTGGTTAAGTTCTCCACCTGAGCCATAACCTCTCATGTTACAGCTCGCTGCCTGCTCTGGCTCAAACACTGGCAGGCGGATGTAAAAAACAAAGTTAAGTTGGCCACTGCCCCCATCAAGGGGGACAAACTATTCGGCAGGGCTCCGGAGCCCCTGCTAGCCGAAACCCAAAGCAAGAAAAAAATTTCTCCCTTCTCTTTTTCAGAGGTTAGAACCCAGAGCCCCTCAGCCATTTCGGAGAGGGTCCTCCCGACCCTTCTCCAGTCTCCCTTCCTGCCCGGGTACCCAAGTCCTCCCTCCTTTCGGCCATTCCAACCCCAGGATCAAGCCAATCTGGGCAACAGGAACAGAAGGGCTACAAGCGTTCCTTCAGGGGTTCAGGGGGGAAGCCTTTCCGGCATCCAAGATAGATTCTGCCCCTCCCTTCCCATCGGCGGACGCCTCAGGCAACCCGCTGACCGATGGGACTCTTCTACCCTGAGTCCGGGACACTATCAGGTTCAGACTCGCCCTGGAATTTCAGCATGCCCCCCCCCCGACCTTTTCGTGGCATCCTCCCCCTCGAGGGATCCCACCAAACACAGTTTGATGCAAATTCTCAGGTGGATGGAGAGCAATTCTAGACCTAAAACGGCTTAATCATTACCTGATCCACCGCAGGTTTAAGATGCACACCTTACAGTCCATTCTACTGGGCTCCAGGCAGGGGGACTGGCTCTCTTCTATAGATCTTTCAGAAGCGTCTATACCCATTCCAAATTCCTCAGGTTCTGTTACAATCACCGCCACTTCCAATGTGTGGCCCTCCCCTTTGGGTTGGCATCTGCCCCCAGAACCTTCTCTAAGGTCCTCGCGGCCCTAGCGGCTCACCTCAGGAACCTTCCTGTGCGTCTCCACTGCTACCTGGATGATATCCTCATCCTATCTCGCTCCAGTTGCCAACCAGAGAGGGACACCAGAGCTACTCTCTCTGCCCTCCAGGACCATGGGTTCCTAGTAAACTGGCAAAAGAGCCAATTGTTACCATCGAACCGGATGACCCACTTGGGGTCTGTCTTTGTTACGGTTAAAGGGAAGGTCTTCCTTTCCTCGGAAAGATTCCTTAGCATCCAGGAATCCGTCAATCATATCCGGCGAGCAAAAAAAGGTAACACTTTTAGAATTGTCTAAATTCTTAGGTAAAATGGTCTCATGCATTTCCATTGTTCCCTGGGCCCGTCTCATACCAGATCCCTACAGTGGTTCTTGTTTCCATTCCAAAGATCCGGCAGAAGCAATTCAAAGACCACGGTCAAGGTGCCTCCAAGGGTCCTCACGTCTCTCCTCTGGTGGACCAACCCCGCCATCAACTAGGGTCAGTACTTCAAGGAGCTCCAACGCCTCATCCTCACCACAGACGCCAGTCTGTCCGGATGGGGCGCTCACACCCACTCGCTCACGACACAGGGCAGATGGTTGGAGGCAGAACGGGCATGCAGTATAATCTGGTTGGAACTCCACGCCATCAACCTGGCCCTGCGCAACTTCCTCCCTCAGGTACGAGGGCGGCACGTCCTTATACTCATGGACAACATCTCCACCAAGGCTCACATCAACAGGCAGGGGGGTCCCAGTCCATACGGTTGATGAGAGAGGCCGAGCGCCTCTGCCGTTGGGTGGAGCGCAATCCCCCCTCTCTCAAAGCAGACCACATCTCCGGGGTTTCAAACACCCAAGCAGACTGGCCGAGCAGGGCCACGGTGGACCAGTCCGAGTGGTGCATCCACCTGTCTCTGCTCAAGGAGGCGACCATGATCTTCGGCCTCCCGACAGTGGACCTCTTCGCATCCCCCCTCAACACACAACTTCCAAGGTTTTTCTCGAGGTACCCTTCCCACGGGGCCGAGAATTACAACATCCTCCCTTGCCCCTGGCCCCCAGGGCTTCTATATGCATACCCTCCATTAGCCCTAGAGTCATTCAGAAACTGATCCACGAGCAGGCAGAACTAATTCTGGTGGCCCCCCTACCGGCCCAGACGCCCATGGTTTGTGGACTTCCACAACCTATCGGTGGCCCCTCCCTGGAAAATCCCCCCGAACAGCATCTCCCTTTCTCAGGGACTCCTCCGACATCCGGATCTCCAATGGCTCCAGTTAGCCGTTGGAGGTTGAGTGGAACCGCCTGAGAAACAAGAAGCTCTCTGATCAGGTTATTGATACCATTTTTGCTGCCAGACGGCCCTCAACTACCCGAATATCCGATGTCACTTGAAATAGTTTCAGCAAGTGGTGCCATAAATTCCAGGTCAACCCACTTTCGCCCTCCATTGCTCGGGTTTTTTGGACTTCCTCCAAGAGGGTCTGAAGAAAGGGCTTTCCCCTAACACTTTGAGGCGACAGATCACAGCCCTTACAACTGTCATCGCCGGTGACAACCTTGGTTCCCTTTTCCACCACCCTCGCATTAGGAGGAGCCACTAATTGTGCCCTCCAACCATTCACCGATATCCTACCTGGGACCTCAATAAGGTCCTTATGTCCCTTACTAACCACCCCTTTGAGCCTCTCAGGGAATCCACCCCCCAGTTTTTAACATTCAAAGTTGTGTTCCTGGTGGCCATTGCCTTGGCTCGCCGAATCTCAGAGATCTCAGCCTTGTCGGTGAGAAAGGACCCTTGCATCTTCCATGCCGTCTCGGTGGTCCTCCGGCCTGACCCTACCTTCTTGCCCAGGTCAACTCAGCCTTCCACAGGGCACAGGAACTCACGCTCCCAAACTTCTGCCCCAATCCCTCGTGGGAGAGGGAAATGTTTTTGGCACACCCTGGATGTGAGACGTGCCCTTCGCATTTACATTAAGCGCATCCAGTCCTTAGGAGGTCCGAATCCCTATTCCTTTCCTTTCAACCCAAGACATTGGGTCACAAAGTGTCCCCTTCAACTATCGGCCGCTGGGTCAGAGCTACTATTTCTAAGGCGTCCTTGCCTCAGGCTCTGCCAGTTCCCAGCGGAATAACAGCACATTCCACCAGAAGTGCGACTACCTCGGCAGCTTGGGCCTCCCAAGCCCCAATCACTGATATTTGCTGGGCTGCCACCTGGGCCTCCCCGTCTCCCTTCATTAGGCATTATAGGATTGACATATTTGCCTCGGCAGAGGCCTCGTTTGGCAGACGAGTCCTTCAGCGAGTCCCCAGGGACCCGCAGAGGCTCCCGAACCAGATGGAGTCCCTCCCGTAGGACAGCCAAGCTTTGGTATGTCCCACTCTCTGGATGATCCGAGCAGCTCTAAGGAGAATGGGCGTTGGTTCTTTCCTGACACGCCATTTCTCTTCGAGCTGCGAGGATCATCCAGCCCCTCCCTTATTTTCTTACCGTCTGGTGGGGTCTTGTTTTGGCCAGTGAACCTTTACGTCTAGTAGGATGAGAGTATGAATTTCTCTTTCACCTTCGCATAAACTGGGGAAAGCTGCTAGGTAGCCACGTGATGGAGGGTGGAGCGTTCCTCAGTAATTAAGCTCAGCCTACAACATCACAGACTGAAGCACCTCCCACTCTGGATGATCCTCGCAGCTCGAAGAGAAATGGCGTGTCAGGTAAGAACCAACGCCCATTCCCTTCCTGGGACCTTAGGGAGCCTCTACTGACTTCTTGTTCTTTTTCCTTCATTAGAGGCAACCCGGTCTGTTGCACAGTCTTCGCATAAACTAGGGAGGAGTCACCTGGAGTGGGCGGAGCTAGGCTAATAAGCCTTTTGCACAGACTTAGTCCTAAGCAGACAAGGAAGACTACTACCCATTCTGACCTGTCTCACCTACAAGGAAAAGTGGCGTTCAGGTAAACAACGCCCATTCTGTGGGCATGGTCTAATTTGTGGGTGTGGCTTGGTGGCCATGTGACAGGTGGTCATGGCTAGGTGGCCATGTGACTGGCAAACCAAATATAAGTGGTCCTCGCTTAATGGCCAGTTGCTTAGCAAGTGTTCTAATTTATGACTGACCTCTCCAGAGCTACTTGACCTGTTTTTGGTGTTTTGACAGCCATGCTCACACATACACACACACACACACACTTATGACCAATTACAACATCCCACACGGTCTTGTGACTGAGATTTAGTGTTTTTTTGCCAGTTTCCAACAATTCCGTTTGGTTTCCAGTTAAAAATGCCCATTGGGGAAAATGGAATTGTTTAACAACCACAGTGTTCATTTAATGACCATGGTGTTTGCCTAACCCAGGGTCATTGCAGACCTTAAACACTCAAAGAGCCATTTTTCTATTTTCTTTTAAACAGATATCTCTCTCTCTGTATCTCTTCCTTTTTTTCTCATCTCTCTCTTTCATCTTTCTCTCTCTCATCTCTCTCTTTTTCTTTCTTTCTCTGTTTCTCATCTCTCTTTCTCTCATCTATAAGTGCTAAGATTGGAAGCTGTTTTTTATAATCCTATTTCTTTGCAGTTTTTTTCATACACATTAGTGCATATGTATCCAATACTCTTTCTTCCTTTCCTCTATTCAAAATGGACAATGATTATATGTATATATATATAGCATGTGTATATGTGTGTTATGTATGTGTATGGATATGTATATATATTTCACTTTTAATGTGTTCCAGTGTACCCTAACCCTAACCCATTCCTCCCCACACCCTATTCTGTGTTGGCTTCCCAGTCAAGTAGTTACCAGGTCTGATCCTGTTTAGCTTTCTAAAATCAGCCTACTGAAATAAATACCAAACTAAACTGCCAATAATTTACCTACCATCACTATCTTGCACCTGATTTCAGTGTAAACAGCCAATCTGCAGTATTACTAAATTTTGCTAGGCATCTGCTCCATGTTATTCTCTCTTCCTTGATAATCTAGTCTTAGCTAGGCAAAACATATTAGACATTTGGAGTCACTGGTGAAAGCAGCTCAGTGCAGAGAAGTCAGGTGTCCCCCCACATTCCTCTGCAAGCAGCCTCATCCCCTCCTCCTCATTTGTGAAGCATTCTAAGTTTAAAGGTTCTGTAAGAGCCTGCTCGTGGAGAAAGAAATATGGGGAGATGCGCAACTTTTCTCCATGCCAAGAGGGCTGCTCTCTCTCTCTCTCTCTCATACCTCCACTCTTGGTGTGGAGAAAAGTCGGTGGGAGCAGCAGTTGAGGCGGTCAGTCCCCCCACCTGGAGCTCATGCTCACCATACTTGTAGGAGGTGGGGATGCAGTGGCAGCAAGGTGGCAATAGCAATGGTGGCAAGGAAGGCAATGGTGATTCTGGTGGCATCAGGGCTTCTGGGACCAGTTCCCCCCTGCCACCCATCAGCTGTTCCTACGGCCACACACATGGTGCATCAGGGCTTCCAGGCTCTGCTCCCCGCAGCCACTGTCAGCTGTCCCGGACTTGATCAAGGGGTGAAGCTCTCTCACTCTTTTTGCTGAAGCTCTCTCACTCTTCCAGCTAGAACAGCAGGGGAGAGAAGCAGCTGCTGACCCGTCCGGAGCTGACACAACCCTCTCCACATGTTCTGCTGCTGCTGTCAGGATTCCAGCAATCGCTTTAATTAAATCATGATTCTCAAGCCAAACTTCAAAGGATATATTAGAGACAACATACTGGCTCTGCCCTGTATGAAGCCAACTCTAGCATATGTAATTTACAGTCACCTATGATCCTGTTTACTCCCTCCCCCCCAGGTGTCTCATAAACCAAATTCTCCAAATGAGCACATTCACGGGCTGGGTGTCATCATTCATGTTCTCCCGTTAAATATATTTGCAGGCAAAAACTCTGGTATTTTAGTTACAATCTTTTAAAGGTATGTACTTTCACTTTGCTGCACTGCTCTTCCAGATTTCTTTCCTCCCCCCCTTTTTAATGACAACTACTAAAACAGGCATAGGAATATTTTATGAGTTGACATTCGGCTCCTCTCACTTCTTGAAGGTGACCTGTATAAAGCAAAAACAAATTGAGTGCAGATATAGAATTTAAGGTTGCGAACCCCCACTAGGCTTGGTTGGATTTTCTCAATGGAATCTTGCTCTAAGGTGATTGACCTGGATGTTCCTACTCTTTACCCAAGATACCTCTGATAATGGGTAGCCCTTCCACTTGATTAAGTATTGGAATTGTCTCCTGTGCCACCTCGAATCAAGGATTCGCTGCATCTCATAATGGGTTTGGCCTCCTATGACCACGGGGACTGGGGGCTCATGAGGTAGGGGCCTCAGAGTTGATCTGAACACAGGTTTTAAGAGGCTACTGTCAGTATGGAATTCATCGCTGCCACAGTGGAGAAAATGGGAGGGGGTGATGTTAATTGAGTAGCTCTTAGTAGACAAAATATTTTATATTGATAGCTCAAGGTTACAGAGTATTGCACAGCAAGAATTAGAACTTACTTTGGGATTGGTGCATGTGATGTAGTGATGAGGGAGTAGGGGATGGTTTGTAGGTTGGGACTTTGTGGAGAAGCTGGGAAGATTTACTTCTGGATTTCCACAGTAAGTGCCAGATGCTGTTCTAATAAAAGTACTTTGAGATGATGAGTTACAGACAGGAATGGATTTTCTGACACAAATGACACTAATCTGGAAACATAACTTTCAGCTTTCCCAAGAGGGGAGCTGTCAGGGGTTGCTGAACCCCAGGATTTATTCCATCAATGGGGCAATCCGAAGCATCAGTCAACATGGGAGGTGAGACAGAAGGGCATTGGGAGGGCCCACTGGAAGATTAATTGGATCCCCCAGCCCCTCTTTGGAGGAGTTAAGGCATGTGGAAGAGAGACAAGATTTAGGAGCCCGGCCCAAAGGAACAGATTCCTGGGGAAGTTGTCAGACGGGACCAGAGAAAAAGCTGCTGGAGAATCTATTCCCTTAAGCCCTTTACATACTGCAAAGGAGGCAGATGGGAGGTGTGGAGCTCCAATTACATCGGAAGGCCAACAGGATCGAATTTCAAGGGAGAGACGAGAGACGCAGACTACAACAGGTATGTTGCAACCTCCAAGTCCTCCCCCCTACACCCAGAAGAAATTTACCCCCTGCAGAAAGTATCCCTCCAGGCTGGGGATTTCATCCTGGTCAAGGGTGGATCCAGTACCAGTGGATGCCAGCCCCAGCAATGCCCTGACCACAGGGAGCATCCGCGATCCCTTCCCAACAAAGGGATCTGTACAGGCAGCAGGAGGCAGCCAACCCCCTTTCCTCATGCAGGAAATAAGGCAACAATCATGGCAAGCTCCTCCTTCATGGCAAGCTCCTGAGCAGCCCCCACTCAGAGCAACACTGCAGAGGCCCTTTTTCCAGAGAGACCCAACCCAGCCAAGCCTTGGAAGACCCTTCCAAAGTGGATACATGCCTCGTCAGGCCCCTTTCATTCCAGCTCAGCCTGCGGTTGCCAGGGCGATACCACCCCCCAGACCAGACCGGATGCAGTTCAAGGCCAATTTTGACAAACGCCATGAACATTTTGTTTATTTCCTCACTTGAATCTTGTCTCACATAGACTAATTTGGAGACCAATATGCAACAAAACATTATCTGATTATTGCAATAACAGATAGAATGAATGAGGGGGATGCTTCTGGCTGGGTGGTCCAACTGCACTACGAACAGGCACCAGAGCTACAGGATATCCATGCTTTTATTCATTTGCTGAGATTCCGTTTTGAAAATCCAGACAGGGTGGCAGAAAATGAGGACAAATTAATGGAGATGAAACAGGGCAAACAACCCTAATTAGACTTTTTATGGGACTTTAGAAGGGTCGCAAGCCACCTTATGGACTGGCCTGAAAAAATAATCTTGCACTATTTTAAAAATGCCATTAACCCAGAAGTAAAAAAGGCTTGCAACATTAGATATATCTCTGCCCTCAAATTAGACCATGACAGCAACAAAGAAGACCCCTACTTGAAGGCCCTCCTAGGAGAGCTGTGGCCAGACAACCGCAGACCAGACCTGCTGAACCTGCTCTCACCCGACTCACCAGAATGATAAAGTGTTATTGTTGTGACCAGAATGGTAATAGAACAGCCTACTGTCTGGCCCCTGCACCTGTTCCACAAACTCCACAGTCAAAGTCTAATACAGCCACCAGGGGTCAAAAAATTCAAGGGAAGTCTCCCAACACTAGCCACTTTGCTAGACACACCATAGAAGGTCCTCTCCATGCAGAAGGGAGCAACGAACTTCCAACCCAACACACCCTCCCCAGAGAAGCCAGTGATGAAGAAGACCCTAGGGTGAGTGCACCCATCACACCTTTTACTGTAAAAGTGAAGTTAGTAGTGCCTGACACAGGGGAGGCAGGGGAGTTAGAAGCTGTCATACATACCGGATGCTCTAGATGCCTTATTGGGTTCCTCATCGTTGAACAATTGAGCATAAAGACAAAACCCCTTAAATGCCCAATCAGATTTGAGCAGGTGGTTGGGACATTAATTGGGGGGATCCCAGCCACCCAAATGATAGAGTTAAACTGGAGATGAGTGCTCACCGCAAACTCATAAGATTTATAGTAGCTCCAAGAATGTCAGAATCTGTTATATTAGGACTTGCTAGGCTAGATAAATGGGCCCCTACCATCAAGTGGGAGGACAGATACAGAAAAATCATAATTGGGGTGGGCCCGTTGCCCCCTTCCTTCCACTAAGAAACTACCGTCTAACATGAATCCATCAATAACAATTTGGACAGAGGTTTCACTGAACCTGCCAAATCTAAGTGGGCCGCCCCAGTGCTGTTCAAAGAAAAGAAAGATGGCGGCTTGAGATTATGTGTTGATTTTGGGGGCATAAATGCCATGTGCATCAAAAACATGTACCCTCTATGCCTCATGAAAGACTTATTGAACCACCTACCAAAAGGCAAGGTCTTCACCAAACTAGATCTGGGAGAAGCTTACTACTGAGTCTGCATAAAAAAGAGAGACAAATGGAAAACTACCTTCAACTGTCCTTTGCGTAGTTTCCAATTCCAAGTCATGACCTTCAGACTCCAAGGAGTCCCTGCAGTATTTATGCAACTTGTTAGGAATGTAAGTCACCTAACAGTTATTTGGGTTGGACAGTATATAAACTGGGATAGACATTTTAATACTGTTTCTTTAAGAGAATCCTAAAAGTGTAATTGGATGTGGTTTCTCAAACAGCCATAAGATGGAGCCAGAAACCTGGGTTGTCTTTGTCTTAGTCTCAGAAGAGAGTGTGAGTGAGCCTCTGTTTTCCTTCTGTTGGAGAATATTGCCTTTCCTCATAATTGACTGCTATTTTGGATTTGATGTAAGTCTGATACTGAACTGTTTTTGACACTGGACTTTGTTATTGGATTATCCCTGGACTAAAAACTGACTGATCATACCTGTGAATGACTTTGGACTGCCTATTTTGAACTTTGCTTAAACTTTCTGGAAGTAAAAACCTACATTTACTGTACAGTGTATCTGTGTGCTGTGTGTGTATTATTCCAACACTTCTCTCACTATGTCTCCCTGTATGCGCTCATTCTCCTAATGGGGAATTACCTCAACACAACTTATCAATGAAGTGTTACATCCGCAGTTGTACCAGGGGGTCCTTGTCTACCTGGATTACATCAGCAAAACTATTGACGAACACATCAAATTGGTCAGACAAGTGCTGAAATAACTTTTAGCCGCCAAGTTATATGTAAAACTGTCAAAATGTGAATTCCACAAAGAGTCACTGTATTACCTAGGCTACCGAATATCCAACCAGGGAATTGAGATGGACCCTGGTAAAGTGAAAGCTGTGCTGGACTGGCAACCCCCCAAAACGCAAAAGCAACTTCAGAGCTTTTGGGATTTTGCCAATTTCTATAGACAATTCATTCCTTCTTTTGCTGAGGTTGCCCTTCCTCTGACAGAGTTATTAAAAACAGGCCCTTCCCCCACCAAACCGAAGGCCAGTCAACCCCTTGCTTGGACAATGGACTGTCAGAAAGCTTTTGAAACCTTAAAACACCTCTTTGCAGCTGAGCCCATTCTCCAGCACCCAGACCTGACCAGACCTTTTATAATCCAAGCTGATGCTAGTGATGTGGCAGTCACGGCCATTCTTCTCCAAAGAGACTCTCAGAACTGACTAATGCCTTGTGCTTATGTGTCCAAAAAGCTGACAGACACAGAGCGAATATGGGCAGTCTGGAAGAAGGAAGCATTTGCAATATGATGGGCTTTATTGACTTGGAGGCATTTCTTAGAAGGGGTGAAGGAGCCGTTTGTGGTCTGGACTGATCACAAAAACCTCAAGGCTCTAAATACGCCTTGGAAGCTATCACCAAAACAAGTCTGCTGGGCTCAATATTTCAAGCGGTTCAACTTCAACATGCCCGGAGGGAAAAACATATTGGTGGACGCCCTGTCAAGGAAACCCCAATTTGACAGTTGCCGAGAGGAAGTAGTGCAGACTATGATATCAGAATCTCACTTGGCAGGCCAAGTAACCACTCAAGGCCAAGCCAACTGCAACCCCAGACGCCTGGAAGACAAACTGACAACTGAGTTGAAAGCAGCCCTATTGACCGATCCCCGGTTCCTGGAGTGTCAAACTGAATTGACAATGAATGAGGGACTGGCTTGGAAGGGGACTAAACTTTATGTACCTGCAAATCTAAGACTAATGGTACTAAAGCGTAGCCACAACTCACGATTGGGGGACACTTTGGGTTCTTAAAAACTCTACATTTAGTCAGAAGACAGTTTTGGTGGCCAAAAATGAAATCTGACGTCGAGGACTATGTGAAACGATGCTCAATTTGTGCCATGATGAAACACAGAACTGGGAAACCCCCTGGCCTCCAACAAGTAGCTGAACCAACACAACCGTGGGAAGAAATTGCAATGTACTTTATTTGCCTGAGAGTAAATATTCCCTCCATTTGGACTGTTATTGACTTATTCTCTAAGCAGACCCACTTTCCAGCCTGTAAAGGACTTCCATCTGCAAAAAAGCTTGCAAAACTGTTCGTGAAACATATCTATACTTTACACAGAGTACCTCTTCGAATAATATCAGGTAGAGGGGTACAATTTACCGCTAAGTTCTGGAGGGAGTTTTTAAAGTCTATTGGGTCGTCCCAAGGGTTATCCTCAGCATTCCATCCAGCCTGCAATGGAGCAGCAGAAAGGGCTAACACCATGGTGGAACAATACATTAGATGCTATGTAAATTATCAACAGGAAAGCTAGGCAGAGTTATTACCATTTGCAGAGGTTGCTTATAATAATGCAGTACATAGCAGCACAGGGTTGACTCCATTCCAAATCAACACTGGTATTGGAATTTGTCCCTATGCCAGAATTACCTAGAGAACCACCTACATCCATGTCTGTAACAGAATGGATGAACTCATTTAAAAAAGGTTGGGAGGATAAGAAAAAAGCTTTGACTGAAGCTGCAAAGAATTTAAAAAAGCAGGTAGACAAACATAGATCCCTCCAACCACCATTTAAAGTAGGAGACAAAGTATATTTGTCAACCAAATATCTTAGATTGAAACTTCCTAGTAAGAAGTTGGGGAGTTACGGTGGTGAGGTCGCAGCGGAGCGGAGCAGGAGAATGATCTCTGCAATCCTGTATCTCAGAGGCATCATGAAGCTTGGAGAGACACACGAGTTAGAAGGGGGAACCAAGGAGCAGAGTGGAGGAAAGCAACCTCCCACTGCAATGAGGGGAAGCCCTTTGAATCCAGTGCGAAAGAAACCCGGCATCTATGGCGGGTCTGAAGCTGTGACAGCCAGCTGCAATCAGGAAGCAGGAAAGTGGATCAACGCAAGACATCAGAAGGAGAACAGCAGACTGGGACAGTTTTTGAGAGGTGAGAGAGCCCTGTGAAGGACTTTGACAAAGGGAGCCTCCAGAGAGAGTGAATACAGCGGCTAATTGGCAGGGGATAGAAGAGCGAAAGGGAGAGGAGGAAACAACAGTTTAAGAGCTGAGAGAGAGTACCGCAGAAGAAAAGATCGAGACTGTGAATAAAAATTCAAAATTTCTACAATTTGGATTGATTACTGGTAGAGCAGAAAAGAGACAGAGAGAACAATTGGAACTTTAATGGAGAACTATAGTTGAATGGAGAATGGAACCATTTTGATAGAAAGCTGTAACTGTGCAATTTGAGAGTGAAAGTGACTAAGTAGTTGAAGAGGACTGAGGAAACAGGAAATGAGGAAAGTAATGTGACAATGTGCAGAAGAAAGGGAAAAGTAGAAGAAAGAAGAAAGCTGAATAATTTCTGAGTATTCAAAAGTGTATATTGAAAAAAGAATCTAAAGCAATATATATATATATCTGATTGCTTGCAAGAAGAATTAATTTATTCTATTTCATAGATTGTTACATTCTTTATAACTGTTATACCCTATATATTCTTTATATTTTTCCACAATTTGATACCTTGGATAACAACTAATTAATCAATTGATGTACAACTAATTAATAGCTATATATTTATTCATAGACTTAATTGAACTATAAGAAAGTTATAAGATATAGTATATAAGAAAAGAAAACAATCAAACACATATTTATCTATATTTATTGAATTATATATGTTTACTATATAAGCTATTATATTTAGAACTATACTTAATTTATTAAAAGGATTAAATAAGATTAGAAAATTAAGAGGATTACAGACTATCATAGATGGTAAAACAATAACAATACTTAGTTTTACATTGTTGTATAAATACATGTGTATATATATATATATGTATATATATATATATATATGTATGTTTTCTGAGGTTCTCGTGGTGTTTGTATGTGGATCTTTGGTTGTTGGTTTTCTCCCGCGTAAGATTCAAAGTATCTGAAACAGCGTTTGATGAAGTCTCATTCATCATCTTCAGGCTTCTTTCTTCAGCTCTGTGCTTCTCAGAGTGAGAAGCTCTGAGAAGCACAGAGCTGAAGAAAGAAGCCTGAAGATGATGAATGAGACTTCATCGAAACGTTGCCTAGATACTTTGAATCTTACGCAGGAGAAAACCCGAACAACCAAAGATCCACATATATATGTATATATATATATATGTATATGTATATGTATGTATGTATGTATGTATGTATAGTGCGCATAAAATTAAGGAGAGACATTATTAAATATATTAGACCTTGTAATGATAAACTGAAGGGATTAGAATAAGATAAAAGGGAAGAGATAAACATAGAAAATGCAGAAGGGAGTTGATACAACGGATGATAATATTGAAAGACTTTCTTAAGAAAATAGGTAGATTTGGGAAGCCTAAGATGTCCACCACGACAACTACCAACATCCAACCTAACATCAACGATAAGATCACCAGCAGGACAATGTTCCATAGAGGGCATGCTGAATCCTGAGAGGGCAAGTCAGGTATCAAATATGCAAACAATTCAAATGGCATTAATAACAATACAAGAAACAATGGTGAGAAACCACGCAGACTATAAAACTGAAATGGGGGAAATGAAAGGTAAAATATGGAAACTAGACAAGAAGATAAGTACAATCCATCAAACAGTAGTAAAAACGGAACATAAAATGAAAGCAGTGGAGGCAAAGGTCGAACAAACAGATGAGAAAATAGAATCAATAGAACAGAAATTAAAGGGAGAGAACAGGAAATTAGAAGAGTTAATTGCATATTTGGAGATGGAAAAGGCTGATTTCTTCCTCAGATTTCAGAATGCAACAGAAGAAAGGGGGGAGGACTTGACCAAATTAATGGCAGATCTCATAGCTGAAGCATTACAAAAAGAGGGCCAAGAGGTTCGAAGGGAAATCGACAAGGTATATAGAATATATACCAATTATACAAGATGCTTTAGACTTCCAAGAAAGGTTCATATACGATTCTCAAAGAAACAACTGAGAGATAAGATATACAAAGTGACAAGAGACGAACCGTTGATATATAAGGGAAATTGTAATGTTGAAACAAATTCCAAGAAGAATAAGGGAACATAGAAAGAAATACAGATTCTTGGCCGCCCAACTGAATAAGAATAACATCCTGTTCAAATGGCTCATCCCAGTAGAAATGTTAATATCATGGCAGGATAAAAAATTTAAAATAGTATAGAAAAAGCAAGGGAATTCTTTGAACTATATGTGGTATCAGGAGAAGTCCAGAACAGCAAAGAGGAAGTGGAAAGTAGGAGCCAAGAAGAAGATTGGGTGGAGGAAAGAGAAATAGAACAAGAGGAAAGAGAGCAGGAAGAAGTGGAAAGAGAAGGCGTAAGAACGAGACACCAAACGAGAGCAACAAGAAACAACTACAGAGGACAATGGTGGAAGAAATCAAATTGATTTCCATTAACATCAACGGTTTAAATTCCATTAACATCAACGGTTTAAATTCACAAATTAAGAGGGAAAAAACAATAACTAAACTACAGAAACTGAACTTAGATATTATATGCCTTCAAGAAACACATATCCAGAAACATCAAAGTAAACTGTTAGAAGCACCAGAGTTGGGAGATTTATACGTATCTCTAGCCCAACAAAAAAAGAGGGGGATAGCAATATATATTAGGAAACATTTACAAGCAAAACAGGTATATGCAGACAAGGAGGGTATGATTTTGATGTTAGATGTTTATATAAATTATAAGAAAATGTTATTGACAGTGATATATGTGCCAAACGCGAAACAAGAAAAATTTTATACCAAATTATACAGAAAATTAGTAGAACAGGAATATGAGAACATATGCCTGCTAGGTGATTTCAGTGCAATAGCAAATTTAGGAAAAGACTACAATAACAAAAATCTAGGGGAGAAAAGGAAAAGGAAAACATTACCAAAAGCATTTTATGAAATGGCAGAAGAATTAGGATTAAAAGATATGTGGAGAGAAAGAAATCCAGACCAAAAAACAGTATACTTACTATTCAGTACCACACGCATCATGGTCAAGATTGGATATGTTATGGACACATGGGGAAATGGAATGTAATATAAAAGAAATAGAAATTGAATCTAACACATGGGCAGACCATAATCCCATTAAAATAATTTGGAAAGGATTGACAAAAAACAAGATGGATGCTAAACAAGGAGATCCTAAAAGAAAACAAACGTGTCAAGATGATGGAAAAAGAATTGGAGTTCTTTCTGAAGGAAAACAACAAACAACAAACAAATTCCAAACCTATGGGACACGACTAAAGCATACATCAGGGGCCCAGCAATTTCATATAATACACTTAGATATAAGGGAAAATAAGGAGAACAATTTAAACTACTAGATACTCTTAAGGAGTTAGAAAAATCACTAGAAAAAACACCACATAATAAGACAGCAAATACGGAGAGGATAATGATTAGACATAAATTGAACATGTTAGCCCAAGATGAATGGTTACAGGACATGAAAAAGATAAAATAGAATTATTTTGAACACGCGAATAAGCCGGGAAGGTGGCTAGCCTGTAGACTTAAGAAAGAAAAAGAAAAAAGAGCAATCCAACAATTGAAGGACGCTGATGGTACACTACAACATCAAACTGAAAAGGAAAAACATTGTTAAAAGTTTTTTTGAGGAATTATATAGTAGGGAAGATGTACCAGAGGGAATTATCCAACATTACTTAGAAGGAAAAGGGTTACCTGTGATCCCGGAAGAGGATAAAGAAGAGATAAACAGGGAAATAACATTAAGAGAACTGCAAGAGGCAATCCTGAAACAAAAATACAATAAGACACCGGGACCGGATGGTCTCCCTGTGGAACTGTATAAAACGCTCCAAGGAAAATTAGAAATGCAATTATTAGAACTCTATAATGAGGTACTGACAACAGCAAAATTATCTAAGTCATGGGGGAGACATATATAACATTGATCCCAAAAGAAGATTCGGACCATCAATTAATTCAAAATTACAGGCCCATATCCCTTTTAAATGTTGATTATAAAATATTTATGTCCATAATGGCAGAAAGATTGAAAAAAAAACCTTAATCAGATCATTCATAAGACCAAAACGGATTCTTACTGAATAGACAAATTAAAAGTAATACTAGAATGGAGCAAACCCAGGAAAACAATTGGCAATGGTCTTCCTTCCTCAATGCGCAAAAGGCATTTGACAATGTTAATTGGCAGTTCATAATACAATTTAAAAGCATGCAATTTGGCAATAAATTTATTAAATTGATTTTGACAATTTATACGACACAGACGCCCAGTGTAATAATGAATGGTGACAGAACGGAAACATTTAAGATCAACAAGGGAGTAAGGCAGGGATGCCCACTGTCACCCCTTCTCTTTATTCTTACCTTAGAAAACTTATTGGAAAACGTTAGGAAAAATGTAGAAATCAAAGGGGCTTTAATTAAAAAGGAGCATTATAAGGTACAGGCATTTGCTGATGATATAGTATTTTTTCTGGAAGATCCAGAGAATACGGGAGTAAAATTAATAAAGGAAATAGAGGAATTTGGCAAGGTCACAGACCTTAAGATTAATAAAAACCAAAGGTAATTATTGACTAAAAATTTAAAAGATAAGCAAAAAAAGAATTAGAAGGAAAATTGGGAATGCAAAGTGTGAAGAGGGTAAAATATTTAGGCATTTGGTTAACAGCAAGATGCTCTTCAATTAAAAAAGATAACTGACAAATTAATAATACAAATCAAAAAAGAATTGGAAACATGGGGGAAATTACAGCTATCGCTACTGGGGAAAATTGCGGCAATTAAAATGTCTACCCTACCAAAACTACTATATTTTTTTCACACTGTACCAATAAGATTGGATAAAACCTTTTTTAGAGAATTAGATCGAATAATAAGTAAATTTGTTTGGGATGGGAAAAAAGCTAGGATAAAAATGAAATTGTTACAGGACAAAAGAGAAAGGGGTGGCTTTGGAGTCCCTGTCCAAAAGGCGACTGGTGGCGGCGGCAAAAGGCAAGTGGTGGTGGGGAGAAAGGTGACCAGTGGCAGTGGCAAAACACAAGTGGGTGGGTAGGCAACTGGCAGCACAGGTAGGCGACCAGGGCTTGCTTGCAGAGCCTCACTGATCACGAAGGCAGGAAGCAATGGCAGGTGGGCAAAGATGGTGGCTGGGTGGCCTGCGAGTCGGGACTCAACTGGGGCTGGTAGCAGTGGCAGATAGGTGACCAGGGTTTGCAGAGCTTCACTCACCCAGTGTCAGCATTCCAGCAAACCTCCATTCCAACCAATAACTCCAAGATGGACATCTATCAAAAGTTCCTTTTATTTGGATAGTAACTGGCACACCTGTGGAATCCTGAATCTGAAGTTCCAGGTTTCCTTTGCAATAAGTAAAAACTACAAATCCATCCCCATACCCATCACCATATCATATGGCCCAATTACCATCCACCGCAAAGTAAGACTTCCTTTCACAATGCGCAACATGACCTGACCTTGAATCAGAAAAAGAATTTTATTATGTCTAACTAGATATACTCCAATGAATTCTCCCTCCCACTTTCCCAGGCTCAATTGTGGCACCGTGGGAGCATCATCTCTATATGGCTTCCAAAGCTGACACCCAGGGAGATCAGAACAGGCAGGACCGCAGCGGAAGGCAGACAGCAATGGCAGGTGGGCAAAAGCAGGCTGCAGGCAGCAATGTCACTCATGTGTGATAAGCACTGACTGGGAGAGGAGGGGCATGAGGAGAGGGGCGGGACCAGCCAGTGGTGTGGTTTGACAGTTCTCCAAACTGCACAGAATCTTAACAACCGGTTCTGCTGAACCTGCCCGAACCAGTAGAATTCCACCCCTGCTTATAAGCAATCATAATGCAAAATTCTCATTTCCACCCCATTCCAGAGCAACCACCATTCTCTCATTAACCTGCTTTCCAACTCCTGTGTGCAGAGCAACTAAAGAAGACCCTGTGACTACCAGTTTAAAAAAAGGTTCAGAGACCTTCAAAAAAAGAAGTTCTTCCCAAAAAGAAGTCCTTCCAAAAAAGAAGTTACAACTTCTTTTTTGGAAGGTCTGACTGACCTTTTTTAAACTGGTACATGGTCTTCTTTTGTTGCCCTGCACAGAGGAGAAGAATGGGAACTGGAAAGCAGGTTAGTGAGAGATTGGTGGGTGCTCTGGAATACCTCCGTGCAGGGCAACAAAAGAAGACCATGTGACTACCAGTTTAAAAAAGGTTCAGTCAGACTTCCAACTTCTGAGGGGAAAAAAGATCTCCCAAAGTTGTAAGGTCTGATTGAAATGACTGATTAGTCTCCCAGCTGATCGGGGCTGCTGTTCCATTGCCACCTCCTGGCTCCCCACCGTGCAGTCTAGTAGGCTTCCTTCCAGCCCCTTGGGAAGCAAGAACAAGATCAGGAGTGACTGGGCGGGGAGGGGCAACGCCAGCCAGAATTTTTACTACCAGTTCACCTGAACCGGCCCGTCCTCACTGAATCCCATTGCTGAATTTTCTGCCTTATAGTCCCATGTAACCCCTATCCTTTGCAGACAGCACTTAAACCATTCTTTTCTATGTGACTTTTAAGCATAGTTTTCCTTATGCTTGCATCTTTGTTAAAATATTTATTTTTATTGTGGATGTTACCTAGAGTCCAAAGATTGCTATAAAAAAGCAAGGTTGGTTTAGTATATGGTTAGTGCTAATTAATAAATATGGTTTAGTATCCTAAGTCTCCATAATACCTTGGTAGTCAATTTATTCATCTTTAGTATGTCAGAATCTAATGATGTTGAAAAAGACTTCAGAAACTACTTATTTTTTAAGTTTTATTTGTTTTATTAGTATAATATATAAACATTTCATTTCAATTGAACAGTGTGTTGTATGGGTACAATTACTTTTAGACAATCATAATCAGAGTGTTTACAATAACATGTATCACAATAACAATATTGTAGTTCATTCAACACATTCCCTTTCTTTCCTGGATTTTCACTATATTGGTTTTTTTCCCAGCCAGTAGGAATCACTATTGCGCTATTTCTCTTCTGCTTCTCTCCTTTAATTTCTTTTAGCTTAAGCCAAATCTTTCCCTTTTTTTAGGGTTTTAGAGTCCAAATTCGTATTCCCCAAAAAAGTTTTAGTTCAGTAAAACTCCAATCAATAATTCCCTTAGATTGGCCAGTCCAGTTTTTTTCTTTTAACTTTATTTCTCTCGAATATTTCAAAAAGTTCAAATTGTTTATCCAGATCTATTTTTAACTTTGTGCTTGTTTGCCACTATTCTTAGGGGATGGCAGATAAACAAATTCACCCCTTCTTTTACAGTCCTACTGTCACTCAGGCCAGTTTTAAAAGGGGGAAATTCTCACCCAGCTGCCACACTGTTCCTCCTCAATCTTCACTCATTCTTCTCCAGTCGGGCTGTCTAAAACTTAGGGCTGTCTTTTTCTTCCTTTTTTTTAAATAAAAGTTTTATTTAAGTTTTCACAAAACATACAAATACAAATAAGATATCTTTTTTTGAGAACAGCGTGACCCCAGGTTATCACTTCTCCATACAGACATAAACTCAATACATCTTATATATTTTAATCCATATCTTATAACTATTTTTGCAATTTTTTCAATAGCTTTTCCCTTTCTCTACTTCCTATAGCCTTTTTTAAAATTATCTCATTCCTTTCTTAATTCAATTACATATCTTTCCCTAATTTTTAGAATCTTTCTAATCATTTTTTTATACTTTTGTCTGTCCTGTTTACAATTTCATATTATCTTTTCTCATAAAACAAATTTTCCCTGTAATTGCTAGACTGGAGTGTAACACCTTTGTGTCTTTTTTCAAATCTTCTTTAAAAATTTAATTTACACCTTTACAGTTATAACATTCATTTTTTAACCTCTATTTTATAACACATACCTATTTTCAATCAAATTCTGCTTGGTACATTCCCTTAAAAATACACACTAATTTCTTAAAAGAAATATATATATATGTATATGTATCTGTGTATATAACAATAGTAAATGGAATCATTATTCTATTCAAATACAGCTCTGCCATTAATATTAATAACAATATTTTACATTTCTATTTCTTTTAACAAACATTACCTAGTAATATCAGTTGTCTTTCTTTAATTATCTATATTTCATATTTTACTTATTACTGTCTTTAAATAAAAAAACAAAACAATAGTTATTAACAGTAGTCAATAAAATTATGATTCTTATTCAAATTCATCTTGTCAACTGATAAAAATCTTCCATGTTTCTTTTCAGTTTTTTTAACTTTCTTTTTAAATCATTGAGAGTCTTATTTTCTTTACAAATATTCCATTACACATCAATACAAATTTTTCCTATCACTTTAATCATCTAAACATATTTTTCTAACCCTTTTCTATTTCTAATATAACAATGCTATTCCATGCCCCCTTGCAGAATCCTCTCCTTAAGTTAAATTTTAACCATTGTCTCTGTGTCTTTTAAATAGGTTTATACATTTAATTCTTGTATGCTTTTCCTGTACCTTTATATCTGGTTTCTGTCCTTTGTAGCTTCTTTTCCTTTCCCTCTTCCCTCTCTTCTTCTCCCTCCCCTTTTTATTCCCTTATCTATCTGATTCTCCCTTCTGCTTCTTCCTGATATGATTGTTTTTCAAATTACTCTTTTTTTTGTTTGTTGCTTCAATGCTTAAGTTTTTAAACTCACTTTCCCCCCTTTCCCTTTTTTACCCCGCATAAAGTTGCTTGGTCATTAAAGATGGCTTCTTCTTTATTCCACCCTTGTTCTACCAGCGTTTCATAGTTCAAAATCTCCATTTCTAAAAATTGAAATATGAAGCCAAAAGATCCTCTTCTCTCTTGTGCTTCTTCTTTTTGTTCTTTAAGTCTCATTTTTAACTCTTCGAGGAGTGATGCCATTTTAAAAAATTTTAAACAACCCCAATTGATTTTATTTTGTTTCATTAGGATCTGTTGAGGTAATTCCCCATTAGGAGAATGAGCGCATACAGGGAGACGTATTGAGAGAAGTGTCTGAATAATACACACACAGCACACAGATACACTATACAGTAAATGTAGGTTTTTACTTCCAGAAAGGTTTAAGCAAAGTTTAAAACAATCAGTCCAAAGTCATTCACAGTAAGATCAGTCAGTTTTTAGTCCAGTTTCAAAAATAGTTCAGTAACAGACTTATATTAAATCCAAAATAGCAGTCAATTAAGAAGAAACAGCAATATTCTCCAACAGAAGGAAACAGAGACTCACTGAGACTTCTGAGATTAAGACTAAACAACCGAGGTTTCTGGCTCCATCTTACGGCCATTTGAGAAACCACACCCAATTGCAGTTTTTGTAATCTCTTAAAGACGTAGTACTAAAATGTCTATCCTGGTTTATATATTTCCAACCCAAATAGCTGTTAGGTGACTTACATTCCTAACAGGATCCACCATCCAAGATTCCAATAATCCAAAACTGTTCATCCAATAATCCAAAACTGTTTCTTGCCTCTTTTCTCACTTTCTCTTTCCAGGGGCTTTATTGTCTTGTAACAAAGTTTCAGCTACAATGTATCTTTTGCAAGCCTTGTTAAAATTCCACTTTCGATTTTTTTAAGTTCCAGGTGGTCTCCTCCATTTTCCAGATTCCACCCTCGTTTCCTTTTTCCCTCCTTTGCTTTCTTTCTTTTTTCTTAAGAAAATTTTTAAATTATCCAAGAATCTTTATCCCTTTGACATTTTATTTTCAGCTAGACATAGCCTATTAATGTCAAAGTGGATTAGTATCAATTTCTTATTTGAATCTCTTCTTCTTAATGTTCCAAGTCAATTAAAACTGTCAATGTGAGAGGAAGAAAAGCCAATTCCGTTTTTTTCCCCTTTTTCGCCGCTTAAGATCTTTTTTAGGAATAGTATTAGTCTTTTAAAGTTCAGGCTCTCCTCAACCCAGCTGACAGCTCCCCCTTCTTCACCACCTCTACAGGGTTGCTTCAGCCCCGAATCTGGGTGGCTCGGGCCGCTCCAGTGGCGAGCACGGATCAAAACCGTGCACAATCGCGATTTCAGTCGGTCACCGAAGATACCCAAACCGGAAGTCAGGGCTTTCTTTTTCTTCCTGACAGATTTGAGAGCTTTCTTCTAGATCAAACAAGGAGTTAGCGATCTCCTTGTGATCTACGGAGGGTCCTCTCTTTTTCACCACTCCTGCAGGTTGTTTTAGGTCTGTCAGGACCCTCTGGCAGAAGGAATTTGGTGAGCCTCCATAGAGCCCTATCAGTGGTGGTATTCAATTTTTTTTTACTACCAGTTCTGTGGACGTGGTTTTGGTGGGTCTGGCATGGCTTGGTGGGCATGGCACGGGAAGGGTACTGTAAAATCCCCATTTCCACCCTATTCAAGGGGAAGAATACTGTAAAATCCCGATTCCCTCCCCACCACACTAACCTGCTTTCCAGCTCCGTTCTTCTGTGCAGGGCAACAAAAGAAGACCCAGCCAATCAGCTGGCATTCTGATCAGCTGGGACTCAGAAGTCAGTGAATTAGATGGGGGCGGGGACAACCAGGGGTGGTATTTACCGGTTCTCTAAACTACTCAAAATTTCCTCGACCGGTTGTCCAGAACTTGTCAGAACTGTCTGAATACTACCTCTGTGCCCTATGGACAGTACACACCATATATCAGTGATGTCAGCTCCACCTCTCTGAAACCAGCTACTTATTCAAGATATGAATTCTGATTGTGAGTAGGATGAGAACTGATAGGAAATAAATATGAAGAATAGATTTCTTGTTTCTTCTCCTTTCTCCTTTGTTTGAAATATTCTAAGTACATTCTTAGAAGTACATAAGAAATTATTGTAGGTTTGAGAGAAAACTACTGCCACCCATCTCCACAATCCTTATCTCAGACACACCAACAACAGCCAAGCCTCCTATAACCTACCCTCTCCCATTGGGCCTACCACCACAGAGAATGAAGTGCAAGGTCTATTTCACAGACAAAAGTCAGGAAAAGCACCAGGCCCAGATAAGATAACTCTTTCTTGCTTAAAAGCTTGTGTTTACCAATTGGCCCCCATCTTCACCCACATCTTTAATAAATCACTTGAGATGTGCTATGTTCCTTCTTGCTTCAAATGCTCTACTATCATCCCAGTGCTGAAGAAACCCTTCATCAGGGAACTGAATGACTTCAGACTGGTTCTTCTAACATCTGTAGTTATGAAGGCCTTTGAAAGACTAGTGCTGACCCACCTAAAAACCATCATGGATCTGCTGTTAGACCAGAGGTGGTATTCAACCAGTTCACACCTACTTGGGTGAACCAGTAGCAGTTATTTGGCATGGGTTGCTGAACCAGTGGCGACCCCTGGCTGGCCACGCCCCCAACCCGGTCACCTGGTCGCTCACTTGCGATCGCTCTCCTAGCTTTCCATTCCCCATGTCCTCTACTACTGTTGACGACTTGAATAATTTGGAAACATTTACTGAGCCTTTTTTTTTCTTTTTGCCCTTTAGAAGATTTAAATACTCTCAAAACCATAAGAAGCTTTAAATACTCTCAAAACCATAAACATGGCTATTGGATTATGGATTTGAAAGATTGGAGGAATCTAGTGGTTTAATTTGGACTTGGACTATTGGATTTGGACTTGGACCTAGATTTTTAATGTTATGTAACAGAACATCCTATGAGACAAAAGTAGAAAAGTGCTAGAAGAAAAGAGAAAAGAAGGACAGCTAAATAAGACTTGAAAATTTGGACAATTGGGAGATATATAATTGGGGAAATATAACAAGGGGTTTTACAAAATGAATTTACAAGAGACAATAGAGCTATATAAAGAATATTGTTTATGTTAAAAGGTATGTGTGAATCTTTAAAAGGTAATAAGGAGACAAGGGATTGCTTAAAGATACAGAAATGAATGCAGCAGTTACTCAACAATTGGTGGGGGGGAGAGGAACAGGATATTCAAGAAATAAGTGAGTAGTTAGAAAAAGCAGTGGAAGGGGAAAAGCAAAATGAGACGCAAGCAGTTAAAAATAAAGTGGAGAAAGGATTAATAAGTAGAAGACTTAACCCCCTAAAAGTTTATAAGAGAGAGAAAAGAGACACACAGAGAGAAATGAGAAAATGAGAAATAAGAAAATGATGGAGAGAGAGAATGAGAGAAAGAAAAAAGAAAGAAAGGAAAAGAGAAAAAGAAAGAGGGAGAAGAAAAATCGAAAAATAGAAATGAGAGGGATGGGGACCCATTTCCCCCAGAAAACACCAGGAATCATAAAACCTAGGTAGGCGTGGCTGTGGGTCGTGTGACTGGGTAGGAGTGACATTGAGTTGGCCATGCCAACCCAGGTTTTGTGGCTCCCCGTGTTTTGTTTTCTGTGGGAAACGGGTCCAAATTGTTTTTTTTTTTGTGCATTTGGAAGGCATCTCAGTGAAGAAAACTATAATATACAAGCCTTCTGACTCTGTCTTCTGTATAATAATCTTCCTTTTTATTAGTTTATAATATAAAATACAAAAATACAAAAACAAATAATAGGAAAAATAGGGGAGGGAAAAGGGAAGATAAAAGTGTAGAGAAAAGGGGAAAAAGAAAGAAAATGCATTGATTTCCGACTTTCTTTGATGCAGTAAAATATGTAGTAATATCAAACCTCAACTTTTTACTTTTACATAATATGTAATATAAACTAGCAATTTCTATAATTATAATCTAATCAGTAAAACCAAAATTAGAGTTTCATTTTTTGCACCTCAAGCACTAAGTCCAGATGTGATTTCCAAGTAGAAACAAAAGTAGTTGTGTTTTTTCTTTAATCAAAGCAGTCAATTTAGCCATCTCTGCTAATTCCATCATATTTTGCAACCATTCATCCATTGTAGGGATTAAAATGTCTTTCCATTTTTGTGCATAAAATAATCCTGCTGCCATCAACATACATAATGTTAAAGTTCCATTTTTTTTCTAAGTCTTTTTCCATTAAACCCAAAAGAAAAGTTTCTGGTTTTATCTTTATATTCACTTTAAGAATCTTCTTGTATTAGAATACGAATCCTACTCCAATACTTCTTTGCTTTATCACATGTCCACCATAAATGATAAAAAGTCCCTTCTTTAACCTTGCATTTCCAACATTCATTTGAAATAGCTCTATACATTCTTTTTTATATAAAAAGTTTTTTATTTATTTTAACAACAAACATAAAACATCAAATAAAACCATCTTTCTATTGTATAGTGTGTTGGTTGGTACATATCTTTTGTGCATGATATCAACAGTCTTTCCTTTCTAAATTTAAATTAAAATTCATTTTATATAGATCAACTATGCATATTATATATTATTATTAACTCATTAGACTTCAATTATAAATTCATGTCATCCTTTTCGAGCAAATCTCAACTTTTACAAAACCTAGTTCATAATAGCATCCATTTCATTGTAATCAGTTTTTACATTGTCTTATCTTTATTATTATCTTTATATTATATTTTATTTCCCTATTTTCTTATCTAGCCATTGATAAAATAAATCGCAATGTTTTTAATATTTTTTATCTTCTTGCTGTCTAATCGCTAATGTCAATTTACTCATTTCTGCACATTTTATTATTTTCTTAATCACCTCTTCTATTGGAATTTTTTCACTTTTCCAATTTTGGGCAAATACAATTCTAGCTGCTGTTAAAACATTTATAATCAAATATATCAATTCTCTACTGTATCCTTCAGGTAAGATACCCAATAAAAATATCTCTGGTTTCAAGTCTATATGCTGTTTTTTTCATTTTTTCCAGCCATGTATGAATTTTAGTCCAGTATCTCTTGGCTTCCACACACATCCACCACATGTGATAGTATGATCCAGGTATCTGATGACACTTCCAACATTTCTCTGATTTGTTCTTAAACATCCTTGTTATTCTTGCCGGGGGGTAGATGCCACCTGTAAAACATACAATTTCTCTTTATATGTTGTTGACATTGTTATTTTATAGTTTTGAAACCATAATTTCTGCCATCTTTCTTAATCTATCCCATCTCCAAAAATTTTCCCACAAGCAATCATTGTTTCTTTTACTTGTTATTCTTCTAATTTTACTCCAATATCCATATAATTTTTTAATCACCTTCTCATCAGTACCTGTCAAAATTCCATCTCATTCAGTAAGTTCATTATAAAATCCTTCTGTCCTACAATATTTATCTAGAATGTATTTGCACATATGAATACCAATTCATCTCTATTTCTTGTTCCTCTAGTTCTTGCTTAGATTTGAGTTCATCCTCTTCATTTAATATTTCACCATATTTTACTGTATGTTCCATTTTATAAACAATTGGATATGCAAATGCTTCTACAGTTGACAACAGACTGGTATTTTCATGTAATGTTGTTTCCTTATTTTCTCCCATATTAATAATAAAACATCACAAATATGTCTCCTAAAATACCCAAGTGTTTTACTTTCCTTATACCATAAAAAGGTGTGCCATCCCAATAATAAGTTAACAATCTATTATTCCTTAAGACTATCCATTCTTTCACCCACATCAGTGTTGCTGCCTTGTAACATAATTCCACAATTGGGTAAACCAAAAACCCCTTTTATTCTGACACCGTGTAACAATTTTAATTTGATTCTTGCCTTCTTTCCCTGCCATATATACTTCAATATTATTTTATTTAAATCCTCAAAATATTCTTTCCCTAGTTTAATTGGAATTATCTGAAACAAATATAAAATCCTTGGCAATATATTCATCTTGATTGTAGATATTCTCCCTATTAGAGATAGTTGTAGATTTTCCCATTTGTTTCAAGTCTGTTGTTTGAGTTTATAATAATTACATTCTTTGAGTGTTCCACATCTGTATTCCTAAATATTTAACTTTATTTGTGATCTAAATATTCAATCTCTTTTAATTCTTCCCTTTGTTTTTCCACCATATTCTTAGTTTTGTCTTTATTTATTTTCAAACCTGCCACCTGTCCATATTCTTCTTGTATTGCTTTATATCTTGCTTTGGCCATCTCCTTTTGAATTTTGACTGTTTCCTCCTCTCATAGTTTCTCATCTTCTTTTCCTCTGAAATATTCTCCATAAAATAATTCTGTTTTCTATATTGAGTCTAATCTTTGCTCTTGCCAAGTGAATATGAGGCCTTCAGGAAACAGCCATCTATAGTTCACTCCCTTCTTAATTAGAATTTTTGTCAGGAATTGATACTCTCTTCTCATTTCTCTCACTTTTCTTGATACTTGTTTTAGGACTGTAATATCCTTGCCTTTATATTTCAATGGTTCATCTCTTGCACTTTGTAATATTTGTGTTTTGATTGCTTTCTTAGTAAATCTTACATGGGCTTCTCTAGGTAGTTTATTTCTCATTGCATATCTTGTAAAGACTATTCCATCCATCATTTTCTCTTTGGATATCTTCAAAGCATCTGCCAGTATTTCTATCATTATTTCAGCAAGGTTTTCTCTCTTCTCTTCTATGTTTTGAAATCTGAGATAAAAACCTGCCCTATCCATCTCCCAGCCCAGCATCCCACTTCCTTTATCACGCTCCCCAACTGTCAATCTGCTGTCAATTTCGCCAATTTTCATGTCTCTCGGTCACCTTTTTCTTCTATTTTTTGAAATCTTTCCTCATTCTTCATCATTGTTTGTTGTATATTCTGTATTTTCTCATCTGTTTTCTCTGTTCTGTCTTCTATTCTTCTATTGCTTGCGTTATCATTTGTAGTGTGACCTTCTCTTTTTCCTTCTCTCTCTCTCTTTCTCCTGTTGTGACATCGTGTATATTGATCACTGGCCACCAAGTGGGGTGGAGGAGGAGAGTATTGATGAGCTTGTGGCAGTTGCCTTCCTCATTTTAGGTTAAGTACAAGTCTAGTCAGCAGAAAAAAAAGAAAAAGAAAAGCAGCTTGCAAAAATACGCAACCTTCAGGTTCTTCTTTACCTTAATCCAGTTAAAAAGAGAGAAATATATAAAAATAAAGATTAAAAATAAAAATTATCTAAGAGAAAAAGATCAAGTCCGTAGAGGAACCCAAAAAACAAGAAAAAGAATACAAAAGTAATCCAGCAGTGATATTAAAAAGGGAATTAAAAAATAAACCAGGGTAAAGTAGAAAGAAGAAAAAATATTGTATTCCAGCAATGAAATCGAGGCCTAATTAAAACAACAACAAAAAAAAAACCCAGAAGGATCAGGCTAGTCGCAGCTATCAGCAGAAAAAGAAAAAAATAAAATTTTGCAGTTTGAAAGTTCTTTCACAGAGTAAACCACTGCCACCATGCAATGTCCAAGGCTCACTATAAAATTTTAGACAGATTTCAGCAAGGCAAAATTCAAGGTCACCCTAAGCTCTTTCCTTTCAAATCCAGTCTCCAGCTGTTGAGATTGTTTTGCATAAACCTGCAGAAACATTTCTTCAGTGCTCAGCTCTCTATCTTCTGAAAGTGTAAATAGTCTGGCTGGAAAGTTTCCCTCAAAGTTCATTCCTTTATTTCCATTAATAGAAAAAAAAATTTAAGCCTCTAGATGGCAGTGTTGCTTTGTTTTGCTCAACTTTCACTTCTGTTTTACAACGTAACCAAAACAGGGAGAAATATGTTTAAAGTTCCCTTTTAGAGCGAACAAAGGAAACTAACAAAAAACCCCCACCAAGTTCTCTCTTTAAAATAGATATTAATATTAATTCTTCATTGCTTATTAATTAAAAAGTCCAGTCCAGTTTAAAAAAGAAGTTCTTTTGTATATTGTGTGATAAATTTTTTAAAAAGCCAAATTAGTTTGACATGAGGCTCATTTTCACCGTTGTCCCTCCTCTGTCTTCAATATTTTTTCTTTTCTCCTTAGGGTGTTCTCTTTCAAAAAAAAAAAAAAAGTTAATTGAATCTCACCCAAAGCTAACACACTTTCTTTCCTCTTCTTCTTCTGTTCTGGAGCTGTCCCAACCTTTCAGCAACTTCAATGGCCGCTTCCTCCACAGCCAGAATGGAGAGCTTCTCCTGGATCAACCAGGGACTTTGCGGTATCCCGGGGATCAGCAGGGATACTGCAACCACCGTCTCTCCAGGACAGTTCTGGTCCAAAAGGACTGTCCAGCTACTGAGATATCGACACTAGTCCTGGAGCCCCGAAAGTTTGTCATACTGTCACAACGTCAGCCCTACTCTCCACCTTTATACATTCTTAATAACTTATCTGGTGTTAAATACCAATGATACATCATCTTACAAAAATTTCTTTTAAATTTAGTGTAAATTTTAAACCTTTCATCCATATATTTTCCCATTGTTCAAGCTTTACATTATATCCAAAGTTCCTTGCCCACTGAATCACACAATGCTTTACATATTCACTTTCCATCAAATTCAATAAAGTTTTATAGAACTTAGCAATGATATGTTCATCACTACTATAAATTAGGATTTCCAATTATTTTAAAAGTCAAACCCATAGCTCTTTTTGTCTAATTTAAATATTTCTTTCACTTGTAAATATGTGAACCAATGGTGGACATGCCCTTCTGATTCTAGCTCTTCCTTAGGTTTGAGGATAGGATCGCCAAAATTAAAAGATATTATTTTGCCATAAGTCCACCAGTCCAACTTCGCCAGTCCACCTTATTTTATATTTATTCCAAACTCTTAGAATGTCATGTCTAACAAAGTGATTGTTAAAATCAACATTTACTTTAACCTTGTCATACCATAAATAACCATGCCATCCAAATCTTAATTCATGACCTTCTAAATCAAGTAGCCTTTTATTCTGGAGGTTCACCCACTCCTTTAGCCAGACCAAACAACAAGCATCGAAATAAAGTTTCAAATCTGGTAAACCCAAACCCCTCTTTCCTTAACTCCTTGCAGTAGTTTATATCTAATTCTTGGGTTTTTTTCTCTTGCCATATAAACTTTGAAATACGCTTCTACATCAATAATCTTGATGTAACCTCTGTCTCCTTTCTGCCTTTGCTGTGGATGTTTTCATAGAAGGTTTGGCCATGTGAACCTTTTTTTCATTCTTTTTCCTGAAGTATTGTTTAAACTAGATTGCCTCGAAGATATGCACTGTTGACATAGAGATTCCCTCCCCACTCCACTAACCTGCTTTCCAGCTCCCTTCTCCTGTAAAGGGCAACAAAAGAAGATCCAGCTGATCAGCTGGGACTCGGGAGGCAAAGAATATATGGAGCAGGGCCAGTCAGAGGTGGAATTTGCCAGTTCTCCGAACTACTCAAAATTTCCACTATCAGTTCTCCAGAATTGGTCAGAACCTGCTGAATACCACCTCTGGCAGAGCCTTCTTACTGATAGACTGTAGATTGCAACTCTCTGCAGCTATGGTCCGTGCTCTTTCATTGGAGAGCCCCGATCATTACGATTAGGGGCTGAAGCTGCCTTGGAGGGGTGGCAGAGTAAGGGGAAGCTGCAAGCCAGGTTGAGGGGAGCCGCATCTCCCGTCCTGGGCTTGGTCTTTTTCCCCCTGAAGACAACAGCAGTGGTGGTTTAAAATGGCCACCCCGAAGAGGAGGACTCAGATGGATTAAGATTTGTGCAGGAGAGAAGAAAGAGGTGGATAACATCTGAACCAGGACAACTGGGCAATGCAACTAAACAAAAGTACCCCAGGATTAAGGTAACATAGAATTTTTAAGAAAAGAAAACTGAGCAGCAAAATTACAAAGGGACAGGAAAAAAAAAAGAAAATATTTTTGACAGCTAAGCAGGGCTTCGAACTGGGAAAGGAAGAAGCTGGAACTAAAGATTTAACTAAATTGGACTAAAATATTTTAGGAATAAACAGGCATAAAATAAAGCTGGACTTAAGATTGTCAAAAAATAATAATAATAAAGTTTACAAATTGGAGACTGGACTGTGCTGGAATATTGAGGTTCGAAAAACCCTCAGTAAAAAAATAGAAGAAAAAGGTGAAGACTTTGTATAATGGAGAGTGTCACCTTTTGACAAAATCTTGAGCTCAAACAAAAAGGAAAGCATCCTGTTTCTGAATGAACTTGTGTGGATATAACATTAAAGAAATATTGAAACAAAGTAAGAATCTTAGAAAGTGAAAGCAGAACCAGACTAAAGAAAAAAGTAAGGAAAGATTGACTATGGGATTGATTGGTATAGACCCTGGGCTGGAATAACTGAGAACTTTAGAAAATTGAAAGAAGAAAGAAGGAAAGTAAAAGTGTGTTTTGGGGGACTTTAACGATCAAAAAATATAAGAATGATGATATCTCTTCGGGAATTAAAAATGGAACTTAAAAATATGAGAGAATTACTACAGGAAAGAGGCAAATCACTTTGCTCTGTGTTAGAAAAAATGGATATGGCGATTGAAGAACAAGAAGAGCTTCAAAGAAGGAGGAGTCGATTCAAGGAGAAGGCATTTTAAATAGACAATTAACACAAAGAACACTACAAAGAAGTGGGGAAAGAAGGAAGGTTAAAAAGTTGAGATTTAAGAAGGCAATCAAAAGGGGGAATACCTGTGAAGTCAGGAAAGGCAGAAAGACCCAGCAGAAAAGGGGAAAGGAAAATATTAAGAAAGAGAGGGATATGAACTGGAATGAGAAAATATATGGTGAAAAGAGGGGGAGGAGAAGCAGTAAGAAACAGGTGTATAAAATAAAGAAATATGGAAATAGTAAAATGTTGAAAAGAAATTGTTTTTTCAGAGATAATGGTTGATGAATTAAAAAGGGGATTCTGCAGGGTGACGGGGTAATAAGAATATTTCTGCAATTAAAAATATTTAGAAAATACCATGTTTCTCCAACAATACGGCCTCCACCAATAGGAAGCCCCACCATGTTTTATTGGCATAAAATCAAATTAAGCCCCCCCCCCCAAATTAAGGCCCATATTAAACATGCAAAATGGGAGGGATGGTGGGGGGGCTTGCCGTTAAGAAGTACTTTTGTTGCATGCCCAGATATGATGCTGCCTGCGTTGGTGGGGCACTTCATATCAGGAGACCTTCCGCCACTGTTGCTTTCCCTTCTCCCTTGCTGCCACGGCATTAGAGCAACGCCGCAGCGTTTGGCACAGCCACGTGCGGCCAGCCAGGGCTCCTCCCTGCAACTGGAACCCTGCGGAGACAGTCGGCTTCAGGTGCTCCTGTCGCCGCCTTCCCTTTGCCTTCGAAGGCCCTGCCCGAGAGGGCAGCCCAACCCCATGTGGGGAGGCAAATCTCCCGGGGCCGCAGCGCAGGATCGTCCCACCTCGGGAGAAGCACCCAGCCGCCATCCCTGCCTTGTGCCAGGCAGAGCGCGAAGAGCTTCGCCTGGGGCATCCAGCGCAGCTGACAGGCGGGCCTTCCCGGCGGCAGAGCTCTCACCAAGGCAGCGAGTGCCTCCCCAGCGGACCCTCCGCTCATCCCACCAGGGCTGTGCCGGAGCCGTGCGGGCTGGGCAGAGCTGGGAAACGAGCCGTGGCCTAGCTGTTTTTTCGGGGGTCAAAAAAAAATAAGGCCTGGCCTTATTTTGTGAGAAACACGGTAGGGTAATATAGATACTGATAACTCTTATTAGAAATCAATGGAGGAAAATATGCTGTGGAATCCAAGTGAAAAGATGTAATGATTATTATTGTAACTTCTTAAAAATAATGGTTTATTGGGAATTAAGATGAGGGAATAAAGGTATATTTTAATCATTGAAGTGTCACACTCAAAACAGTAAAAGGGGGGAAACCTATACTTGTTTTTTTTTTTTTTTAGTGTTAAAATTTGTATTAATCTAGAATTTATAAAAAGAATATGTAATGGAAAGGGAATATGAGAGACTAAGGAACCAACTAAATAAGTTAATATAGACTATTAAAAACAAGGAGAGACATTGGTAACTTTTTTATTATTGTTATTACTAGGCAAACACATATTGTTTATCTTTATTTTTAAAATAAATATTAAAGGATTATATTTGAAATAATTGAAATGAAACAAAAAGATGTTTCGATTGAGATTAGTGAAAGAGGCTAGAATTAATGTGTTTCTCTCCTTACTGAAAATTTGGAATGGAAAAGGTAATAATAGAATTAAGTATGCATGTATGAATGTATAATTGCTGTCATATTTGTAGGTAAAGGTGTTGACCCAGAAACATGTTGTCCACTAAAAAGAGATTTTTGTTTTTAAGGTGAAAAACTGAATAAAGTTTGTTAAAAAAAAATTAAGTGTGCCAGCCATTAATCAAATGAGACTTGTCTTAAACAAATTCCTAAGCTTTTGAGAATGGGTTAAATATTAGGGGAAATAGAATCAGCTGGTATCACAGTTAAACAAATTAATGCTCTAATTTGGTTTAAAAGAAATTAAAGTTTTTTTTCTTTTTGAAGAACAGAGTACAAAGCACACATGGGACTAAGATGGAAATATTTTATGTAAAATAAAACGGGGTCGTGTTATACTTGTCTGTTTATTTCATACATCATATTCTCAGGCAAATAAGTATAGGATAGCAAGAAACATATACAATATTTTATCCATTTTGGTGCAAATTCAATCCACATTCTTTTTGAAAGAGAAAAAAAATATTTGTTGTAACTGGCCAGTTGGTGGCAGACTTACAACAGGAAATTAAGGTGGCAGTCCTTACATCAGTACAAATTGGTGATTTTAATAGTTCAGTGTTTGTATAATTTTTTATATAATAATTCCTGGAACATACAGAGAAAGTCACAATTTTCAATTCTGTAATGTTGGAGAGTGAGGTCGTTTGATTATATAGTTTGTTTTCCTGTGTAACACATGAGCTGCATAATTAGTTTTAATTCTACTGTTCTTATTTCCTTTGTTGGTTTTTGTCCTGTGGTTTCTCTTTCTAGAGACACCGTGGTGCTCTCCTATCAAGGTAAAATATGGTTATGCAAATTGCAGAAGTCCTCAGGAAAGGTATTACAGAAATGTCTTGGGCACCACATGTGATATTCATTGTCAGAAAGGTTATGAACTTCATGGTCCTCAACATCTTATTTGCCAGTCAAACAAACGCTGGTCTGGGAAAGTTTTCTGCAAACGTAAGTGGCTCATTTTTTCCTGAAGATTTGTTTAGAAGTTCTTTGCTTCTGATCCTATTGCTCTTGGCCATATATAATTGAATTTTAGTGGGGCTTTTACTAGTTACTGTTTTAGCAGAATAAAAATTAGTTATGGAATTCTTTGCTCATACAGAAGAAACTTTTAGCAGTGGAGGTTTTTTTCTATGCTGGTTAAAAAGCTGAAAGTTTTATACAACAGAATACTTTTTTTAGTCTTCCTATATATTCCAAAGGGAAGAAATTATGTGGGTTTTGTTTTAAATTGCATTGGGAATATTTGTTGTAATTAATTTCATTTATGTCTCTATATGGTTATATAGGCTGCTTTAAATATATGCACATGTAGCTTTAAGGATTTATTTTAAGTGTAATTAATGTAACTTTTATAAAAAAAATTATACTGTCATTTTTAAGCTTTCCATGGGAAAGGAGTTGCAAGAAATACATAACAATAAATATAAACATCAGTACTAAAAAGACAAAAGGAAAATATTTCAGACTTCAATAAGAAAAATAAAAGACATTTTTTCTCCTTGCAGTGCTTTTGTAGATTTGGTGTTTGGTCCTGTTTCTTTTTGTTTCTGACCATCCATGCTGTACTTGTGTAAAAGCAAGGCAGCAGTAAAATTATTTCCTGTTCAGAGCTCAGTTTCTTTATGCAAAATCACCAACGTTTTGCTTCTACATGTTGCAAATATAGAAATATTTCATTTCCACAGAGAATTACAAAGGATGCCTTTCAGAACTCTCAGTATATCTCTGCCCCCATGCTCCAATTTAATCCAGATTTGCTCTAGATATAGTCAAGCACAAATAAACAACCTTCAGGAGTGCCAGCAAAATGAGGAAGTCACCTGCTATGAGTTAAGGTAAATAGATCCACTCTGAGAAAAGAGGTGATTGTTTGGAAAGTTTAGCAATTTTCTCCACCTGAGGAATTGGGAATAAATTGTAGTTGAAAGTTGTTCTCCTTCTGAATTTTAAAGGATTATTGTCTAATGCAGTGCCATTATGAAATTCAAGCCAATTCATCCTTTGCTTAGCAACCAATCAAACTTTGTCTCACACTATGAGGAATAAGGCCCTTCAACTTTCCAGTAAGAATTGGAGGAACACAGTAGATTCTGAAAGGATCTATGGCCACAAATTTACTTCACCTCAATTATTCTATAATACAGATTCCTTTATAAGAAATGCACCTGCCTTTGTGGACTGGACATGATAGAAAATGCTACCCATGTTTTATTCTCTATAGAAATTATTACATCAAAAACTGTATATCACAACCTTTCTGTTGCATCATCAAGCCAATCAGACTACTTCTATGTCTCTGTACTGCTTTCATACAAAAATGATTTTGTTTCTCATGATATTGTAAAATACAGTGCAGTATAATGTAGAGCCTGATAGAAAGTAATAAACATGTCTTCAGTAATCAATGTTGATTTTCTCTTACAGAAAAACGCTGCCCAACACTTTCTATGCCACCTAATGGAGGATTCAAGTGTGTTGATGGTGCATACTTTAATTCTAGGTGTGAGTATTATTGCTCACCAGGATATCAGTTAAAAGGAGATAGAGTAGTACAATGTATGGATAATAAAGCTTGGAGCGGAAGACCAGCTTCTTGTGTTGGTAAGTTGAAAATCATAATGATACACCACTGCATTTGGAGAGTAGTAAGAGATATACTGACCTCCCCAGAGCTACTTGACCTGTTTTTGGAGTTTTGACAGCCATGCACACACACACACACACTTCCTTCTAACCCTGCTATTCTATGATTCTGTAAGGATCTTCTGCTGGAGCAGGGGGTTGGACTAGAAGATTACCTCCGAGATCCCTTTTAGCCCTAGATTGCTGTGCTGTTTCAAAGAGTCTTCTGAAACCAGGGTTTGTGTCCTTCTGTCAGGCTACAGAACTTCTCCCATTCACTCAACTAGAATGAACTTCTGAAAACGTATCCAAACGTATCACAAAGGAATTCTTTATTGAGATGAGACAATTCCTGTAGGAGTTCAAAGCAGTGTCTGAGGTCTCTCAGGCATACAGGGATACATAAGGGAGTTTAGAACTCCTCCCCTTATCTTGATGTGTATTTGGTGAAACAAAAGCCAGGATGTTAATTCCTCCCCACCCCTCTTGTAAGGAACGATCTTTTCACAGTTTCCCAGGGCATCCCTAATTTCCCCCCACCCCCTTTTTAGAACGAACTATTCAAGAGATTCCCAAAGTACTGTACAATCTCACTGTGGAATTTTTATGATCTTCTCATCTCCTGGCTGTGCCTCTCAGAGGTGATAGTTCTGGCCATCTGGCTTTTCTCCCTCCATCGTATCATGTGTGGGTTATACAAATTTGATATAAGATTAAATATATTCAGGTTACATCAAGAAAGGATTTCTTTATCAGCACCCCCCCTTCTTCTTCCACTGAAGAAATGACAGATACACAGATCTGACACCTTCCTTCCTCTCCTTTCTTTTTTCTCTCCCTCCCTCCCTCCATGTATCTATCCATCAATCTATCCATATAACTCATTGACTTTTTCCTCCCTTTCTTTCTCTTTCTTTCTGTCCCTTCCAGAAACTTGCTTAATATATGTTCAAATCAGTGTTCAGCCCTGAAACTTAATGAAGTCAGCCAAATCCTGATTTCTAAACCCAGCTGGCATAAGGATAAAATTGATAGAGGATGGCACAGAATCATACAAGCCATAACAAGTTCTTTAGAAGGAAGGTCAGAATTAAAAAAAAAAAACAGATAGGCAATCATCATGTATAGATGTTATTTCTGAGACTCCTGTTAACATCAAGCATACACGATTTCAACAATTTTGCAATGGGTTTGGTATTGGATCTGGAAAGTTATTAGCAACCTAACATTGCTGCATGTGGCTTATTTACATATAAACCATACATTCCTGCCTTTTGCAAATTTGGGTTGTGTTCATCTAGTAACTGTTTCAATGTAATTAAACTGAACAGAACATTCTGATCAGGCAAGAAGAATTTACAGATCTAGGAGAGCCTTGAGATACAATTCTTATAGTAACGCAGGATCGTTATATTAATGTAACTGAAATTTATAAAAAATATAAAGTCCTATGTTTTATTATTTAGTGAGGGGATCCTTAGAATTATATAGCTGAAGCACTGAAAATTCCAGAAACTGGAATATTTCATTTTTATTAATTTAAGTTTATTCTTATTAGGCATTGCCTTATTTACAGTAACTGCCCGTTCTTTGGGCAGCACATTATAAAAGGTTGCCCTATCCATTTTTTATCAGCAAAAAAATTTCTTAACCAGTGTGAATATTTGTAGTTATGTGCAGAATCACAAGCTTCAATTTACTGATGATTAATTAATTTGCCTTAAGGAGGAAGCTAATGTTACAATGCAAAGTTTTTTTAAAGAAAGAACAGTAGTATTCATTGAGTCCAATAGATGTATATATTCATTTTTGACATAAGTAATGTATAAACCAGTTTGATTTGTACAAATAAGAACATGAAGCCACATACAGGCATGGGATTCAGATATCCCAGCAACTGGTTCGGTGCCCAGTTGCTGGATGGTCATTGGTGGGTGTGGTTTGTGGTGGTCTGGCACTTGAAATGGCTGTACAAAGGACTTACAGAAAATGACCAATAAAATATATTACCACAGTGGACTACCAGAACTTTTGGGAGGGCTATTTTTTGCCTTCCCAAGGGTCCAGAGGCTTCCCTTGGGCCTCTGGGAGGGCAAAAATGCCTCCCACGGGCTCTGGAGACTCTCCGGAAACAAGCCCGTTTCTGGACTTCCGGAAGGCGTGTTTTTCCCCCTCCCAGAGCCTCTGCACGGACCCTGCACTTACGTGCATCGAAAATGGGCCATGTGGAGACTCCTAGGAGGGGAGGGGAGGGGTGGGTGTGGCCAGCCGGTTGGTTCAAATACTGGCTGGCAAACCAGATGCAAATTTAACATCTGGTTCGCCTGAATCGGTCTGAATCGGTAGAATCCCACCCCTGGCTATATAGCTTCAGGCTATATATACTTTACTGGGAACACAGAGACTTTCAGCAAAAATGGATACCCAGTATAAAGTTTCATATAGTTTCAATATTCATTTCAATCCAAAGGCAAGCAAAATATTTAAAAGTCTGCAAATGGAACTTTAAAGCTTTAGTCTCCTAGTCTTCTTCCATCTATTTTAATTTGAATAATTCCACTTTCTTCAAAATTAATACCAGATTTTTGAAATTTGGTGCAAATTTTACTAAACTTTTAGTTTTTAGTTTGGTTTTTACTGGCCTGCTAGTAATGATTGTCTACAAATAAATCAAATTTCATTGAAATACATCATGAATGATAAAAATGAAAAAAAAGTATTTTAAAAAAGTAGGGGTGCCAATTATAATGCAGTAAAAAACTGAAGACTGAATAGAACAGCACTTTGAATAGAAAAAGTGCTTATTTTTACAAAATTAGAAAAATTTTGAACAGCACAGGTAACTAAAATTAAGAGTAGACAAGAAATCACTTTGTGTGAAACATTTTATTTCTTTGCATAGATGGTGTTATAAATAGTTCTCTAGTATTTTAGATATTTCATTGGTATCATTTTAATATTCAACAGTTTAATTTTAACTGTCCTGGTAGCAGTTTGTGAGTTAATGTTATTACTATTGTTTAAAAATGTTCTGTGTTGTAACACTAGCTTAAAACAAATCATTATGTTTGTCTGTGTTTTAATTTACAGATATGGAACCTCCAAGAATTCAGTGTCCAAGTGTAAAGGAGAAAATAGCAGAACCCAATAAATTAACATCTAGGGTATTCTGGGATATTCCAGAGGGACGGGATACTGCTGATGGCATTTTGACAGAGTGGGTAAAGATGTAAAAAGTAAATTGAACAATAAAGTGGCAGTTTATAAATGTAAAAGCTGTAGATGAAAAACACTTTTTAAGTTTATATACTTTTAATTTAATACATAATGCTCTACAAGTTAGTATGAATTGAGAAGTTTACAGCATTTTAGTTCCTAGTCCTTTCTTTCAAACATGCAATCCAAATAATTTTATAGAAGTAATTGACAAGTAATACAAGATCAACTTTTATATAGCTAGTGCAGATTTTATATCCATATACAGTGTTGCAGGATCCAATCTAGGTCAGTCACCAGGACCAGAGGTTTTATCTTCTGAGCTTTCAGATTCATGCTGGAGCCCATCTTCAGGAAACTTCTCTCTTGCAGAGTGTGTGCTGTTCTGTGTGTGGTATTTATAGTGCCTGTTGTAACTGGCTTTTTTAAATGTTGATTGGGGTGTGTTGGTGGTTGGCTTTTATGGCATCAGCTATTATTTGCTTATGCTGTCCAGCCCTTGCCTTTTTAAGTACTTGATAGGCTGGTGGAAAATCATCACTCCTGTTGTCTGTTTCACTGCCCTGGCTGTTTTTGTGCCTGCTCGTCCAATAATCTTAGTAGCTGCAAAATTGAACGTGTCCTTGTTCATTGCAGTGTGAAGCTACTTGTGACGCTATAGTATTGTTGTTGTTGCATATCAGTAGATGGTGTTTTAAAAAGTCAGATTCTCAGAAGTTCCAGATAAGTATAATATTAACATATCCATATTCTCTAAAACATATGCTGCAAGAATGAGACATTGCTGTCTTTATAAAAGTTAACATTACTTTATTTCATTTTTAGTGTTGTTTTGAAAGGACTTCCACCAGGCTCATATTTTTCAGAAGGAGATCACAAAATTCAATATACTGTGTATGACAGAGCTGGGAATAAGAAAACTTGCAAATTTTTGGTCAAAGTCAGAGGTAAGATCTCTTTCCAGCTAAAAACAAGCACAATCATTGAACCCAAACCACACTCACATGTTATTCAGAGATGTAGACTAGCTTCTTGAATGTACCCATCACAGCCAATATTCAGAGTTACAGTTCCAATATATCTGGAAGGTATTACACTGGTTCAGGCTGATGTGGACAATACAAAATAAATAGGAGCCAGCTTTTTCAAGAACATTGAAGATAATAAGTTGATGCATTTTGTATGACTGAACTACTACACCATAATCTCTATTACATATAGTGCTGGGATTTACTGTTGGGATTTACTCTTGAGGATAGCAAATTTTCTCTCAGATTTAGATAATTATACCCAGTGGTTGGATTTAGCGGGTTCACAGTGGTTCACGTGAACCGGTAGCTAACTTCTTCTGCAGTTCAGTGAACTAGCTGATCTTATCATTGGCTGCCCCTGCCCCTACCCCTCTCCTCCCAGCCACTCCTTGCCTGGATGGCTCTTAGCCTAGGTTTGTCTGGCTGTTGAGGGGAAAACAGATGAGGGTCTGGAGAAGGTAAGGCCAATGGTGGAGGAGGAAGAATCATCCCAGGCCCGCCATATTTGTTCAAAGGGTGCTGGTGTGTGGGGGTGGGCTGGCTGGTGGACGGGTGATGTGACAAAGTAGCATTTTGGTCCCTGGCCACCTTCAGCCTGCGGGGCTCACACTGCTCTGCTCACTGTGATTGCTTGTGAAGGTAAAGCCAACAGTAGGGGACGGAGACCTGCTCTGGGCTTGCCATGCTCAGTCAAAGAGCACAGGCCGGCAGGTGGGCCAGCTGGTGTGTGAGGATCAGCTGGCAGAGGGGCAATGTGGGTGGCCTTGTGGTCCATGGATGCCCACACCTGCCAGCAGCAGTGGCAGGCAAGGCACATCCTCCTCAGACCCCCATCTATTCCCCCCCAAACAGCCAGATAAACCTACGTGAAAAGCCAGTCCTCTCTGCTTCTTTCACCTCCATGGGTTTAGGCATATGGTTGGGAGGCTGGAGTGGGGAAAAGCCTGAATGCGTGGAGATTCAGGCCTGGCTGCATTCCCCAAGTGGCAATCCCAGCCCCTGCCACCCCTGCCAATGCCTTGCAAGCCAGCCTAGCCTGAGCACACCAGGTGCTCCTGGGTAGTCTCCTGGGGACCACGCATGAAGGGATGATCGACCCTGGCCTCAGAGAGGCAGTCAGGCAAGACCAGTTGGTGAGGACTCCATGTCCAACAAAGATGCCGGGTGTGGGGCTTCCTCCCTTCCCTCTTCTGGGCAGATTTACAAAGAAAGGGCTGGAAACTTCAAGCCAGATACACTTCACAGCCCTCACCTCCCCCGATCCCGCTGGCAGTTGTGGACAGCAGTTCGGCTTTCCCAGCTGGCCTCAACCCCCAATTTCAGCCTGCCCTTTCCTTCCTCCTGTAGTTAATGGCAGTGAAGAAGGCAAGCTAGGGCTACACCACTGCCGGTCAGCCCTCTCCCCAAGTCTGCATCTCACCCCGATGGCTGCCAATGGGTGGTGGGCAGCAAGTGGCCATGAGGCTACATCACCCACATTGTCCCTCCACCAGCTGGCTCTCCCTGCCTGGCCAAGGTGGAGTATGGGAGTGCCTGCCCTCCCAGACACTATCTGAGGGGGAAGAGTCCCAAACAGTGCTGGGAGAGGAGTGGTGAGGGGAGGGGTGAGGCGAGGCGAGGCGAGGCGCCCCTTGGCATGAGTGACGTCAAGTTGACCATGCCCACCCAGTCACATGATCACCCCAGCCAAACCCACCCAGTCAGTCATTAGGGCAGAGAACTGGTTATTAAATAATTTTAATCCCACCATTGATTATACCATCATCTATGTTCATGTAATTATATAAAGGATTAAATTGCTGATTAGACGTGAGCATTGCATTCCATTTATTAATGTGATACATTGCACTTAGGAAATAAAACAATCCAATTCAGTTTGTAGTTGAAATTCCCATCATAGCAAACAGATATAATAAATGGCATTATTCTGGCTTTAGGATCATTGGGAGTTCAGCTTTATAAATGATAGTGCTGTATAAAAACAGGATTGTTACCCAGATAGTCTTATTATTATCCCATGAATTAATAGATATTAATCATGTACTGCCTATTAATTAGTTAACTAGAAATAAATACATCTTTCAAGAAGTACTAGGTTTTCATTTTGATGTACCGGAATGATGATGAATACTGAATTTTGTTATTTTGTTAAAGTTAGGCGCTGTGGAAAATTGAATGCCCCAGACAATGGCTACATAAAATGTTCTGGTGATGGAGATAATTATGGTGCAACTTGTGACTTTTCCTGCATTGGTGGGTACGAATTGCAGGGAAGTCCAGCAAGAGTTTGCCAGTATAATTTAGGCTGGTCAGGAACAGAGCCAACCTGTACACGTACGTGAGTAATGAATAAATCCTGTAAGAGAGAAGAATATAGCTCAGGATTATATGCATTATTTGAAACACAGCTTAACCTAATACCCCTTCAAGTTTCTTCAAGTTTTTTTTTTGTTAACATAACTTACATGTAGATTAAGTGGACAATATTTTGCCAATAAGCAATAAAAAAATGTTTATTTCATTTTGTAAATAGACTGACAAAATGGCAGTCAACATAATAGCATTGCTTTTTATCTTTGTATCATTGTTATTAAAGCCAAGAAAGTTCTCTCTTTTTCTGTACATCTTCAGTGTTAGACATATATGGAAATTTATAGAAAAATCTATAACTATACTTAGCTTTCTATTTCTTTTCTAAAGTTTTCTCCCATTATAATTTTCAATTCTTTTATAAACCTAAAAAACAAATGATGCTGTAATGTTCAGAATTGGAACAAAGAGCTTTGTGGAACAAAGTAAAGTAAAGTAAATTTGGATTATGAAAATCCATGGATGTTCTCTAACTTTGAATATTTCTCTCTATCCAATTCTTATTCTGTGGATTTCTTGGTCTTTTTGGATAAATATTGATAAAAGCCATATAATAAAGTTAGAAGGAGAGATGAAGGGAGGGTTAGATTGAGATTTTATTTCTATCTCTTGTTTATTTTTTATTTCTATTTCTAATACTGGGAACTCAAAGGCGAAAAGGTCTTCCAAAGAATGTATAATTGCTCACATAGCACTTGTTTGCAGTTGTTTAAATTAAATGAGTCTTCTCCTGGGGTGGTTGTCAGCTGTGCTTCCATTCAAAATCCAAGAAAGAAAATCTTAGTCTCTATTAAAATAAAGAAAAGTACTTTTACTGAATTTGAAGTGATAGCAACAAAGGAAAGCAAGTTCTGAGAAAATAAGTGCGGAAATTACATATTGAAAATTATTCCAAGTTCCCTCCCCCAGGAGTTCAGACTGGTCATCCAATCTGAGCTGTATATAATGTCATGTGGGGTACATCTTCAGGTGGCGTCTCACACATCTGGTATGCCAAGATGGTTGACCTTGGCCTAGAAAAGATAAGTGTATGCAGTTGCACAGTAATCAGGAAAGTGTCCCATCAGTTTTAGTCCCATCCCTTCCAGCACCCTTCCCCCCTCAAACACCAAATTATTCCCCCCCCCCCATTTCCATGGCAACCAGCAAGAGTCAAGCAGCAAGAGATGTCAGGAAAACTTCTTGGAGGGTGACAGTTGTGCTGCTAAGCAATCCAGGAAAAAAAAAGATCCAGGTGCTTTAGGAAATTGATGGCTGATGCTGCTTGAGCAAACTCTAATTTTCCAGAGCACCTTTCTCCTTTCAAATGCAAAGCTCTACATCACCAATTTAAAAATAACTTCAAATGTTACAATTAATTGGGTTGTGTGTGGTCTGGATTTGAAGGCGGGGAAAGGGTTTGGAGCCCATTTCTGGCACTCTTATAGGATCTGTTGAAACTGTATACAAAAGGCTGATCTTTCTTCAGGAGCTGGAAAAACTTTTTAAACTTTGGCATTAGCTAAGACTTTTTCTGTCTCCTTTTCTATGTGATTTGTGGTTTATTTTCAAGTTTCTATATGAACATAGTAGCATGATTTTTGTTTGTATATTTTTCAGCTATGAATATTAATATTGGTGTGAGGACAGCAGCAGCTCTTCTAGATCAGTTTTATGAAAAACGGAGGTTGCTTATTATATCCACTCCTACTGCATCCAATTACTTTTACAGAATGCAGCTGGGAATATTGCAGGTAAAGAAAAGTTTATTATACTTAAGTGAAATTTTATTTCTACTCCCAAATTAATATAGATGGACAGTGTCTTTAAAGTGTTTGCTCCTTTATTGAATACACATTATGACAATCTGGATCCACATACTCACAAAGGGCTGTGTGAATGAGTTCCAGTTCTTGTTAAACAAAAGGTGATTCTCATAATTTCCCTTTAAATTCACTACTCACTCTGTTCTAAGAAAGTCTTTAATCCATTCTAGATTGGATGGAACAGAAGCAAAGGTGAATCTGCAAAATTGCTTCCTCTTCTGACCCATTGCTGCAGTAATTCAGCTTAGAGGACAATGGTCTTGATACAATTTGGAGTTATGCTTATTTTTTCCTCTTCAAAATGAGTCTAAAATTTTTAGCAAGCATATAGGAACAATCACTTTAATTCAGGAACCTTTCAACCTTGACTTAGTCCATTCCACTTAAAGGCTGCTTTCCTGCTCCCTCCCTCCCCACAAATAAATAAATGGTTCATATACAGAATGAAATGGGACTTCTTGTTTTGGATACATGACCTAATGGTTCCAGGAAAAAAATCAGGGAGCCTTAAAAGTGTATGTGATTAAACAGAATTTGCGTGTGAAAGTGAAATTTAATGTGTAACCACTCCTTTTTTTGACAAGCTTTCAGAAGTGAATAGTTTCTTTTTTTTAATTTTATTTATATATTTTCTCTTCATATACAATAAGTGCATAGTGAACAGCGTACTGTCTGAGTCAGTTTACATAACAACATTAAACTCCTAATTTCTACCTCTATTTTACAATCATTGTTAAAACAAGTCCCAAGTTTGAAAATATTCTGTGTCTTCTTTTTCTTTTATCTTTAATGTTAGTCTGTCCATTTCTGCACAATCTAATCTTTTTAAATTATTTCTTCTGTGGATGTTTCCTCATTTTTCCAGTGTTGCACAAATACAATTGTTGCTGCTGTCAAAACATGTAATATTAAATATACATTCCCTTTATCATATTTCTTTGGTAATATGCCTAACAAAAAGAAATCTGGTTTATAATCTATATGCTGCTTTAACATTTTTTCTAACCACGTATGAATTTTCGTCCATTTTTTTTTGCCTTTGGACATGTCCACCACATGTGATAATATGTACCCAGAGTTTACAGTTGGATGAAAATGTAACATTTGATTACATTTCCAACATTTAGCAGACATGTTTTTCAACATTTTGGCTAATATAGCCAGTGGTAAGTGCCACCTATAAAACATTTTGTATAAGTTTTCCTTATATGTAGTTGCCATCATTAATTTATAGTTTCTTTCCCAGAGCTTTTGCCAATCATCTAATTCTATGGTATGTCCAAAGTTCATCTATCATTGCCTCTTTTGCCTATTCATCTTCCATTTTTAGGCTTAATAAAAAATTATATAATTTCTTAATTAACTTTTCATCCACCATTAACATTGATTAAATGTTGTTTGCTCTTTATAAAAACCATAAGTCTTAACATCTTTCTCATATCTCACTTGCATTTGCATTTGTGGCTATCACAATAAATCAACACCCTGTTTCTGTAATTCTTGTTTAATTTTTAGTTTCCCCTTTGCATTTAAGATATTTTTATATGTTAAAATTTTCTCCAGGTTTACTAGATTTGGGTGAACAAATGCTTCCATTGTTGAAAGCCATCCTGGTATTTTTATATAAATTTTTGCTTTCACCTTTTCCCATACTAAAAATAGAGCATTCCTTACATAATGTCTTTGGAAGTAGCTATTACTTTTGTTCTTACCATACCATAAAAAAGTGTGCCATCCTAACTGGAGTTCATGACCTTCTACAGTAATCTTCTATGTGTGAGAGTTATCCATTCTTTCACCCATGTTAATATGCATGCTTGGTAATATAGTTCCCCATCTGGTAGCCCAAATCTACCATTGTTTTTGGATTCTTGCAACATTTTCAATCTTATTCTAGCTTTCTTTCCTTGCCAAATAAATTTCAAAATTGTTGTATTTAGCTCATCAAAATATTTTTTTCTCTATTTTTATAGGAATTGTTTGAAACAAAAAAAGTAGTTTTGGTAGAATATCCATTTTTATAGTCACTATTCTTCCTACCATTGATAATTGCAAATTTTATACATTCCTCCAAAATTATTTCATGTAGTAGCCTTATATAGTTATCTTCTTTTATTGTTGCACAACTTGCTGTTAAATATATTCCCAAGTATTTAATTTTCTTGACTATCTGAAGGTCTGTCTTTTTTGTTAGTTCATTTTTTTGTTTGCCTATAAGATTTTTAACTATTTTTTTCTTTGTTTACTTTCAATCTTGCTACTTCCCCATTCTTTTCTATTCTTGTCATTAATTTGGGACCAGTTTCCAATGGTTCTTCTAGGATGAATATCAAATAATCCACAAATACTTGTAATTTATATTTTTCTTTTTTTATTCCTATATCTTTTAATTCTACATCTTGTCTAATATTCTTGTTTAACACTTCCAGTGTTAATATAAATAGCAATGGGGATATGGGCATCCTTATCTTGTGCCTTGGCTATTACTTTTGCTGTTTGTCTGTAGTATATTGTCTTAATCATGTTTATAAATTTCTCTCCAAAGTCCATACAATCTAGCTGTTTCATCATAAATTGCCAATTTACATGCTTTCTGCATGTCTAAAAAGATCAACATTTGTTTTTCTGAATATGTTTCATAATATTCCAGTGTATCTAAAATAAATCTTACATTGTTTTTTATTTGTCTTTTTGGTAGGAATCAATTTTGGTTTGGATGAATAAATTCATTAAAACTATTTTAGGTCTCTCTGCCATTATTGATGCAAATATTTTGTAATCTGCATTTAGTAATGATATTGGCCTATAGTTTTTACTTGTATCAAATTTGTTTCTTCTTTTAGAATTAAGATAATATTTGCTCTGTCCAAATATTTGGTATTTAGGCCTCTAGCAGTACCTCTAGCATTGACAGGCTTAAGGTATCTTGTAGATGTTTATATATTTCTGCTGGTAATACAACCAGTCCTGGAGTTATTATTTTTGCCTCTTTGTCATCTCTGTCAGCTCCATCATCATTATTTTTTCATTTAACATATCTTTGATGTTCTCATTTAATATACTTTGATGTTCTTTGGTACTTTAGCTCTTTCCAAGTATTATATCATCATTTCTTCCTAATTTTTTTCTTTATCATATAATTTTTCATAAAATTCTTGAATTATTTTATTTTTAATCTCATTTTCCTCTTCACATCTTTTCACATCAGTTTCTTCTCTTTTCCCTTTTTCAGTTTGTAGGCAAACTGTTGTAATGACGAGGCAGTCGAGGTGTTTGATCATGATCAAATGAATCATGATGAACTTAATTGGAGTCTAGTCTTGCATTTATACACATTTTTAGTAATCCTCTAACATTGGTTAACTTCAGTTTCTGCTCAGCTTTCGTTACTGTTTAGCATAGTAATTAACACAATTAATTATCTCTAGTTAAAGTCTAACATATGTTTACTTCCTCTCTCTAATCCTTCTTTACATTAGTGATTTTGTTTGCCTGAGTTGTATTTGCTTTGGAACCTTCATTACCTGAGGTTTGCCATCAAGATAATAACATTCCTGCAATTACAACTCTACATATCCTCATTTTTTATTTTAAATGGAGGATTCAAAGATTTATGAATGTATCTCAATTGTAGAGGATTAAGAGAGGGGGAAGTAGAACAAAACAATGCAAACAAATTTGGAATACATTGAATAAAACAACAGGTTACATTTAGTACAATAATAATAATTATAACATAAAAGAAAAACTGTCTGAGCCAAGACCAATCAGGGAGCCAATTGGTTAGCCACTCAAAAGGTGAGTACTGAGCATGGATATTATTTTGAATGTATGATTGTAAATTGGCAAGCTCATCCTTAATAGTTTTATTCAAAGAATGAAAAATTCTGGGAATGAACATTAGTGGCATATTTATCAAAAAAGAACCACATTATTAGGATTCTTAAGCTGCCAACCAGCGCATATCGATCCTGTATTAGAGTGATCAGAGGCATTAAAAATAGGAAAATTGTCAGGATACATATTAGGAGCTATATTAAGTCCATACAAAGAAGAATTAAAGGTACCTGACAACCAATAGTAGTTAGAACAATAACTATAATCCCCTAGCTTTTTTAATATGTGCTGAGCAGCATCATAATCAGACCAGTTATGAAGCCAAGTGTGTTTAGTGTGACAACAGAAACACAGACCCCTTGTAAATTGACTAACTTTCAAGTAACGCCAACAGACAGAATTCAATTGCATAGGGGGTTTAGAAAATAGCCAGGAGTGTGAAATAGTTTGTAGTTGTGAGATAATAAATGTAGAAGACATGATCAAGTTAGGGGTAAAAGAAATTTGACCAAATGCTATTGGGGGCTCATAGTATAAAGTAGTATTTGTGCCATGGGTCATAAACATATATTGTGCATGACAAACCCACAAATTAGGGTTAAGATGAACCACAGAAGTGTCATTTTGAGCAGAAACACCATTAACCATAAACAAAAAAATACAAAGTAAAATTGTAACAGAATTAGCAGTAATAATAGCAAAAACAGCAGCAACAAGATTTTCAGGAGTCTGAGGTAATGAGGCCTGTTGCAGTTGTTGTTGAGCTTGATATGTAGTAGATTTAACCTGACCCCAAGGGATGGGTTGTGGGCGCTTTGAACTTGGAAGCCGGGCTTCTGTGTTCAGATGAAGATTGAAATCTGGAATCAGGTTGTGAAGGCCCTGATGCCATACCATGATACAGACAAACACAGTGTACTGGAACCCACACTGCTTGTTCAGTAGAAGGATCTTCCGTGGCAGCATAACCACAACCCCAGGTGATCAGTGGTGTAGGGCCTTTCCAGGTTGGATCTGGAGCTTGGTGATACTTTACCAAAGGCCTTGCTAAAGATTCAGTAGTTCGAAAATGTAAATTAACAGGTGAGTCTGCAAAAGAATCTAAAAAGGTTAAATAATTCCAAGTATACAATACAGCAATGAGATTTTGAATCTTTCGCAGATGGTAAGGGCCAGACTCAGTTTGTAATTGTTTTTGAAGCAATGTCTTAAAAGTACGATGAGCTTGCTCTACTATAGCTTGACCCTGAGAGTTGTAAGGAATTCCATGCACTAAAGTAATATTCCATTTCTGACAAAAGGTTTGAAATTCCTTACTAATATAAGCGAGGCGATTGTCAGTTTTCAACTTAGAAGGCCGACCCATTACAGCAAAAGAGGATAGGCAATGAGAAATAACAGCTGAAGTACGTTCATGTTTTGAAACCATAACCCAAAGGAAATGTGAATGAGTTTCAATAGACATGTAAAAATAACAGTATGGCTTAAAGGTTGAAAACTGAATTACATCCATTTGCCAAATTTGATTAGCTTGAGTTCCTCGTGGGTTGACACCCACTGGAAAGGAAACTGCCAGTTGCTGACAAGCTGGACAAGCACGGACAATATCCCAGGCTTGAGATAATGAAATTTTAAATTGCTTTGCAAGCGATTTGGCATTTTGATGAAAATAAGAATGGCTATCAACAGGATCAACAAAGACGCAACATCCTTTAAGGATTCATCTGCCTTCTGATTTCCTTCAGTCAAGGCATTAGAAAAGAGAGTATGACTCCGAATGTGTTCTACATACAAAGAATACAAGCGAGTTTCCAAACTATTCTTTAAAGATAAAAACAAGGATAACAAATTCTTATCCAAACAGAGCACAATAAGAAAAGGGAAGAGATTGCATAGCTAAATACACATATTGAGTATCAACAATCAAGTTAATAGGTTGGTCATTGAACAATTGTAAAGCTAAAATCACAGCAGCCAGCTCAGCACGTTGAGCTGAAGTCTGCGTGGCAGTAAATTTAGAATACCATTGTTGTTGAATCTGCCAGACGACCACACCCCTTGTAGGTGAGCCATCAGTAAAAACTTTAAGAGCTTTAGAAATAGGATTTCGCACAAAAATGGAAGAAAAGGCCAGATTTAAAGTAGTAGTAACCACTATACTAGGATCCTTGGGTAAAGAATACAATAAGTTTCCCACATATTGAGAAAAGGCTATCTGATATGATTCTGAAATCATCATCAAATGCTCATGTTCAACTTTTGTACAAGTGAAAGCTATGCTAATGAGATCCTGTCCTGTAATATGTAAGGCTCGTTTATGACCTTTAATAATCAAATCTTCTAATGTTAATTGATACAGATAAATGTTTCCAGGCGGAGTAGCTGACAAATTAATCCATTCATGAATGTTGACTGCCTGTGGAGAGGCATTAGAATAAAGACATCCTGTGGGTAAGGGTGCAGTAGGAAGAATAGCTAAGCAAAATCCTATTGTTAAGGATGTTATCCTGTCCACATATCAATGCTTAAACTTATTCAATATTTTTTGAAGGCATGTTCTTTGAAGATCAGTTAATATAATTAGATCAACTGGTGATTGTGCTCCCTTCAAAGACTGAAATAAGGCCAACATCACCAGTTGTAATGTAGAAGAATGGGCATGCCCAATTAATAATGCCAAGTATTTTTTGCCATTGTACTAAGGTATATGATTTCTGTACTTGTAATTCAGGAAGAATTGAAATGGAGCAATTATGCAACATTCTATGTTCTAAGTAGGTATAAGGTTCTACCTTTTGAATTTTGTCTGAGGCTATATACAATCCCTTTTGTGCTACAGTGTCTGTTAACTCTTTTAACAACTTAGATTCATCAAAATCTGGGGCTGCTATCAATATATCATCCATATAATGATAGACTAAATAGGAAGGAAATTTATTCCTAAAGGGTTGAAGAGCATTATCCACAAAATATTGACAAAGTGTAGGGGAATTAAGCATTCCCTGAGGCAACACTCGCCAATGATATCGTTTTGTAGTAATATTTGCTTCCAATCTTCAGGGATCATTGTATAACCATTTTTTATTCCTTCTACAAGTCCTCTTATAAAATTTCCACTAATCCCATAGTCTGTAACTACCTTTCCTAAGATCTGATAAGGCAGACCTTATTATTCTGCTACTTGCAGTCCAAGCTGTGGCCCCTGACCAAGATGATATTGTACTGGACAAACAGACAGTAATTCTGCAAGTTCTGTTCCTGAGACAGAGGCATCTTTTTTACAATCCTCAACCATTTTCTGAAAAGAAGACTGAACAATAGAGTCAGGAGGCTTTTGCCCTGTATCTGCAGAAGCTGAGAGAATTGAAGACATGTATTCAAGTGAAGAAGGAGGATAAATGACAACATTAGTATAACATGAAGGTGGAGGTGTTAAAAGAGAAAGTTCATTGTGACCAAATTTTTCAATTGCATTTCTACATAAATGCCACACCTGCAAAACTTCTATTTTTGCTCTAGGTTCAGTATGCAATGTTCCCAATCAGTTAATTTTAAAGACCCCTCTTCACTGACCCCATAAGCACTGAGTTGCAATCTCCTGGACCAGCCTTAAGAGATTTTTGTCTGGTACCTCAGTATTATTTTTTTTCAACAAATAGCCTAATTCATCTACATGCTTCCTGTGTTCCTCAGAAAGCAAAGACTCCATACTTACAGAAACCAAAAGGTTGAAGAAACGACAAAGGGTTGAAAGTGCACCAAATCCTTGCCGGACGAAGTAAGAGGGTCCCTGTTCGGGCGCCACTTGTTGTAATGACGAGGCAGTCAAGGTGTTTGATCATGATCAAATGAATCATGATGAACTTTATTGGAGTCTAATCTTGCATTTATACACATTTTTAGTAATCCTCTAACATTGGTTAACTTCAGTTTCTGCTCAGCTTTCGTTACTGTTTAGCATAGTAATTAACACAATTAATTATCTCTAGTTAAAGTCTAACATATGTTTACTTCCTCTCTCTAATCCTTCTTTACATTAGTGATTTTGTTTGCCTGAGTTGTATTTGCTTTGGAACCTTCATTACCTGAGGTTTGCCATCAAGATAATAACATTCCTGCAATTACAACTCTACAGCTAACCATCTTCCCGATTTATTAGCATTTTCCAAGAAGTTTTGTTTTGCTCTTTTAATTTGTTGCACCAATCCTTTCTTTTTTTATTAAGTTCAGTATATGTTTTATTATTTCCATTCAATTTTTTAAAATTTTCTTTTGTGGATGTCTTTGTAATTCCAATTCAAGTTTTTTAAATTCTTCCCTTAATGTCATTTGATGTTGTTTTTCTTTCTTATTCTTTGTTTGCAATTTAAGTTATAGCTAATCCCCTAATGTGTGCTTTAGCTGTGTCCCATACATTTTGCAGTGATGTCTCTTCTTTTTTAATTTCTTTGATGAAAAATTCCATTTCCTTTGCTGTTGCATAAATTGTATAAATTCTTTATCTTTTAATATAGATTGATTCAGTGTCCATCTCAACTTTTTCTTTTCTCCTTTCCAATTTACATTTATCAGATTGTCGTCAGCCCAGTATTGGTTTCTATCTCAATTTCTTGCAAATTGGTTCTTAATTCAGGTGACATCCATATCATATCAATTCTGAAGCATGATTTATGTTTATTTGAATAGAATGTGTATTGATTTTTTTTCAGATTCATTTCTCTCCACATATCCTGTATACAAGTTTCTTCTATCATTTTAAAAAATGCCTTGGGAGGTATTTTTCTTTCCTTTTTCCCTGTCTTACTACTCCTATAGTCTATTTTTCCATCTACAATTGCATTAAAGTCTCCTACAATGCAGATATTTTGATACTCCATTTCTAATATCTTTTTATGCAACTTTTGGTAAAATTCTTCTTGCTTATTATTTAGCTATCAAAAGTATCTGTTTTTGGTTCATCACTATTTCCACCATTTAAAATCCTTCCTTCTTCATCTGCATATATTTGTTTGGAGCTTATTGTTTCCTTAATGTATAGAGCTACATTAAGAATTATCCCTCTTTTCTTTTGCTGCGCTGATGAAAAATATAATTTCCCAATTTTAGGCCATTTCAATAGTTTACTGTGTTCTTTTTTATATGAGTTTCTTGCAAGCAAATTATATCTATTTTTAACTTTTGTAATTGTGCAAAAAAAATCCTTTTTATGGGGGAATTCAATCCATTTATATTTATTGTCCATATTTCATTTTCCCTCTCCATCTCCTTTACTTATATATAGGTTTAATTCTAGTTGTTCTTGTCTGTCTCTGTTCTTTTGCCCTTGCTCCTTCTTGTTCTGTCTTTTCTGTTTCACCTTCTTCTCGTATATTTCTCTCTTCTACTGTTGCTTCCTCCTTTCCTTTATCTTCCAGTTCTTTTGTTTCTTTTCTCTCAGTTGCAGCAATGTAGTTATCTATCGAATCTAGCCTATATTTTTTGTCATCCCAATTAACTGTTCCCTTTGGGATCAGCCATCTGAAATTAACTTCTCTTTTAATTAATGGTCAAGAATTGATATTGTTTCCATATATCTCTAACCCTCCTAGGAATCAGTTTTAGAACTGTGGTTTCTTTCCCTCTATATTTGTAAAACCATATAATAACATACAAATACCACGTTTCCCTGAAAATAAAAACCTGTTGTATATTTTTTGCCACCAAAAAAGGCACCAGGTCTTATTTTCAGGGAATGTCATCCACTAACCTCACATGCGCGTATCGCCCCCGGCCTCCTTTTCACTGACAGAGGCCTTCAGGAACTTCTGTAGTCGGCAAGGCTTTCCTAAAGGTCTCTGCAGCAGATGACAGAGCTCTGGATTGATCCAGAACTTTGTTATCAGCTACAGAGGCCTTCAGGAAAACCTTGCCAGCCTTGCCAGCTGCAGAAGAAATGGGCCAGGTGTCAGAGGGTGCAAGGCCTGGCTACAACTGTCCAAAGATAAGTAGTAGGGCAGCTCCACCATCCAATCCCCACCCTAGCTTAATTTTTACTCATGCACTCTGGAGTGGGATATTAATTAGGGCTTATTTTGGGGGGTAGGATGTGTACACGTGTAAAAATCAAGCTAGGACTTACTTTCAGGGTAGGTCGTATTTTGGGGGAAACAGGGTACCTTGTTATACTGAATATATCATTCAGTTAGACCAGGGTCTGCAACCTTAAACACTCAAAGAGCCATTTGGACCCTTTCCCACAGAAAACAAAACACTGGGAGCTAAAAACCTGAGTGGGTGTGGCCAACTCAATGTCACTTGCTCCCACTCAGTCACATGACTCCCCAGCCATGCCTTCCCAAGTTTTGTGGTTCCCGGTGTTTTCTGTGAGAAATGGGTCTCTTTCACTCTGTTTTTCTCTCTCTGTCTCTTTCTCTCTCTCATCTCTCTATCTCTTTCTCTCTGTATCTCAACTCTCTTTTTCTCTCTCATCTCTCTCCCTCCCTCCCTCTCCCTCTCTCTCCCTCCCTCCCTCTCTCATCTCTCTCATCTCTTTCTCTCTCATCTCACTTTCTCTCATCTCTTTCTCTCTCATCTATAACTCTATGTGTGTGTGTGTGTTTTCTTAAGCTTTTGTGGGTATTTATATGTTTATTCAGCTTTGTTCGGGTATTTTCCCACGTCATTATAGTTGTGCTTTTAAAGTTGTAGCAACGTTTTGGCAGAATCTCATCTGCCATCATCAGGCTTGTATATTGGGTTCATCTGTGACAGACAAACAACAGACATTAATCATTAATCAGTTTAGCCCTTACACATATAATAGGCCCTTCCAACGCCTCCCACCCATAATTAACCCTGTTGTTCAGTCATGTTAGTCAAAGGAGGGTCATCTCTTGTTGTTTTGTCTCTTGCCAGACCCAGCCTGGAATGCTTATCTCTAATAAGTGATGTTAACCTGCCTGCTATTGCAATTTGTTGCTTTGCTTGTGACCTTGTGGTCAGCCCAGTTCATTCTTCATTATTCCTGTCCATTATAACTTAGGGCAGCTCTGCCGGGCTCCTGTATTTGAACAGGCCTGACTGTGCCTTCATAGGATGAATCCACATGCCCACATGCTCCCTGATGGAAAGTGGCAAGAGAGGAAACAAGAGATAACCCTCCTTTGACTAACATGACTGAAGCAAAACAACAGGGTTAATTACGAGTAGGAGGCAGTTGGAAGAGCCTATCACACGTGCAAGGGCTAAATTGATTAATGATATATAAAGGCATAGATCTCTGTAATGGTAGCTTAATACTCTGACAATGTCAGCAGAGGCTGACAAAAGCTTAGTAAGTATAATAAATATAATTTTTAGTTCCGGAGATGGCAGGATGTCTGTTTCTTCTTTTACACACACACACACATATATGTAAATCTTCCTCTCTCTGTGTCTTCTCTGTCTCATCTATCCATCCATTCATCTATCTCTCGATCCATCTATCTGTGCTCTTCTGCCTAGCTTCATGTGTCGTGTGAATCCAACCACTTGGGCTGTGGAGGGGGAGTGGAGGCCGGCAAGCAAAGCCAAGCATTGGAAATCACACAAAATAAGGCAACTCTAACATGGATCCTGTTGGGGAGACACCTCCCTTCCCTCTCCCTCTCCCCCCCCCCCCATGGTGGGGGGCTGGGAGGCCCAAGGACAGCTCTCTCCTTGGAGGTGGCCAGCAAGCATGCATGGTGCTCCAGCTGGGAGGTGTGGGCGTGGAGCCCCACTACTGGCCAGTGAAAGCATACCAGTCTGGGTGCGCACTTTCTCCACTGTTGCCATGATGGCACTGGCTGATCTCTATATGCAGGGGTCTGCTTGCTCAATCCTGGGAAGGCTCCAGCTACCAGCACCACTGCGTTCCCCACCAGTTGATGTGGCAGCACAGTGCCTCCCGGAGGGGCAGATGGCAGCGGCAAAAAGTGGGTAGAGGCCAGCGGGCAGGCGCCCCCCACCTGCAGAGTGGGAACAAAAAAGGCAGAGGAAATCCATGCCTTTACTCCCAATCTGGAATATGGAGCAAGTCTCCATTCCCCGCAGTCACCTTTACCTTCTCAGGCCATGCAAGCAATGACTGGGAAGGAAGGGTGAGGGTGGGAGCCAGCTAGTGGTAGTATAACATTACAGGGAGCTGCAGTGGAGGGATGAAAGAGCCGCATGTGGCTCCAAAGTTGCAGGTTGCTGACACCTGAGTTAGATCCTGGAAGTCAGAAGTGAATAGCTTCTTAAGTTTTAAACTATTTCACAATTAAACATGTTTGATAAAATTAGTCTCTATCTATTAATGTTGCTCTTGTCCAATTATATTTGTAGAGAGTAATAAAGATAATTTAGATGGAAATAGGCAAGAACTAAAAAAAGGACTAAAGTAGTTTTAGTCCAAAGCAACAAGATAACATTTGGGAGTGATTGAGGCAGGTGCATCACTAATTCACTAGAATATAAGACAAGGGAGTGGGTACAACACAATCAGACTTACAAGATTGTAGTTATAGCCAACATCCATAAAATAGTTTTAGACTTCCTGATGTGGTTTACTCAGTGTGACTGAGGTGACTAGGACATAAATGATTGTCTGAAGGGCTTTTTATTAATGACAATTAGGTAGGTTTGTGCAAAGGCCTTCCTGACCTCAGCTACCACCTGCTCTTTGAGCAGAGTTGTGAATCCAGGATGATCCTCGATTGTGGTTCAGTCTTGAACAGAGACTTACAATTTCATCCAAGACCAAAGATGAAAACTCCTCAGATGCAGGAGGCTCAAATAACCATAGCCATTTGGTTTTGCCACGATTCAGCCTAAGCCTGTTCCTCCCTATCCAGACCCAAACCTCAAAACATTGCATCAGAACATTGCAATCAATTCCTGGAAGGCCCAGGATCAAAATGTTTGGTTTGATATCATCTGCATATTGATGACACTAAACCCCAAGTGGATGAATGGTCTCCCCAGTTGTTTCATGTAGAGGTTTAATAGGCAGAGTGACAATGTTGAGTCCTCAAGTATTTTACAAGTGAGGGACAATGAACCAACCACAGAGGAAGGAGAACCATTGAAACAGTGCCCTTCCAAAATTTTGCAGCAGTCCAGAAAGATACCATGGTTAATGTATGAAAAAATCACTAGAATATCAAGGACTGCAAGAATGGTTGCACCTGTCAGCTTTGAAATTCAGCTGCCACATTTTATTTGAAGGGGGTTGGAGGAGTTGAAAAGTTCCAGGTTATTCTGTATGTCGTATTAAGAAATTCCAGTTGCAGTTAATTGGTTCTTGTGATTTATGAAGTGTAGAAGTGGGAGGAGAGAAGGTGGATTCTGTGTAAAGCGCAAAAATAATTTCACTTTGGGAAATTGCTTTAGACATACCAGATCTGTTTCTAAATAAATCAGTTGGAGAGAAAATGTCTCAGAGTGATTGATGTCATGGATACTTTCTGGATGCCTTACATTTATTTCCCAAAATTGACTTTTTGAAGGGGCTTGGCTGATACCCCAGAGTTCTTTTCCCAGAGATGGAGAAAGATCAACAATCAGCCAAAGTTGGACATGTGCAGGGGGAGTGTGGGGAGGCCCTCCCTCTGGAGCATTAACTGGATCTGCCAGCCCTTGTTTGGAGGAGATGATGGATGCTTTCAGAATGGCAGTAGAAGAAAGATTTGGGAGCTATACCGAAGCATTTCAATTCAAGAAGTTGTTATAACCCAGATGTAACCCAGCTGTCTGAAGAGAAATCTTTCTCTAGCCCCAGGCATATTGCTATTTTGTCAGATTGGAGGGAAGAGAGACAGTTGGGGTCGGAATTCTCTCAAGAAGACATCCCCAAGATTTATCCTGGAAGTCCATCAAGGGCAGTTTTAAAGAATTTAAAGGTGACAGGCTTGGTCTCACAGTCTGTTTGGACAGGTGGAAGCTTGAGATCACCCATATTCACTTACCCAAGTATCGTGAGGGACAAGGAGACTATACAGATGCCAGTTGGAGGAAGCCAGAAAGAAGCATCAACTGACAGAGGTGTGTTGCAGCCTCCGAGGCAATCCCCTTATTTTCCAGAAGAAATTTTGCCCCCTGCAGAGAGTATCCCTCCAGGGTGGGGATTTTATCCAGGCCGGGGTGGATTCAATGCCAATGGCACCAACACAGCCCTGGTCTGAAGGGGGGTTGCCCAGACAGCAGACACTTCCCCTCCACCTGACCAGGGAACCAGGCCACACCCAATGTCCTCCTGGCAACTATAAATGCAGCCCCAACCAGCAGCAAGGCCACAGGGACCCCTATTCCAGAGAAGCACCACCCAGCCAGGATTGAGGGGGCCTACCCAGCCTACATACGCCACCTGGCCTGTTCCTTTTATTCCAGTACAACCTGCAGGGGCCTGGCATGTGCCACTTCAGCAACCACAACTCAGGCTGGACCAAATACCCTTTAAGGCCGTATTTGATGCCCTCCATGAACATTTCAATTGCTTCCTCACTTGAATCCAATCCCATATAGAACAATTTGGAGATCAATACACCACAGAGCATGATTTGGTTATGGCCATAACAAATGGGATAAATGAAGGGGATGCTTCAGACTGGGTGGCCCAACTACACAATGAACAAGCCCCTGAATTACACAATGTAACCGGATTTATTCAATTATTGAGACTCAGATTTGAAAACCCAGACAGGGTAGCAGAGAATGAAGAGAAGTTAATGGAAATGAGGCAAGGCAACTGACCCTTGTCAGAATTTATTTGGGACTTTAGAAAGGTCACAAGCCACCTCAGGGATTGGCCTGAAAGAATGACTTTACACTATTTTAAAAACACCATTGATCCAGAAGTAAAGAAGGCCTGTGAAATTAGGGGAATCCCAGATACCTTACAATCATGGTATGCTGCCTCCCTCAGCTTAGATCGCACATCAACCCACACAGGAAACCCCCTCCGGCAGCCCTGCCTAAGAGAATTGTGGCTAGAAGACCGCCGACCGGACCAGCCAAAACTGCTCGTACCCAACCCACCAGGGTGCTGAAATGTTACCGGTGTGGCCAAGCTGGCCATAGGGCAGCAGACTGTCTGGCCCCTGCTCCTGTACCACAAGCACCGCAGTCGGAGTCTAATCCAGCTGTTAGAGGTTGGAAGAATCAAGAAAGACCTCCGGCCAGGGGCAGGTTCACCAAACAGCTGGGAAAGCCCCCTCTGTGCAGGTGGGAGCAAAGGACCACCAGATCGCCACCATGTCCCCAAGAACCTGACCTGCGAAGATGACCCAATGGTGAGTGATCACATCATACCTTTTACAGTCAAGGTCAAGTTAGTGGTACCAAACATGGGCGAGGCCAGGGACTTAGAAGCTGTCATTGATACTGGGTGTTCTAGATGACTTATTGGACTCCCTATCGTTGAACAATTGGGCATAAAGACTAAACTGCTAAAACACCCAATCAGATTTGAGCAAGTGGATGGAACCTTAATTGGGGGGGCAGCCACTCAAATGACAGACTTGATCAAGATGGAATTAGGGCCCCATCGCAAACTCATACGCTTCATAGTGGCCCCCAAGATGTCAGAATCAATCATACTGGGACTTGCTTGGCTAGACAAATGGGCCCCGACGATCAAATGGGAGAATGGATTCAGAAAAATCCTCATTTGATGGGTCCATTGCCCCCTCTTTCACCCACTACAAAGCCACCGATCAGCTTGAACCCAGAGCCTGAGCCAGCATCCGTGGCATCCCATCCTAGATAACCCCCCAGGTACCTGACCAATGCAAAGACTTGTCTGAAGCATTCAGTGAAGAAGAATGTAATGTTTTACCTTCCCATTGAGCCACTGATTGCTCCATAGAATTAGAGCCCGGGGCGAAATTACCAAAACCAAAGATGTATTCCATGACGCCTGCTGAAATGACTGAATTAAAGAAATACATTGACAGCAATTTGGAACAAGGGTTTACTGAGCCTGCCAAATCAAGATTAGCTTCCCCCGTGTTGTTCAAGGAGAAGAAAGATGGCAGGTTGAGATTGTGTGTTGATTTTCGAGGCATGAAAGCCATATGTGTCAAAAACATATATCCTCTCCCCATTATGAAGGACTTATTGAACCACCTGTCGAAGAGCAAGGTATTCACCAAGCTAGATCTCAGGGAAGCTTACTACCAGGTCTGCATCAAAGAGGGAGATGAGTGGAAAACTACTTTTAACTACCCTCTGGGTAGCTTCCAATTCAAAGTCATGCCTTTCAGACTTCAGGGGGCTCCTGCAGTGTTTATACAGCTCACCAATGAGGTGCTACACCCGCACCTTTACTGGGGGGGTCCTCGTGTGCCTGAATGACATCCTTATCTTCAGTCAAACCATGGAAGAACATGATCAATTGGTCCAACAAGTTCTAAAAAACTTCTAGTCGCCAAATTATATGTGAAACTTTCAAAATGCGAATTTCACAAAGAGTTGCTGGACTACTTAGGCTACAGAATATCCAACCTGGGGATTGAAATGGACCCCAGAAAGGTGAAAGCAGTGCTGGACTGGCAACCCCTCCAGAACCTGAAAAGAACTTCAAAGTTCCTTGGGGTTTGCCAACTTCTATAGACAATTCATTCCGTCCTTTGCTGAAGTTGCCCTCCCATTGACAAAGCTGTTAAAAACAGGCCCGTCACCCACCAAACTGAAGCTGAGTCAACCCCTGGCTTGGACTATGAACTGTCAGAAAGCTTTTGAGACCTTAAAACACCTCTTCGCAGCTGAGCCCATCCTCCAGCACCCAGATGCAACCAAGCCTTTTATTGTCCAAAAAGATGCAAATGATGTAGCAGTGACAGCCATTTTGCTGCAAAAAGACTCTCAAGGCCAACTGAAATCTTGCGCTTAAGTGTCCAAAAAGCTGACAGACACAGAGCAAAGGTGGGCAGTCTGGGAGAAAGAAGCATTCGCCGTATTTTTTGACTTGGAGGCATTTATCGCCGCTTTATTGACTTGGAGGCATTTTCTAGAAGGGGCGCCAGAGACACTTCGAGGCTCTAAAGACTCCTAGGAGATTATCGCCCAAACAAGTCTGCTGGGCCCAATATTTCAAGCGATTCAACTTCAGCATTAAATATATCCCCAGAGGGAAAAACATACTGGTGATGCTCTGTCCAGAAAACCTCAGTTTGACAGCCACAAGTCTTAATTTCAGAAGCTCAATCAACAGGCCAAGTGACCACTCGAGCCCAAGACAACTGCAACCCCAAACACCTGGAAGATAAGCTGACTACAAAATTGAAAACGGCCCTATTGGCTCCTTGGTTCCTGGACCATCAAACTGAATTGACAATGAATGATGGACTAGCTTGGAAAGGGACTAAGCTTTATGTACCCACAACCCTAAGACTACTGGTACTAAAGCGTAGCCACAACTCCCAGCTGGGAGGCCACTTCAGATTCCTAAAAACCCTACATTTACTGAGAAGACAGTTCTGGTGGCCAAAAATGAAACCTGATGTCAAGGACAACTTTTTACAAAGTTGCTCAATTTGTGCCGCAATGAAACACAGAATTGGAAAAACCCCTGGCCTCCTGCAACAAGTTGCTGAACCAACCCAACCTTGGGAAGAAATTGCAATGGACTTTATTGTTGAATTACCTAAGAGTGAAGGGACTATAATTTGGACTATAATTGACTTATTCTCTAAACATGCCCATTTTATAGCCTGCAAAGGACTTCCATCTGTGAAAAAACTTGCAAAGCGGTTCGTGAAACATATCTATAGACTACATGGAGTACCTCATAGAATAATATCAGATAGAGGGGTACAATTTACTGCAAAATTTTGGAGGGAATTTCTGAAATCCATTGGTTCCTCTCAAGAGTTATCCTCAGCTTTCCATCCTGCTTGTAACGGAGTAGCAGAGTGGGCTAACGCCATGATTGAACAATACATTAGATGCTATGTAAATTATCAACAAGAAAATTGGGCTGAGTTATTACCTTTTGCAGAGGTCGCTTACAATAATGCAGTACATAGCAGCACGGGATTGACTCCATTCCAAATCAACACTGGAATGGATTTTGTCCTGATGCCAGAGTTACCTGCCTCATCCATGTATCTAACAGAATGGATGAACTCATTAAAGAAAGGGTGGGAAGATACAAAAAAAAGCTTTGACCTAAGCTGCAAAAATTATAAAAAACAGGCGGATAAACATAGATCCCTTCAACCGCCTCTTAAAGTAGGGGACAAAGTATATTTGTAGACCAAGTATCTTAGGTTGAAACTGCCCAGTAAGAAGCTGCATCCAAAATTCTTGGGTCCATTTCCAACTTCAAAGATAATCAATCCGGTCACTGTCTAATTATGTCTTCCTCAACTATTGGGGAAAATTCATCCAGTGTTCCATTGTAGTTTACTAAAACCAGCTACTACATCAATGATAAGACCACTGCCAGTTGCTCCCCCTAAACCATTAACGGTACAGGGGGAAACACATTATGAACTTCAAAAAAATCTTGATTCTAGATTACACTGTGGCCGATTGCAATATTTGGTCTTATGGAAAGGATACCCCCGCTCAGATGCTAGTTGGGTAAAGAGTTGGGATATTCATCCTGATCAATTGGTTAACCAATTCCATGAGGATTTTCCCCACAAACTGAAGGGTTCTCGTGGAGGGGGGGAGAGGGGGTTAATCCATCACAAATGGGCACTGTATGGTATACAAATACAATTTTTATCATGCATCCTCAATTTATTTCATTCTTGAAAAACTCCAGTACTGGTCCCAAGTTGTCAATATTAGGGTCTGGTGGGACATCACTCATATTTCAAAGCAGCTCTATAAAACTGTATAGTATATCCTACTACAGGTATTTTGGGCTGTTACACTAACAAATTATTAGGGAACAGGGCATGTGCTTTATTCAAATATTTACTAAATGAAAACAGAGATGTAGCTATTGTCTTCCCTGAAGTCCACCATGATGTTAAATGGAGATTGAGATGATTAAACATTGCAATGGAGTGCAGTGCTACAACACTATCTGAATTGGTTGGTCTCAGGCTAGGCTTCCAGGATTGATGTTAAATATCTGATTCCTCTGAGGTATGTCCTATTAACAAGGCATTTGACTAATGTTACTGGGTCCAGAAACCACAAATGTGAATGAATGTTGTCCTTTCTGTGTCTTATTTTAATATTGACCATGGTCTTGTAAACTGAGCTATCTTTGTCCTTTACAAATAATGCCAGAGCGGCAACTTTCATCACTTTGACCTTGACATTTCAGTTCTACTTTATGAAAAAAAATCTGCATAACAGATTCAGTGAACTCCAGCATGGGCATTTGTTGACCCCAGTTGCTGTCTATCCCACTTTGTAATCAAGCTTTCTGAACATGATCTACCTGGAATGAGATTGTTATGAGGACTTAATAGCTCTGAATAAAGATTCCATCCTAGATCTTAATTAGTTTACCTAGGTAAAAAAAAAAATCCCACAAACTCCCTTCATGATTTGTTGCTATGGTTGTAAAAAGAAACTGGTTTTTTTAAATGATAACCTTAAAGACAAATAGTTTAATTAGCTATCAGGCCTCAACACTGCCATTATTTAAGAGTTACAGTAGCCATACACAGTTATCTATTTTGGGGACTTCCCATTGGGCTTATCACTATTCCTTGAGTCTTCACCAGGTGTATATCAGATGCATAAGCTACATGCATCTTTGTTGAAAATTAAATGCATGCATACCTTTGAGGAGTAACCAGGCAGCCTTAGGCCAGGCTGACTGTAACCTAGGGCTTTAGTAGAAATAGTTGGTTTGTCCACATGTATTGCTGTTATTCTCAGTACTGGATGGGATTTTGCATTTCCCCCTTAGGTTCAAGCCATTCAGCTGTTATTCATAGTTCAAGAACTTTTCCTGCTTTTGCATATAACATCCAGCACTTGCTAGATCTTGTAGCAGTCACAACTAGCATATTTCTGTTCAAAACCTCAAATTTTCCAGGCACCTCATCAGCCCCTATTTTACTGTCTTGATCTTCTGTACATGCCAAGTGAACAAGTACTCCATCATGATTCAAATATTGTCACCCAGTGATATGGAGGATTCGCATAAATTCTGCTCAAACATGGAAATATAAATTTTACAGTAGCAAGAAAAGCTTCCACAAGTCAGTTTTATGCAAAGCAGTAAAAATGTGTTATTTGACATTTGCAGAATCCAATCAATTAAATGCAGGTCAATTTTGTTGCAAGCTGTCTTCTTTCTTATGTCATTATATTTTAAAGCTTAGTTGTTATAACACTTCACCTGCCCGTTGTGGTGGACTGACAATTGAAAAAATGGGAGACGCAGGGAAGACGTCTGAGCAACTGCCAGCCCCGAGAGCACTCGGGTAGCAGTATTTATTAAGAAAATGCAAATACAAAATCAAAACAATGACTTCAACATTAGCTCAGCAGCATTATCTAGCTAGGCCTCAGCGAAGGTGATAAAGTTCCCGTGAGAATATCCAGGCACCAAAGGTCTCATGGGAATGGCTCGGCTAGGTACTGTGAACCCCCACACACATTCCTGGTCTCTGAGCTTTGCAGACCATAACAGGATCAAACTCTCATCATAAAGACACTACTGCCCTCATGAGGAGCGTTTGTGATACCCCCAGATCTTACAAAGCTGTACAAGAACTTGCAGAATATGATGGATATATTACCACATTCCCTCCTTTTTTATTTATTCAAAGATAGGGGGTGTTTCAGTGGCATAATACACAGTTCCCTCGCAACTTGGTTTCATACACTTAAGGCTGAGGCACACATTTGAAATAGATTAGGAATACATTGAATACAGCAACATAACATAATAAGTGTAATAACAATTATTACAACTAATTGAAACAATAAACGTAACCATGAGCTGTCAGGAAGCCAATCCCATAGCAAAGCCCAAAATGACTTATTGAAGCCATCTTTTCCTGCTTCGTGTTCAGCTATGCGGTCTTCCATATCATGAACAGTTCTTGTAATGTTAGGCTCATAATTATGTATAAAAATACAACAATATAAATGAATTAAAGCACAAACTCCTCCTTAGCAGCTAACATTATATCTAAAGCATAACGATTTTGTAAAGTAACTTGGTGAATTTCAGACACTTCTTCATTTAACATCTTAATATTCTTAACAGTATCATAAAACATAGCAACAGTAAAATTATTTAAAATATGAATATCTCTATAGTTCATAGCTATTCCAAAAGGTGGGTACATGCATACAAAGCTAACAATTAGTTACATTTAAACTCTTTGCTGCAATCCGAACGTCCTTGATGTAGGAATTTTCCTTCCTTAAATTATCACCAAGGTCTCTAGTTTCTGAGATAATAGCAGCTCTCCGCCTCCGTATTAGAGTCCGTGGAGGCATAAGACGAATGGAAAAAGAAGTTGTGTAAAGTAACTTAGGCAACTCCAATTGACACCAATATTGTCCATAGTCTGAAACAGAAACATTAAACAGGATCAGAGTTGTAGCACAGGCTGAAGATATAATATCCTTATCAGGTCCCAAGTAAAGAATGACTTGACCCTTATGCCAGGACCAATATGCTGGAAAAATCAAAAGATGCCGCTGTTTGCAGATTAATTTAGTCCGATTCCCCAAAGGAACCTGCTGCATACAAGTTGATAATCTCAGATAAGCAGTCATCTTTTCCCAGCTTTCACAGCGCCACACCTGGACTGCCGGCATCAAGAGAATCAGGAACCACGGAAACGCCATCCTGAGAATCAGGAACCTCAGGAACTGAATCAGGAACCACAGGAACGCCATCCTGAGAATCAGGAACCTCCCTCACTGGCACCTGCGAAGGCGCTTGTGAATAATCAGGCCGGATACATCGACCAGGAACCCAACGAATCTGACCAAGATGTTCTACTGCTGCATAACCACGTCCCCACGTAATCAGCTCAGCGGGAACCCATGCCGGATCCGGAAGGAATCGCACCAACACTCGAGGCCTCACTGCATCTGTAGAAGGGGAAGAAAAATGCCTGCTGGCCGCGCTCGCAGGGGGGTTACCGGACAAATTTAAAAAATTTAAAGTATACAAAGCAAGATTTAAATGATCTTGAATTGCCGGAAGCCCCAGGAGCTTCCCTCCTTTTTTATTTAATTTAGCTAACATGTTCTTGAGCGTGCCATTATAACGCTCCACAATAGCTTGTCCTGTGGAATTGTATGGAATTCCAAATTTATGTTCCACGGACCACTGTTTGCAAAACTGATCAAAGACTGTGCTCCGATAAGCCGCACCATTGTCTGTTTTTAAAGTTTGAGGCGTACCAGCGACTGAAAATGTCTTAATGCAATGATTGATGACATGTTTAACCGCTTCACCTCTTTGAGGAGTAGCCATTAGAAATCCTGAATAAGTATCCACAGTCACATGTATATACTTCCAAGGTGCAAATGATGGATACTGAGTAACATCCATTTGCCAAATCATTGAGGGTTTCAACGCCCTGGGTTGACTCCCATAGGAATAGCTGTGCCTTGCTTTGAACAAGTTGGACATTGTTGAATTATGGCAGCAGCTTCTGCAGCAGTAAGCTTGAATTGATGTGCCAACGCTTTAGCATTTTGATGAAAATAACTATGGCTGTCCCATGGCTGGACAGTGAGAACTGAAGTTACAGCACTGTCAGCTTTGGCATTGCCTTGTGATAAAATTCCAGGTAAATTACTATGGCTACGAATATGGACAACAAAACACACATTCACTCGCTGCTCCAAACATCCTTGCAACAACAAAAGCAAACGTAGAATATTAGGTGATATTCCAGGAGACAAATAAGAACCTGCTACAAAGGGTAACAAATTATATACATACAAAGAATCCACTATTAGATTAAAATCCTGATTTTGAAAATTTTGAAAAGCCAAAACTACAGCAGCAAGTTCTGCCTGTTGGGCAGACTTCTGCTCTGATGTCACTTTTGTATGCCAAATTCCAGATTTATCTTTCCAAACACAAGCACCAAAAACTTTCCCTCCATCAGTAAAGACTGTAGGAGCATCTGATATACTGATTTACTGATTTAGGTCACACCCTGTCCCATTGATCTCTCATTTTGCTGACTTTGACCCCCCCCAGGAGCCCGACATTGCGCTTTAAAATGTCCAGGCTTCCCACAATTAAAAAAAGTTTCTTTTTTAGCATTTCCTGCCTGGAGAGCCAGAACTAAAGTCTCCATGTTAAAAGTCTGACTCCCCACCTTTTGGCAATCTGCGTTAGCCTGATCTACTGCTAACTTCAAAAGCAATTCATTCCGGGCAAATTGATTGTCAATTTGCCTTTCAATAGCCACTTTCAATCTGCTAATGAAATTTTCATAGGGTTCATTGTTCCCTTGTTTGATGTTAGTAAAGGTCTTCTCACCACCTTCGCCGTCAGGGAGGGTCCCTACGGCTTGTAAAATTAACTGTGGGAGAAGAACGAACCCCTCCTCAGGCATTCTATCTCTCTGTTGATTTAAAGCAACGTCCACACCAATTTCTACTGGATTAAGTTGAATCTCCACTCCAAAATCTACCAAATCATCTCCTGATAATTCCCCTCTATCTGTTGCTTCTTGAATAGCTGCAGTAACTGCATCTACTTGAACTCTTAAAGGCAAACTCTTCTCTTCTGACAAAGTATTTTCAGTGCCTGACAGCCCTCTGGATTTATCTGGAGGTGCTGTCGGTGGCAATATACGTACCGCATTGTAAGGCGGCAAACCTTCTTCGGGGGGTGCTAGGAGCGGTTGTTCATGCGTAGCTAATGCATCCATAACCACCCTCCAGGTTAACAAAATTGAAGAAGGGGCACGAGGCTCCTCGTGCAAAAATTTCCCTATCTTTCTCCAGCACTCTACTTTAATACTACCTCCCTCTGGATAACACGGAATATGTTTCCAAACATACTGTAATAAGTCCTCAATTTCTTTCTTTCCTACTTCATGTCCTCTACTATGAACTCCAAACTTAAAACTATTCCCAGTGATTTCTCTCATTTCCCTAAAATGCTTTGTCTGAGCTTTCGAGAAATCTCCCCCCATACTCACGAAAAGAATCTGTCTCCGTCCAGCGAAGAAGATGAGGGCCCAGTCGACGTCCGCGACGATGAGTATAGGATGCGGGAAACGTATAGCTTTCAAGCTATCACGCCAAAACGTATAGCCTTCCAAACTATCACGTCGGGGTCACCACTTGTGGTGGACTGACAATTGAAAAAATGGGAGACGCAGGGAAGACGTCTGAGCAACTGCCAGCCCCGAGAGCACTCGGGTAGCAGTATTTATTAAGAAAATGCAAATACAAAATCAAAACAATGACTTCAACATTAGCTCAGCAGCATTATCTAGCTAGGCCTCAGCGAAGGTGATAAAGTTCCCGTGAGAATATCCAGGCACCAAAGGTCTCATGGGAATGGCTCGGCTAGGTACTGTGAACCCCCACACACATTCCTGGTCTCTGAGCTTTGCAGACCATAACAGGATCAAACTCTCATCATAAAGACATTACTGCCCTCATGAGGAGCATTTGTGATACCCCCAGATCTTACAAAGCTGTACAAGAACTTGCAGAATATGATGGATATATTACCACACCCGTGGATACTTTTCATCTATTTTTTTTATTATTCAACAATGAAATATTTCCTCAAAGTATTTTGAACTTTCTTTCTTTTTACTTTTGTGCTTGTTTTTTGTTGTCAATTTTGTTAATCGTTACCTCACTGCTGACCAAATTATTTGAACAATTGGAAATGTTGTACTTCTAGTTGCTATTTACTTTTTAATCATCTCTCTCTCCCCCCTCTCTCCCCCTCTCCCCCCTCTCTCTCTGCCTATTTCTGTAGATTTGTGCAGCACCTCCCCTTATAATGTTTAGCTAGGTGGTCAAGACAGCTTTTTTAAAAATACAGTGTTAAGACTATTAAGAATTAAGCCCATCACTTACTAGTGAGCTTGTTAGTCAGTCATTAGTTTGATGCACAATGATCATAAAGAAAGATAAGGAAGTTACTTATTTGTAATTGATATCCCACAAATGGTTATTTATGCATCCAAACTCTCTTACCTCCTGCAAATTTTGGTAGTAAATATTCCTAATCATCAAGGACTGCTGGGACACTCTTGGGAACTGAGAGTAGCAATGAGAGCCCCACCCAAGACAATCCACAGTAGAGATGTGCTTCTTACTTATGCCTTGTTTCTTACAAACTAAACAAATCATGCTGTCTTATGTGGAAACCTAGGCAAATAGTGTGGGATTAACCATTGGCCAATAATTGATTGGCCACACCCACACAGTCACATGACCACCCAGCCATACCCACACAGTCACATGACCACCTAGCCACACCCACAGAACCAGTTTAAAAATTTGAATCCTACCACTGGTTGCACCATCCCACTCTTGGCTCAGGCACCCAAAAAATAAGAAGGTATTGCCATCAATTGGTTGGTCATATAAAGTTTTGCAAGCCAAATACAACAGTCCCACATTAAGGATTATCACAAACACATTGTATAGATGCTTTTCATAATTAAACCAGTTGATTATCTTCCTACACAGCCAGCACAATGTGGTTTAGATCTCCGGCATGTTACAGTGATTGAATTGGTTGGGGTTTATCCAGCACAACTGGGAAGAATAGGATTAAGACTGATGTCTCCTGCCTTGGCTGTACAACTCAGGTAAATTATTTAGGCTCTAATTGTAAGGAAAAATTTTCCTCTGGCTGTTTGTCTTTAATGTCTTGATTAGATTTTTAGAGCAGGCCTTTATGGAATGAGATTTTTTTTATACAAGAGGAATCCTAAATAGAACATCTTGTTTAAACTTGATAAATAAATAAAATAAAATGTAATGATCCCCATGTTATATTAAAATTAACATGTTCTTTAAAATATATTTGATGCTTCATTAATTTGTGATAAATTGTTAATTCTCTTCATTGCACAGAGACTGCTTGCATGCTGAACTGTGCATAAGAATTTATCTCTCTTCCCTGCATTGCCAAGTAACTCTGTGAAATATAAAATAGTCTTAAGTTTGGGGTCCCCCCCCAATATTTAGTGCTGTAAATTGTTCACCTGATTGAATTTATTTTAGTTAAGTCATATTTCAAGGTCATAATTTGAAAATTCTAACATGATTTAGTCCTACTGAAAAGCAAACAGCTTCCGTAACCTGTAAAACATAATCATTTTTCCTATTTAATAGTACAGAGTTATATTTCAGCACAAGGGCAACACCAATTTGTTTTTAAAAATGTTCTTTGGCCTTTAGTTATAGAAGTATACAGCTATCCTGGTCATGCATACCAGTTAGAGTACCATAGGTGTGGAGTATCTATGCAATGAAATGTTTCTAAAGCAAGAATAAAATGAGCATGCTTACTGTCTAAAGACAAGATGGAACTTTGTTATATTCATTGGAATTTTGAATGTTCTAGATATGCAAGGTATTTATTGCAGTACTAAGTACTTTAAATTTATCTCTCTGTTGGAGATTTTGGCCACAGCAAGATGTGGTCAAAATGCAGTGTGAGGACTGGATTATCTTTGCTTGATATTTAACAATTATACTGGAAACAGGATTATTTTCCTTTTCAGATGTTGACTGTTTATTGTATACTCTAAGGCAGTGGTCACCAGCCAGTGGGCCACAGACCACTGGTGGGCCGTGAGATAATTTTGGTGGGCTGCAGAGGAATCTCACCCCCAGAGCACCCCCCACAAAGCAATTAATCCAGGCTGCACAGAAACACAAGGCTACGCCGTCCACATGGCCCGCGGGAACCCTCCCCGCCCACTCATTCCTTAGCCAGCAAACTTGCCTGCTAAAATTGCTATTTTTCCTTTTTCCAACCATCATCTGTTCTGCTGTGCCTGGAGATTTAGATTAGCTAGGAAGCAGGAAATTGTTGGATTTCTTGCTTTCTAGCTAGTCTTTCGATTTTTGGCTCTGCTTTTAAGCACAGCCGAACCTCCCTTAGGGCTAAAGGTTCTATTATTCAGTGGAGATTCACAGCAAGCAAATTTGAGAGACTGAGCTAGCCAATGGCAGATAGATAGATCACTGAATGATTCTGTGAGCAACTCAACCTGCCTGCCTGCTTTGCCTGATTTTGGGTAAAAGTTGCTCTTTTTTTATAAAAAATTCAATATTTACATACATGGTATGTTGTGAGTTAATTTTGTGAGTTTGCTTGCTAGCAAATTTTATGAGTTTGCTTGCAAACAAATTTTATGTGACAGACTGAGCTAGCCAATGGCAGATAGATAGATCACTGAATGAATCTGTGATTCTCTGAGCAACTCAATCTGCCTGCCTGCTTTGCCTGCTTTTGGGTAAAAGTTGCTCTTTTTTATAAAAGAAATCAATATTTATATAAATATTCATATTTACATACAAGCCATGCCCAGCCAGTCACATGACCACCAAGCCACACCCACAAATTAGGTCATGCCAGAACCAGTTAGTGGTCCCTGGGATTTAAAATTATGAGTTTTGTGCTCCCTGAGGTCCAAAAGGTTGGCAATCCCTGCTCTAAGGAAAAGGAAATATTACTGTACATAGGAATGAAGATCAATTTCACCCATACATTGACTGGAGAAGTAGCTTCGGGAAGCTTGTTTAGTCACTCTTTTCCAAATAATGGTCAGCTCTGTTGATGATTGTTTTGGGTATAAAAGATGAATAATCTATTGGGGCCTCTTGCTGAAACAATCCTTCATATCCACCCCCTCCTTTGCAATTCCTTGTTGCCCTTGGTTTCTCGCTGAAGCAACCAAGGGCAACTAAAGGAATTGCAAAGGGAGGGGGTGGATATGAAGGAGTGTTCCTTTTTCCTGTCCTACCCTTTTCTTTGCTTTTCTTACATCACGGGTATCAAACTCAATTTCATTGAGAGCCATGGCAGGGTTGACCTCAGGGGACTGGGGTAGGTGTGATCAGCTCAACATCACTCATGTTGGGGGTGCCTGTGGTGGCCTGAGCACTCTGCCAGTGAAAACGGAGCAGCCCTCCGTTTGCAGCCCTCGCAAGCTCCATTTTTTACTGTGATGGCCTCCTGCAACCCTCTGCCAGTGAAAACGAAGCTTGCAAGGACTGTGTGCACCCCTCGCAAGCTACATTATTTTTTACTGTGATGGCCTCACCCTCTGCCAGCGAAAACTGAGCTTGTGACCTCCGTTTTCGGGTGTGACGGCCTCCTGCAACCCTCTGCCAGCAAAAACAGAGTTTGCAAGAGCCGCACATGGCTTTGTGAGCTCCGTTTTTGCTGGCAGAGGTATCACAGGCCAGTCCTTCACTGTTTCCAGGGTGGTTCTGTGGGCCAGATCTAAGCTCCCCACTGGCCGGCTCCGGCTCCCAGGCCTCGAGTTTGACATCACTGTCTTACATGTTTACTTTATAAGCTGCAGACAGGGTTTGATACATGCTGCTTTGGGATACTTTTGTCTAGAAACAGATGTTCTTGAACATGAGCAAGAGCAGTGATCAGGAGTGCAAGGTAACTGCTTAGTGAAAGAGAAAGGAAGTTGTTAACAAACTTGTTTCTTTTCATACCCTCAGGTTGTTACTTCGTATCCCTCACTATAACTTTTACATGGTAGTAGTTGATAAACATGGTGTGGACAAAGAACGATCTCCTTTTCCAGCAACCTCTGCTGAGCTCTTTGCGCTCATTGACACTTTCCCTTTGAGAAAAGAAGAAATGAAATTGCAAACTGAAATTGGCCGGTCTTGTCCCTGATTTTAGACTATAGATGTTCAGTATTTTTGCTGGCTAAATTTTTCTGGTACTACACAAAGCGTGAGATTTTGAAAGTCGCTGCTGTACAGAACCTTTTTCTTTTATGTATGTATGTGTGTGTGTGTACGTAAGTATGTATGTATATGTTTAGGCTATGGATGTTGCAAAACTTTTCAGTTAACCTACAGTATAATTGATGCCTCTTTGTCTTGTCAAAGATTTATTTTCTGCTATGAAAGGTTCTTTTTTATTGTTATTATTTTTTAATTATACATTTTCCTTTATTATACATGTTTCCATTTCTGCAACAGCAATGTACTGTCTATATCAAGTCTCTTTTGAATATACATATTATACACCATGATTATAACCATTGTTCTCATAGTTATACAATATACTCTCTTTTGAATATAGATAATATTATATACCCTAATTATAACCATTATTCTCATAATTATACAATATAATCCTCACCTCAAATGGCTCTATACACTTTAATCTATAGTCAAGTGTGGTCTAGTGGTAATATTGCTTGTAGTGTTATGTTTATACCTATCTATCTATCTACCTATATTATTTACTTCTATTTTGGTAATCATCTTTAATTATAAAGTTATTAACTTCTCCTTCTGTTTTCTAACCATTTATACAGTAAATCCCATGTTAAATAATACTCTGTTTCCTCTTTATCCTTAATTTTCATCGTTAACCTGTTCATTTCAGCAGTCTAGTATTTTCTTTATTACCTTTTCATCTATACGTATACTTTCATTTTTCCAGTTTTGTACATAAGTAATTCTCACTGCCGTTATTACATGTAACATTAAATATATAATTCTTTTGTTCTATTTCCCTGATAGTATACCTAGTATAAACAATTCTGGTTTTAAATCTGTTTGTTGTACTGTCATTTCTTCTAACCACCTTTTTATCTTTACCCAATATTTTTTTGCCATTGGACAAGTCCACCACATGTGGTAATAGGACCCTGGCATCTGTTCACATTTCCAGCACTCTGGCAATATGTTTTGGAACATTTTTGCATTCTTGCTGGTGTCAAATGCCATTTATAGAACATTTCGTAAAGGTTTTCTTTGTATGCGGTTGACATCGTTAGTTTGTAATTTCTTTCCCACAGTTTTTGCCAATTGTCTAGTTCTAAGTTATATCCAAAATTTTGGGCCCATACTATCATGATTTCTTTTATATGTTTTTCTTCCATTTTAACATTCAATAAGTAATGATAAATTTTCTTTATTAATTTGTCATCTGTCCCTAGATATATCTGATCTAATTCTAGCATTTCTTTATAAAATCCACATATTTCTGTATCTTTCTCATTTGTATTTGAATATGTGACCACCAAGCCAGGTTAATTCCCTAATTTTTTGGTTCCTGTTAAGTCCCCTTGTTTATTTAGGATAACTTTGTACCTTACGATTTTTTCCAGTTCTAGAACATTAGGATATATTAGTTCTTCCATCATGGATAGCCAGACCAGTATTTTCATGTCATGATTCTGTTTAATTTTTTCCCATACTGACAGCAGAGCATTCCTTTGGAAGTATCTGTGTATTTTACTTTTCCCTTATCATACAAATGCATGCCACCCCAATTGTAGATCGTGGCCTCTGTGAAAGGTTCTTGTAATGATATTGAATTGTTTTGGTTAACCCTTCAGAATATTAGTTCCCATGTAAATGTTTTCATTTCTTTCACAGGTCTTTTATTAATAAAACATTTTTGCATTTTACAGATTTAGTATTTATATTAACATTGTGTTACAAAGCTGTTTGTTTTGAATTCAGCAAAAGGGCTCCAGAGTAAGATTAAAGGAGTCTCACTGATTTCAGTCAAATAGGGATACATAATTGTTAGGCAGCTCACAAAATGTTCTCTTCTTCTGGCTATATGGCCTCATTGGGATACAGGCAGTCCTCAACTTACAACCACTCATTCATAAAAATTACAATGGTACTGAACAAAGAGACTGTCAACTTGCGAAGTATCCAGGACCTGCTCTCAAGTTGCCATAAGCAAGGGGGATGGGAAAGCAAACCTCGCAGATGCATCAAGGAGCTGGCATCTCAGTCAAAACAAAGCAAATTACAACTGATAAGCCTAGGTTGTCTCCACAGAAACCCACAGTGGCTGGAGGGAGTGACTTTTATAACCCACAAAATTGCTTTGTTGGGGAATGTGACTGATGACACATCGGGGAAGGGGGGAACAGGGTCAAAGGCAAAGTGTGCATTAACTGAGGTCAGAGTTGGCTCCACCTGGTCTGTGCCAACATGAAGCTCCTAATAAATAACTGGATTTCTTTTGAAGCTTGGCTTGAGGCTCATGATTTAATTAGGGCATCTGTCAGTGAGCCAACTCTCTCAAAACTAATAAAAATGATCAGGATTCCTAATACCGGTAGAACTTTACAAAATTATCATAGAACAAATTGGACCACTGATGCTGGATGTATTTAATGAGGTACTCTTAGCAGCCAAGATGCCGGACTCGTGGAGGGGAGCCTTAATTTCGCTGATCCCGAAGGAGGACCTAGACCACAGACTTATTAATAATTATAGACCAATTTCGCTCCTGAATGCAGATTACAAATTATTCTCTTCTATAATAGCTAATAGATTAAAACAGGTTTTAAACACTTATATCCATGAAGATCAAAATGGATTTCTCCCATTTCGACAAATTAAGAATAATTTAAGAACAGTGATAGACATTTCAGAATACTATGAAGCCCACCCGGAAAAACAATTTGCATTTATGTTCTTGGATGCTGAAAAAGCATTCGACAATTTAAATTGGCATTTCTTAATTCAAAAAATATATAATATGAATCTTGGCACCAGATTTGAAAATGTCATCACTACAATTTACTACACTCAACAGGCAAACATTTTAATAAATGGGGAACAAACTGGCCCGATAAAAATAGAAAAGGGGGTAAGACAGGGTTGCCCTCTCTCCCCTCTGCTCTTCATATTCGCCCTAGAATCTCTTCTGACATACATTAGGCAAAACTTGAGAATTAGAGGTCTGAGGATCAAATCAGAAGAATATAAAGTACAGGCTTTCGCTGATGATTTCGTTTTTTTTCTGGAGGAGCCCATAGAAAAAGGACACAACTTATTAGAAGAACTAGAACGATTTGGAGAAGTCGCGGGATTTAAAATAAACAGGGGAAAAACAAAATTAATGACTAAAAATTTAACAGGAGACCAGAATAAAAAGCTAGAGACAACAATGGGAATACAGGTGACAAAAAAAATTAAATACTTAGGAATTTGGCTAACTCCACAAAGCAAATCGTTAAAAGAAAATAATTATGACAAACTTCTCCAACAATCTAAGAAAGACTTAGATTTCTGGAGCAAGTTACAACTTTCCTTATTGGGCAGGATTGCTTTGATTAAGATGAATATTCTGCCAAAATTTCTATATTTATTCCAGACAATTCCAATCAAACTAAATAAAAAAATTTTTATGGAACTAAACAAGATAACATTGAATTTCATTTGGCAGGGGAAAAAAGCTAGGATTAACGTAAAAGCCCTACAAGATTTGAAAAGCAGAGGAGGGTTAGCCTTGCCAAACTGGGAAATATACCATACGGCAGCCACCTTACTATGGATAAAGGATTGGGTAAACCTAACCAACAAAAGAACACTAGTATTAGAAGGCCACGATATGCAGAAAGGATGGCATGCCTTTCTGTGGGAATCTGGGAAACCCAGGCAATCATATTTCCATAGGCATCTTATCAGGGACTCTTTATTAACTAATTGGAAAAAGTACGTAAAAAACTTTATCTAAAAATACCGATTTGGCTATCTCCAATGGAAGCGATAGTACACCCTAATAATCTGGATATAACCAAAATGATTAAGTACGAAAATTTATTAGACCTACAAGGAAAGTTAAAAACACAACAAGAATTACAAGAACGAGGATTTATAATTGATCAGTGGGTGTACCTTCAAATTCATAGTAAATACAAACAAGACATTAAGGAATTTGGAATCTACAATAAATTACAGACTCTAGACAAAATTCTATTAGGACCAAGTAAAAAAAATATATCTAAATTTTACAAATATTTATTAGAAACAGAACTAGAACAAGAAATTGTCAAGGGAAATATGATTGCGTGGAGCAGAAATGTGGGTCGGAGCATTACCCTAGCAGAATGGGAAAAGGTCTGAAACAGGAACATTAAGATCATGAAATCAGCAGCTTATAAAGAAAACTTATATAAAATGTTTTATAGATGGCACCTGCCCCCTTCGAGATTGGCGAAGATGCACCCCAACACGAGCCCCAAGTGTTGGAAATGTCAAAACATAGAAGGTACCTTCTTCCACATGTGGTCATGCAAGGAAATCCAGAAGTATTGGCAAAAAATTAGGCACTGGCTAGAGGAAATAACCATGGAACAAATTGAGTACAAACCAGAGTCCTTCCTTCTAGGAATTTTTGATAAACGAATATCCAAAAAATCAAAGTATATTACAATCCATATCTTAACCGCGGCCAGACTGGCATTTGCCCAGTGCTGGAAACTACCTTCTATCCCCACTGAACTTATGGTTATTCAGAAAATTTTACAATGCGCCGAAATGGACAAACTAACCCAAGCATTAAAAAATAAAGAATCTTCAATCTATTCTAGCAATTGGAATCCTTTGTACATTTGGCTTAATCAAAGATAGATCACCGCTAAGAAAACTAAGGCCGAGGCCTCTGAGGCAGAGATAAAGAGAAGCACTGCCGACAATAGTTTTGAAGAAGAAAAGACCTTACAGACAGTCACAAAAATATGGTTTTATTATAACTGTTTTTCCTACTTTTGTTTTCCCCACTTTCCCCCCCTTCTCTTCCCTTTCCCTCTTTCCTCTCTCAAGCTTTCCTCTCTTTCCCTCTTGGCCTACGCCAAGACTTGTTCGTCTTTTTGTTGTATATAATTTGTAGCTGTGTTGTTGTCTTTTTTTAAAAAAAAGTAAAATTAATAAAGTTTATTTTAAAAAAAATGATCAGGATTCCTGAACCCTGGACTTTCCATCCATTCCCCGACACCTGGGGTGCATGGAGAGAAACTCAAGCTACCATGGTAGAGAGTGCACTATCCAAAGAGAACCTGCTCCAGGTGACCCCGAGTGAGGTAGAATTTGCCCCAGGAATTCCAGGAACCAACAGCCCAACCAGAGCCAAATTGCAGCCCTCCCTGGACATCAAAACTGAGATGCCCATCGCAGCAATTTAAACAAGAAAAATAAGTATTGGTGGAAAAAAAATCCCTAAAACGGTTGAGGTTGAACTTCCCCACCCCAGAGCCCAGGGCTGGGGGAAACCCCTGAGTGAGCTGGGAAGACTGGAATGGATGATAGACTAGGAACTCTGTTGGAACTCTTGGGGGGATTCTTAGAACAGCTGAAGGAGAAATTTGAACAAACCACCCTTTGGGATGAGGGGCTGTCATGCAGCCCAAAAGAGAGGGGGGTAACAACAGAGCCCTTTGAAGCAAAGAAAAGCAAATGGGAATGCAACCCACCCCCCCTTCTCCACTACTCAGAGGAAGAATGAGCCTGAAGCTGCCGCCAGTGGTTCCTCTGTGTAAGAGGCAAGCTACCCAAGGGAGATGGCTCGTACCCTCCCTCTGAACCACAGCCAAGAGAGACCACCAAACACACCAAGCACAGGAACACGGGGCCCAACATGACGAGGGAAGAGCAGGGCTGAACGAACCACCATGATTTAGGGGAAATTTGATGGGAACTAAAAACAACTGTCTCTGTTCGTTGACTCTGCTAGAGTCTACCTAGACTGCTATGGCCACCCCTAACCCATTGCACAGAGCCATGGTAAATACCATCGCCAGGAGGCTAGAGACAGAAGCAAAGGAATGGCAAGTAGCCCTCCATAAGAAGAGCCTCCCAACTGCAAGACATCGACAATTTCATTCAAGAGCTAGAAGCCAGATTTGAGGAGGTGGAGGAGGATCCGTACATGGAGGATAAGCTCAGAAACCTAAAGCAGAGGAGGCAATCCAATAAAGAACACATCTGTGAATTCAGAAGAGTCGTTGGGAAGCGACACTACACCCTTTGCCAAAACAATGATTAGTTCACTTTTTCAGAACAAGCCTGGACAAGCAAATCACCCAAGTAACTGCCTATCGGGACATTTCAAACCGACTCTCTGAGTGGTTCACAGTGACCATAAAGTTGACTGGATTGCACATAAATGGCATGCGGAAGCAACTGGATACCAAGGAGAGAGGCCAACCAGACCGGAGACCATCCGGCTGACGAGATCACAGTAGCAGAGCCAGCCCTAAAATCAACTCTCCCATGAAGCCAATTGAAGTGCTATAGATGTGGAGGGATGGGACACATCCCATCCCATCCGTATGTGCAACCCCAACTCCGAAACCCAAGCCAGAGGCATCATCCAAGGTGCAATCGAACGAGGCCCCAGGAGTGCCACCGACACGTCCTGAAAAGCCCTCCAGGCCATAGAGGTCCCTCTTATTTCAGGGTGGTCGAACAGGGGGGAACTCTAGCTAACGACAACCAATTGCTGGATCCTTATGTATGTAAGCCAAGTATATAAGCAATCTTTGAGCAGGGTATAAAATGCACCTCCTTGGAAAACAAGTCCATAATCACCTAAATGCCTGTATTTCCTCCACTCTCAGGCAGTTCAATAATGAAGTCCTGGATATTTTTTTCTATGGAGCATTAGGCCTAGCAATGTTCTGGAGCAGTTCAGCTGGTTTGCCAAGGGGCCTCTTTGCAAAAGCACACATAGGACAACTAGCGACGTAGGCTTCTATGTCCTTTTTCAAAGAAGGCCACCAGAACTGCCGTTTAACTAAGTGTAATGTTTTCATGAACCCAAAATGTCCAGTGACTTTTGAATCATGAGCCTGTTGCAAAACAGTACTTCTAAGACTCGGGGACATATAACTTTGTGCCCACCCACACCAGGCCATCACAAATAGTACACTCATTTGAGTGGGACAAAAAACAGTCATCCATTTTCAACGCCCATTTTTTGAACATCCTGTTCAGTTAAATCAGTAGGAAGATCAATGTTCCCCTTCTCCTGGGCTCTGGTGACCACTGGGCAGCCAATTGCATGGAGGGGGCAACTGGGCAACTTCTGGCCGAGTGCTATTATACTGGGGTAATCTAGATAAAGTGTCTGCCATAAAGCTTTTTCCCCCAGGAAGGTATTGCAACAAGAAATTAAAACAATTAAAATGTTGTACCCAATGAATTTGCTTAGGTGACAGTTTTCAGGGGGTCTTTAAAGCCTCTAGGTTTTTGTGATCTGTCCACACCTCAAATGGGTGTTTTGCCCCTTCTAGGAAATGTCTCCAAGTTAGTAAGGCCCATCAGACTGCAAGTGCTTCTTCATCTCCATCTCCTTTCAGTTTCAGTTAGTTTCCGGGAGGTGTAGGCACATGGTTGTAAAGCCCCAGTAGCATTGGTTTGTGGTAAAACCACTTCCACAGCAATATCACTGGCATCGGCCTGGACCACGAAGGGGGCATCCATGTTGGGATGTTTAAGAACAGGTTCAGCTGCAAACAACCATTTCAATTTCTCAAAGGCTGCTTGGCACTCCATGGTCTACTTTGCTTTGGTTTAACTTCTCCTTTTGTCTTTAGAAGATTAATAATGGGTAACACAATTTTTGCATAGGCAGGGATTGTTGGGTATATGGATACACCAACCAGGTTTGGGTTGAATAAATATGTAAACCTAGGATTAAGTGTCTTGTAGCTTTAAGCACAAGAAACTGCAATGTCATTGTGGGTGCGGTTGCAGGCAGTAATAAAGGTAGGAAGGGAAACGTAATAGACCCGGCTTCTGGATGCACCTGGTTCTGTTCCTGGTCTGCTGCCTGCTGTTTTGGAACGTCTATCTGCTTACTCTGGATGGCTACTGTGCCAGATACCATTTCAACTGAACACAAGGACTGTTTGCTTGGTGAGCTGAGGATTCAGCGTTGTCTTTGAGAGAAAGGTATCGGGATGAGAAGATTTACAAGCAGATAAGGACATTGTATTTACTGTTAATGGACTTGATAACTGGATTGATATACTGGATAATGATATATGGACTGAATGACACTTCTTTAATCTCTGTGTGTATTAAATAACTATTTTAAAACCACAAACAGTGTTTTTGTCTCCAGTGTGTGTATACTCTTGGGCCCACTCTCTCTCTCATTTGCCTGCCTGGCTTGACTGCTGCTGCATACTCTGCTTGGGGGTTTATCCCCAAACACTAACAGGGATAAATTGTTGACAGAAATTAGCAAAACCCAGAAAACTTTGCAGCTGCTTTCTGGTGCATGGGGGAGCCCATTCCATGACTGCTTGAACCTTCTCCAAGTCCATTTCTGTGCCCTCATGTGATATGCAGTAACCCAAATAGTCATTTTTTTTCTGGTGAAATTCACACTTTCATAATTTGGCATACAGTTTAGCTGACCTGAGTTTTTTCAGGACTGATTGCACCAACTTTATATGCTCCTCCATAGTTTCTGTGTAAATAAGAATATCAAATCAGATAAAACAAAAAAAGCCCCTTGTAAAGATATTCATGTAGCACCTCATTTATCAGTTGCATAAACACTGCAAGGGCTCCTTATAATCCAAATGGGAGAATTTTAAACTGGAAAGAACCCAAAGAGCAATTGAATGTGGTTTTCCATTCATCTCCTTCCTTAATTCGAACTCTGTAGTAAGCTTTTCTCAAATCCAGCTTAGTGAAAATCTAGATGAGCCAACATGTCCTTCATTAAGGGGAATGGATAAACATTTTCTACACACACTGCATTCAGATTTTTGTAGTCAACCCAGAGATGATAAGAACCATCTTTTTTTTTTTTAATGGAATAACACCGGAGCAGCCACTTGTGGCCTAGCCGGTTAGATGAAATCCAGTTTGAGGTTTTTATCGATAAAAGTTCGCAATTCTTCTAGCTCTCGCGGGGTCAAGTAGAGCTTTGGCTTAGGGAGTTTCACCCCAGGGAGGATCTCTATGTTGGAGTTGGTGGGGTGATGGGGTGGAAGCACATCCGAAGCCTTCTTGCTGAATACTTCCCTGAGGTCTCAATATTCCTATGGGATTTTCTCCTCTCCAGCTATGCCACTGATGCCAGCTCCCTTGTGGTCTTGGCTATTACTGAGGTACTTCCTCCCCACTTTTGCGACTAGGTGGAATGGATGCTCCATCACAAATTCAGCTGGGCCTCCCCCAGCTACTGATCCATCCAATTGGTAAAAGGCTATGGGTGCTTTCAATGTCCTTAGTCTCTCAGCCCTAGTTTATCCACCACCTCTGGCCTAATCAACATCTTATACACCCAGAGTCCAAAAGGGCTAACATCTTCCCCTGAGCGCCAGACAAAGGTACCCTTAACTCCACTGGAATGGTCATGGGGCCCACTTGTCAACTTACCAGGGCCATTGTCAGAGTCTGTTTCACTCTCCCCTGGGGTAGTCAGAATTCCCAACTCCTGTTTTTGGAGTAGCGAACTCAATGACTTCCATGCCCTTCAGGGCCATTTCGCGATGTTTGGCTGGTGGCTTTTTCACCTTCCCTCTGGCAGGTGTTGATTTGAAGCCCAGTTTTGTGAGGCAATCAGCAGCTCGATGCCCCTCCTTCCCACATCTGAAACAAGTAGTGGATGTGGTTTTTGCAGCTGGTCTGCTTCTAGTAGCTAGGAGCCTCTCTCGGGGTAGAAGGTGGAGGCTTGTTCCAGTTATAGCCCCCATGGTGTCAGTTTCTGGCCAGGTCAATCTCCACATCTCCTGCCTACATACCAGTGCTGAAGATCTTGAGGGGCCCCTTGGGAGATACAGCTTTGGTAGACCTCCTCATTAAACCCATCTTTGTAGGATTCCATCAGAGCCTCTTGGGACCACCCACGGATGTGGTACGCCAACTCATGAAATTCCTGGGTATTTACAGCCACCGATCTTCGCCCCTGGTTTATGGTTCTCATCCTGATCCTTTATATTCAGCAAGGGGGTCTTCAAAATGGGCTCATAGGGTCATCATAAACATGTCATAATCCTTCCACTGAAGGGCATCATCATTGTGAAGGGTGACCATCCAATCAGCCGCAATCCCTTCCAGGGCCCTGGTAACACAGCTCACTTTGGCTGCTTCTGAAGCAATGCCCTCTCCATATTCCTGCATGTGATTCCAAACTTAGGCTAAGAAAAATCCCTGAGCTTTTGGATCTCCTCTGTATTTTACTTCCAGTGGAAGAACTTTTGGAATTCAGTGCCTCTGGGGAACTACTACTCCCACTGGGGTGGGGGGCTGGGCTATAGCAGCCGCTTGAATTCCTGCACTTCTGTATTAGCAAAGGCTTCTGTCCCCCCCCTGCCGCTTCCCCAGCCTCTTCACACGCAGGCAAAGCATACCTTTCCCGAGCTCTCCAATTCTCAAGAGCTTTGTGTAGGAGATGCAGGGCCTGAGTCAACAGGAGGTCTTGTCAGCCTCCTGCCAAGCAGCCTCTCCATGCAGGCATCTGGCAGCAGTTACTCCAGAGGGAAGCTCCTCAGGAATCTCTATTCGTCCTATGCCTAACAACCATTTGGCTTGGACTGGCTTCTCCTCAATTTGCAATTCTGATAGCCATTCAGTTTCCTCCCCTCCCTCCTCCCTCGATCCAGCAGCACCCAAGTCTTCCTCATCACTGCCTTGGTTAGATATTCTTTGCTCAGCCCCCATGGTAGAATTTATCTCTGGGTTGGCTGATAAAGCAAATCTTGCTTAATGTCAGATGTGCCTCCATTCAAAACCCAAGAAAGAAATCCCCCAATTCCATGTTTATAGAGAAAAGGTACTTTTACTGAGTTAGAAGTGATAGCAATGAAAGAAAAGCAAGACCTGAGGCAATAGGCATGAAAATTACATATTGAAAGTTATCTCAAATTCCCTCCCCTAAGGACCCAGACCGAACATCCAATCTCCAGTGTGTATGGTGTCATGTGGGGTACATCTTCAGGTGTTTTTCTCCCCATCTGGTATGCTCAGAGGGTTGACCTTGGCTGGGCATAAACAAATCCATGCAGTTGCGCAGTGAGCATGAGAGTATCCCCCCACATTTGGTTCACACAGAAATCATCTTCACTCTCCAGCAAATTTCCCTCCAATGCCAAACTTTCCCCCTCCCCTTTTCTATGGCAGCCGACAGCAAGCAAGCATCATGGAGGCTGACGTTGTATTATTATGACATGAAACATACAACTTGGCTTTATTTACCAAAATGGTACTGCTGACGGCAGCCTTTGTGAAATGCTCTCTGATAGTTTTTCTGTTTTTTTATCATTCTCTGTGATCCTCTACAGATTTCATACTCAAGAGACCAACTACTAAGCATCAAGCAATGTTACTTTGATGGGTAACTTTCTGTGACTTCTCTTTCCCCCCCACATCTTTATAAATGCAGAAGAGATTCTAACATAGGAAGAAGCAACTTCCTCTGAACAATGGATAAACAAAAACAAATGAAGGCGAAGAAGACACTGGAGGTGAAGAAGGGATAAGTGAGCAGGAATGTTGAATAGACTTAAGAAAAAGTGGGATAAAAACCCCTCTCCCTTCACTCTTTCTAACTAATTTTATGTTCACTCACTAAGAAGATGGATGAAACACTTCTTTTAAATAGATGCAATTCTAATTTTTACAACTCAACAGCTCTCTGCTTCACTGAAATGAGTCAATTGATGATGTAGCTTGGCTAAATGAATCAATTGAAGATAGTAGCTTGCATATCCCAGGATTTCAAATATATAGAGCAGACAGAATTGCATAAACATTTGGTAAAAAGAAGGGAGGAGGCTTATGTTTATATATAATAACAGCTACTGGTCCAGAGATATAACTATACTAAAGAAATTCTGTGATGTGGACTTCAAGACATTAATTATCAATTGCAAACCATTCTATTCTCCACGAGAGTTCTCCTCATTTCTCCTAATTGCTGTGTATGTTTCTTCACAAGCTTGTGTAAACAATGCATTACAAACTCTAGCTGACCAGATTATATGGGTCAGATTCATTTCAAATTATTTTAGGATATTTTAATAAAGCAAATTTAAGGAAAGAGCTACCAAAATATTTTCAGCATGTCAATTGTCTCACTAGAGCCAAGAATACTTTAGACCACTGCTACACAACATTAAAAGATGCTTATCAGTCTTTACCATGAGCAGCTGTGGTTCAGTGGTAGAATTCTCGCCTGCCACGCGGGAGGCCCGGGTTCGTTTCCCGGCCAATGCACCAAAGGGGGGAATGAAGAAGGACCAGAGAAGGAATATATTTTATATAAGTTAGCTAGCTCCTGAGCATATTATAACTCTCTGATCTATAGGTCATAGGGACAGAGGGCAACTCTGTCTGTGTTACGCTAAAGAATTAGGAAATCTATTTAGAGGAAGTAACAATGTATTTAAAGTTGAAAACAAGGAAGCTGCAATCAAGGGAAGGTCTGTAAGAAGCATTTTTGTAAGTGTAAGATAATGGTAAAAATAGCATATACTTACAGACATCCTGTCTTCTCTACCACATCCTCTTTCTTATGTTTTGTTCCCAGTACAAAATATGTTTTTAGGTATTTTGTAAGCATAAAATCCATATTTGGTAAATAGGGCATAGATGAACGCCCAGGCTTGGGCTGAAATCATCATAAGGTATAAAAGAACTAACCCCAGCATGTAATGGGGGTTCAGAATTTGTCATGTTAATGCTCTGAACGCTTTGCGCAAATAAACCTGAATTCTTCCACCTCTCGTGGTCTCTTGTTCTGTGTTGAAACCGAGACTGCTGCAACATTTTCTGGCGAGACTCCGCCGGGACTGGAGGGGCCCTGAGGCCCTCTGGGTGGTCCATCCCGACAGTCAGTGGATCGGTGAGTTGGAGGGAATATCCCAGGCGCCATCGGAACCCTTTGAATCCGAGGGACTTCCCCAGACGGCTGACTGCTGCTGTCGGCGATTGACAAACCCACGAACCACTGGTGAGAGGTGAGAAGAACAGGACTGGGGCTGGCCAGCAGTGAGAAACAAAAAGGAGAAGACGCCTGCAGGCAAGTATTGGATGGGAAATATAATCCCTCCCTGTAAGCAGGGACGGAGGAGAGGACTGATCACCCTCTCTTAACAGATAAAGTGGGTGGACTTGTCAAGTCTGATTGGAAAAGAGAGAGAGCCTACTGCAGTTCCCATTGGTGACTGTGAGTCTCCAGCACCGTGGGTCAGTAGAAAGCGAGTGGCGTCCGCAGTTCCCATCGGAGACCGTGAATATCCGGCTCCTGGGTCGGGCGTGTGTGAGTGGGTGTCTATGTGAAAAATCCCCTGCTGTGTTTGAAGAAAGTGGGACCCCTTACCCTCTTCTTCAATTTCCTCTCCTCTCTCTCTCTTGTCTGTTTATGTGCGAGGATTATGGGTGGTAGACAAACTAAAGAGGTAACCCCTCTGGAGGTTATGATGAAACATTTTAAGGAGGCTTACCAGTCTCAGGATTATGGGCGTAAATGGGATAGGTAGAAATTGCGAAAATTTTGTGAAATTGAATGGGCCAACCTTGGGATTGGGTGGCCCCAGTGGGTACACTTGATATTCCCACTGCCGTGCAGGTACATCGTAGGGTCTTTCACCCAATGTTAGGCTACCCAGATCAGGGTCCATATATAGACGTGTGGTTGGATTTATTGAATCATCCACCCCCTTGGCTACGACGACTTAAAATGCAGCGGTGTAAAGCCTTGCTATCACGACATGTTACCCTTAACAAATTACAGAAATCTGTACAAGTGCTGCCTAGTTGTCCCGAGGAAGTTCCAACCCCCCCCCCCCCCTTATGTACCACCGGGAGGTTTTGAAGAAGGGTCGGAGGGGGAGGAATCGGGAGGGGTGGCAGACTTTATGGCACGATTAGATCGACTATCTCCATATCTAAAAAGTCCCCCAAGGTCAGAGGGAATGGATAGATCGGTCCAGGTGGATAGATCACTGCCTTCAACATCCACCCCAAAGGAAAGGCCCGTGGACCCTACCCCATCCACTTCAGCGCCGAGTACATCTGCTATGACCGAACCGGTCGCAGCCAGAACTCGGGCAAAAACAGAACAGGCTTCCCTGACAGCCCCCCTGAGACAAGTGGATCAGTTGGCAATTAATCCAATTAATGGAGGTAGCTCGAAAAGTCTTTGCAAATAGGGATAAAGAGGAGGATAGGAAAAAAAAGATCAGAAGATGCAATGAAAGGCTGAATTAATGGCAGCAGCCATGATGTGGGCACCACGAGGACGGTCAAATCCACGTGGTGCGGGGTCCGGCTCACAGAGGGGCTGGGGCAAGAGTCGGGAGAAAGGGGGAAGATGGGAACTCGGCCATAACCAATGTGCTTTATGTAAGAAATATGGGCATTGGAAAGGTGAGTGTCCCGAACGTGAACTACCCAGAAATAGGGAAGGACCCCCACGAAGCCTCAGTTTCGTGGTGGAAGATGGTCAGAGAAGGCTGACCCAGAGGGGTAGAGGACAGATAGAAACCAGACGGGGGTTGGGCGGACCCCCTCTGGTGGGCTTGGCCCAGGCAGAAGAATGGGACTGAGGCCGACCGGGTTCAGTCAGCCTCCCTGAACCTATGGTCAGACTGAATGTGGGAGGCAAGACAGTTACATTTTTAGTGGATATCGGAGCTACCCGATCAGTTTTAACCCAACCCTTAGCGCAGGCATCCCGTGAAACTATTAATATTCAGGGAGCAACAGGGACAACTTTACAACGTCCCTTTCTGGAGCCCCTTGAATGCACCTTAAAAGGGCAGGCTATAACACACCAGTTCGTTTATATGCCTGACTGCCCTGTCCCATTATTAGGAAGGGATCTGCTCTGTAAAATGAGGGCACAATTATCCTTTAATGAGGATGGTTCCATGAACCTGGGGTACGGAAAAGTAACTTTGTCTGTACCTTTGGAAGAATCCTGGAGGCTTATGGTAGCGAGGGAATTTGGGTGCGCTGACAAGGAAGTCTGGAGGCAGTTTAAAGTTCCCTATTTGTGGGCGGAAGATAACCCCCCCCCTGGTTTTGCAGCACACCATCCACCCATTCTAATTGAGGAAGTGCCTCTGAAAGTGCCTGTGAGAATCAGACAGAGGGCATACCCTCGCCACATTATGCAAGCTATCCAGGATATTATTGACTTATATTTAGAACATCATATCCTGGTACCTACTGAATCGCCCTGGAATACCCCCATATTGCCAATTCCAAAAGGGGATGGTCGGTTTCGCCCTGTTCAGGATTTGAGGCCTGTAAATTTAGCTACTATAACTATCCATCCGGTAGTTCCCAATCCCTATGTCATATTGGGACTTATCCCTCGGGAGGCTCAGTGGTTTTCTGTTATAGACTTGAAAGACGCCTTCTTTACCATCCCCATACACAAGAAAAGCCAGCATTTATTTGCTTTTGAGTGGGAAAACCCTAACACTGGTAGGAAGCAGCACTATACCTGGACCAATATACCTGCCTCAAGGATTTAAGAATTCACCTACACTTTTCGGTGCTGCTTTGGCCAGGGATCTGGAGGCTTTACATATACCAGCCCCAGATGAGGTCTTACAATATGTGGATGATTTATTAGTAACAGGATATGCAGAGGACGCGTGTTGGCAAAATACAGCTGATTTACTTTCACTACTGCAAGATTTAGGCTATAAAGCATCTAGAAAAAAAGCACAGTTAGTTCAGCAAAAGGTCAGGTATCTGGGTTATGACATTGAGCAAGGGAAGAGGACGTTGGGCCACGAGCGGAAGGAGGCCATATGTCAACTTCCTGTTCCAACTAACAGGAGAGAATTACGAGGGTTTCTGGGCGTGGCTGGTTTCTGCCGCATCTAGATTCCCAACTTTAGCCTAATTGCAAAACCTCTCTATGAAGCTACGAAAGGGGCAGAAAGGGCCCCCCTCTTTTGGAGCAAAGAGGAAGAAGCTAGTTTTCAATCCCTTAAACAAGCCCTCCTTCAAGCTCCCAGTTTAGGTCTCCCGGATTTGGAGAAACCATTTCAGTTGTTTGTTGACACTAAGCGAAACGTTGCAATAGGCGTCCTCACCCAGATGATGGGAACATGGCACCGGCCGGTAGCATATCTCTCCAAGCAACTAGATAATGTAGCCAAGGGATGGCCAGCCTGCCTTAAAGCAGTGGCTGGCACAGCAATCTTGACTCAGGAAGCAAATAAGCTAACCTTTGGTCAACAATTGCATATATACACACCACATTATTACCTGAGCCTGAAATAGCAGTAGAGCACAATTGTGTTCAGACTATTGAAGAAACTTATGCTAGTCGTCCTGACCTGAAGGATGTTCCCCTTCCTGCCCCAGATTATACTCTGTTTACTGATGGCACCAGCTACTTACAAGAGGGAGTGAGAAAAGCGGGATATGTGGTGGTCACGCTGGATGAGGTCTGGGAAGCAAAGCCACTCCCTCCCGGAACTAGTGCCCAATTAGCTGAACTACATGCCCTCACCCGGGCTCTAGAGCTGGCACAGGGGCTGGCAGTAAATATATACACGGATTCCAAATATGCTTTCCTCACAGTCCAGGTCCATGGGGCTCTGTATAAAGAGAGGGGACTACTAACTGCAGGGGGAAAAGAAATAAAATACGGCCCCCAGATATTGCGTTTATTGGACAGTGTGTGGGCTCCGAGCAAAGTAGCAGGCATGCACTGCCGGGGCCACCAGAAGGTGGTGACAGATATACAGAGGGGGAATGAGAGAGCTGACAAATTTGCGCGTGAAGCAGCCCTACTAGACTTTGCCCCCCTTGAAAGGCACCTTGCCATATGGGTGCCCGATGCTCAACCCCAACCCCATTACTCGGAGGAGGATAGGGACCGGCTAAAAGGCACTCGAGGCGCACCAAGAAGGTCAGTGGTGGGTCTTACCAGATAAGAGGGTGTATATTCCCGCTCATTTGGCCTGGGATGTTGTACGTCAGCTACATAAGCAATTGCACCTAGGTAAGACTGCCCTCACAAAGGCGCTTAGGAGGGAGGTGTATATAGATAGAGTTAACAGCATAGCAGCCAATGTATGTGCCCGTTGTGAAATATGTGCAGCCAATAACCCCAGGCAAGGCCCGCAGCCACCAATGGGCCACCAACCCCGAGGCTGTTACCCCTTCGACTCTTTGATGGTTGACTTTACCGACATGCCTCGTTGTGGCCCTTACAATGCACTGCTGGTTATTGTCTGCACATACACGGGCTGGCCAGAATGTGTACCTACACGCACAAAGAAGGCCACTGAGGTTGCTCGAGCATTACTTCATATTGTAATACCAAGGTATGGGTTACCCTCCCGGATCTCCTCGGACAATGGTCCGGAGTTTATTTACAAGGCAACGCAACAACTAGCAAAAGTTTTAGGTATTACATGGAAATTACACTGTAGTTTCCACCCCCCTTTGGGGGGCCGGGTGGAAAGAATCAATCGAACAATTAAGGACAAGCTGGCAAAGATATGCCAGGAGACACATCTCAAATGAACTGATGCCTTGACCCTAGCTCTGGTGGCGATACGTTGTGCACCACGCAGGGATATTTCGGTCTCCCCTTTTGAATTATTGTATGGCAGGGTTCCTAACTTGGTTAGGTTTGATATGCATGACACCACAAATGTATCTGATGTTATTAGGTTAAGACAACTCAAGGCCCTAAATGAAATTATCCATAAATTACAGGAATATGTGTTAACGTGTAAACCTCAGGTTTTGGTAACCTCCCCCCCACAACATACGTCCAGGGCAGGAGGTTTGGGTTAAGGATTGGAGACGGGAAACATTGTCTCCCAAATGGAAGGGCCCCTATACTGTAGTCATGTGTTCTCCCCTTGCTGTTAAGGTAGCGGAGATTAAATCATGGGTTCATTGGTCTCAGGTTAAATTAGCCGCGCCTGCCTGTTGGAAAGTCGGATCTCAACCTGACTTTCCACTCAGGTTGACCTTTAAAAGGTGAAGAGGACTCTCTCCCCTAGTGGTGACACTCCGGAAGCTGTCCCTCTACCTACGGGAGACGAAGACCACCAAATCCCCACTACTTCTAGTTCGGAGGGTCTTCCCTGGCGGCTTAGGTCTCGCGCCAGGCTTCCCTAATAAGTTGGGAAAAGGGAGAGGGAGGAAACAGTAGGATATGGAGCCTAGTCAAAGGCTAAGGGAAACTGCTTGCATCTGAAGGGGTCTTATGCCATCTGTCTGGGTTGTAACCATATTACTGGTATTAAGTGTGGTGATTAATTCATTGTATCTTTACTCAACGCTGATAAAGGGAAGACCAACCCAGGATGATCCTTTACCCCTAGAGATAGAGCAGTTGGAGGAATGGTATTCCCCTGAACCTTTTTATGATGACCCTCCCCCAATTATAAACCCCAGGGAAACGGAACAATGCATTGATTGCTTCCTGGTTCGTAATACTGGGAGACACTTTACATATACCAATACTAGGCCTCCAGGTTGCCATATCACAAGTCTCCCACAATGTGAGTACCAAGGGACGTGATATTGGCAATGTGTACAAAATGAAACAATAAGATGTTACTTTCTCCGTTCCCCATGGGTCCCTGTCCGCCACAATCGGGTACTCCGTACCCTGAACTCCCTCCATGAAGATCAGAAGTGTAACATCCATGTGGAATGTAAGGATGGAAAGGGGGGTCTTAACTACAGGGTAGGAAAGCCCACAATGTGCACAGACTTCACCCTGCCATGATGTAAACATACCACATGGTCTCCTCCGACCTCTTGTAATGGCACTAACTGTACAGGGGTAATGAGGGTTGAGATATTTGTCAATCGTTGTCAGGGGAAGCAGGGCCTGGTTTGTTATGTAAATGACAAAGCAGTGCCTACCCCATTTTGGAAGAATCCTAAGGAATATCAAGCCCAGCCATCATTGTATTTGTAGGGATCCTGGTTGGGGCTTGTGTCATCTTGCCATGTGTGATACCTCTTTTTATACGTACTGTTTCAAGTTCTGTCTCGTTGTTAATTGAAAAGACAACTACTGAAAAGGTAATGGCTCTTATGGTAAAGGACCCTGTCGGTGTTTATGAGGAACTCTTTCCCCTATGTCCTCTTTACCGGGAATATGAAACTACACATTAATCTTTCGATTTAGGTGAAGTTTCAAAGGGGGGAATGAAGAAGGACCAGAGAAGGAATATATTTTATATAAGTTAGCTAGCTCCTGAGCATATTATAACTCTCTGATCTATAGGTCATAGGGACAGAGGGCAACTCTGTCTGTGTTACGCTAAAGAATTAGGAAATCTATTTAGAGGAAGTAACAATGTATTTAAAGTTGAAAACAAGGAAGCTGCAATCAAGGGAAGGTCTGTAAGAAGCATTTTTGTAAGTGTAAGATAATGGTAAAAATAGCATATACTTACAGACATCCTGTCTTCTCTACCACATCCTCTTTCTTATGTTTTGTTCCCAGTACAAAATATGTTTTTAGGTATTTTGTAAGCATAAAATCCATATTTGGTAAATAGGGCATAGATGAACGCCCAGGCTTGGGCTGAAATCATCATAAGGTATAAAAGAACTAACCCCAGCATGTAATGGGGGTTCAGAATTTGTCATGTTAATGCTCTGAACGCTTTGCGCAAATAAACCTGAATTCTTCCACCTCTCGTGGTCTCTTGTTCTGTGTTGAAACCGAGACTGCTGCAACAGTATAATTCATTGTACCTGCTTACAAACAAAGACTTGAAAGCATGAAATCAACAATTAAATCAGTGAAGACTTGGACTGAGGAGGCAAAGCTAAAGCTACAAGCTTGCCTTGGCCGCACTAGTTGGAATGTGTTTGAAGATACCTCTGCAGACTTGGATGAACTCACAGATACTGTAACATCATATGTCAGTTTTTGTGAAGACCTATGTGTGCCGACCAGAAACCTGATAATATATAGTAAAAATAAACTTGGTTCACAGCTGAACTTTTAAGCAGCTACGTCATACCAAAGAGGAAGCCTACAGGAAAGGCGATAGAATACTGTACAATCGTGCCAGAAACATATTAACAAAGAAGATCACAGCAGTGAGAAGAAGCTACTCTGAAAGGTGAAGGAATCAGTTCTCAACCAGCAAACATGTGGAAAACTCTTTAAAAAGCAGTGGTTACAGCAAACCTCCTCCCCATGTTGAAGGAAATCAACAACTGGCAAATGACCTGAATGTGTTTTGCTGTAGGTTTGAGAGAAAACTACTGCCACCCATCTCCACAATTCCCATCTCAAGACACCTCAATAAGAGCCAAGCCTCCTACAACATACCCATCCCATTGGACGCATCACCTCTGGTAATTACAGAGGATGAAGTGCAAGGTTTATTTCACAGACAAAAGCCAGGAAAAGCACCAGGCCCAGATAAGATAACTCCTTCTTGCTTAAAAGCTTGTGTTTACCAATTGGCCCCAATCTTCACCCACATCTTTAATAAATCAGTTGAGATGTGCTATGTTCCTTCTTGCTTCAAATGCTCTACTGTCATCCCAGTGCCTTCATCAGGGAACTGAATGATTTCAGACTGGTTCCTCTAACATCTGTAGTTATGAAGACCTTTGAAAGGCTACCAGAAAACCATCACGGCCCACCAGAAAACCATCACAGATCTGCTGTTAGACCCTAACAGCTGCCTACTGAGCAACTAGATCAACAGATGATGCTGTTAATATGACTCTGCACTACATCCTACAACATCTTGAAACTCCTAAGACCTATGCAAGGGTCCTTTTTGTAGACTTCAGCTCTGCATTCAATACCATCATTCTTCTAATTAAACCAAATCAGCTAGCTCTACCTGACCACACTTGTAAATGGATCACAAGCTTCCTAACTGACAAGAAACAGCATGTGAAGCTAGGCAAAATCACATCAGATATTGTACAATTAGCACAGGAGCCCCCCAGGGCTGTGTGCTCTCTCCACTTCTCTTCTCACTATATACCAGCTCTGGAGCTGCATGTGGCTCTTTCATCCCTCTGCTGCAGCTCCCTGTCATTCAAAATATGTGTAACAACCGCTGGCATGCAATTTATTGAGCTATTTGAGCTCTGGTAGGCCAACTATGGATAAATTCAAGAAAAGAAAAGTTTCAGAAGAAAACAGAACATTTAATTCAACTACATATGCTAGTTTTGTGGCCACTCAGGAAGCACGAGAAGGGTTTTGTGGTTCCCAGTGTTTTCTCTTCTGTGGGAAATGGTCTCAAATGGCTCTTTGAGTGTTTAAGGTTGCCAACCCCTGCTGTATACCAATGATTGCATCTCAAAAAATCCCTTTGATAAAGTACTGAAGTTTGCAGATGATACAATAGTGATTGGTCTCATTTGAGACAACAATGAATCTGCATACAGACGGGAGGTTGAACAACTAGCCTTGTGGTGCAACCAGAACAATCTTGAACTAAATACACTCAAAACCATAGAAATGGTGGTAGGTTTTAGGAGAACTCCTCCTATACTACCACCTCTTATAATATTAGACAACACAGTATCAACAGTAGAGACCTTCAAGTTTCTAGGTTCCATAATATCTCAAGACTTAAAATGGACATCTAACATCAAAAATGTCATCAAAAAAGCACAAAGAATGTTTTTTCTGTGCCAACTAATCAAGTTCAAATGCCCAAAGAGCTGCTGATTCAGTTCTACAGAGGAATTATTGAGTCTGTCATTTGCACCTCTATAACTGCCTGGTTTGGCTCTGCAACCAAACAAGAGACACAGACTTCAATGGATAGTTAGAACTGCAAAAAAAAAAAAAACAATTGCTACCAACCTGCCTTCCATTGAAGATCTGTATACAGCACAAGTCAAAAAGAGGGCTGTGAAAATATCTACCAACCCCTCATATCCTGAACATAAATCGTTTTAACTTCTACCCTCAAAACAACGCTATAAGGCACTGCCCACCTAGACACAAAGACAGTTTTTCCTCAGATGCCATCAGTCTGTTAAACAACTAATTCCCACAATACTGTCATATTATTTACTAAGACTCTATTACTATTATTTTTCTCACCCTTCCTAGCACCTATCTCTTTCCACATGACTATAACCATGTTGCTTGTATCTTTACAATTTATATTGTTTTATTTGTTTCCTAGTATGATTTGATGCTTATTAGTAACCTATGACTATCACAGTATTGTATCTTATGATTCTTGATGAAGGTATTTTATTTTTTCTTATGTACAGAGAGCATATGCACCAAAGACAAATTCCTTGTTTGTTCAATCACACTTGGCCAATAAAGAATTCTGTTCTGTTCTGTTCTGTTCTGTTCTATTCTATTCTATTCTATTCTATTCTATTCTATTCTATTCTATTCTATTCTATTCTGATGATTCAATTGTGAATGAACAGATCCACTCCTTCGTCCTCCCTATATGTCTCACAGACCCAAGGACAGATACCCAGGGGACTTTTCAAGCCATAATCAACTCAGGATGCACTAGATGCCTGATTATCCTAGCCACAGTCCTGAAATGGGATTAGAGTGAAGAGACTAGCCCACCCGATCAAATTTGAACATGCAAATGGTTCAGTTAGATGGGTGGCATAGGCTCCCCCCAATAATGATCTAACTGAACCAGTGAAGCTTGAGCTAGCAGACCATTTGGAAGCAATTCAGTTCATAATGACAGGTGTGGTCATACCGGCTAGACAAGTGGGGCCTGACCATCTGATGGTAAGGGGCAACCAGAGGTTGAGGATAGCAAGAGGACCCAAACCCCTCCCGCACCAGCAAATAGAAGCATCCCATGCAGGAAACCCCCCCAAAGACCCCTCCAGAACTATTGGCAGCTACCTCTGACAAAACCGCAGCGGTCGAACAGATCCCTCCCAAATATCAGAACCTTGCAGTTCAGCGAGGCCAAGTGTGATTGGCCCCCTCCACAAGATGGACTGTGCCATCGAAATCATCCCCAGGGAAAAACTACTCAAACCCAAACTGTACACCATGACATCCTGGGAAATGCAAGAAATGCATAGACAAAAACCTAGCAAGAAGGTTCATCGAGCTAGCCAAGCCATGGGTCGCAGCGCCAGTCCTGTTTAAAGAAAAAAAAATGGAACTATGAGATTATGCATTAATTTTAGAGGTATAAACTCTGTGTGTGTGTGTGTGCGCGCGCGCGTGCACATGTGTGCACGCTCACAACCTATATCCCTCCCTATCATGAAGGACATGGTATCTCACATAGCCAAGGGAAAAGTCTTTACCAAATTAGACCCCAGAAAGCATACTATCGAGTCAGCATCAGGGAGGGAGATGAATGGAAAACAGCATTCAACTGCCCCCTAGGGAGCTTCCAATTTAAGGTAATGCCATTTGGACTACAGGGGGCTCCGGCAATGTTTATACAGTTAATAAACAAGGTACCGCACAAGCACCTCTATAAGGGGGTCCTTTCTACCTGAATGACATCCTTATTTACATTGAGACCATGGAGGACCCCATATCCCCAGTTTGCCAGGTACTAGAAGAACTTCTGGTGGCAAACCTATATGTCAAGCTGTCAAAGTGTGAATTTCACCGCAAACGGCTAGACTACCTGGGCTACCGAGTGTCAAATGAGGGCATAGAGACCCAGCCAAAGTACAAGTCATCCTAGGCTGTCAGCCCCCTCACACCTGCAGACAGCTACAAAGTTTCCCAGGATTCACAGTATTTTACAGGCAATTCATCCCCTCCTTCACAAGAATTTTTAAAATGATAGATGAATTAAATTTAAAAGATATATGGAGAGAAAGAAATGCTAAAACCAAACAATATACTTTTTACTCAAATAGACATTTATCATGGTCCAGAATAGATATGATTTGGATTTCAACAGAACTAATATCTAACATTCAAGAAACAAACACTGAAACAAATACCTGGGCAGACCATAATCCAGTGACAATTAAATGGAAAGGACAAAAAAGAAGATCGAGATGGACGTTAAATAATACTATTTTAAAGGAAAAAGACTTTACACAATGGATGGAGAAAGAACTGGCCTTTTTCTTTAGAGAAAATAAAAAAGAAGATACTTCAATCCAGAATGTCTGGGACACAATGAAGGCATATGCTAGAGGCTTGATAATAGACTATATAAGAAAAAAGAACATTAGGAAAAAACAAGCTACTAAAGTTTTAGAAGATGAGCATAAAAGACTTGAAAAAGAACTACAGAAAATGCCACAGAAAAAAGACATTAAACTAAAAATGGACATAATCAAACATAAAATGGGTCAAATAGAGAAAGAAGAATTGGCACAGAAAATTAGAAGTGCTAAACAGAACTCTTTTGAAGATGCAAATAAACCAGGTAGGTGGTTAGCATACAAATTGAGAAAGGAGAAAGAATCAAGGAAAATACTTCAGTTAATAGATGACCAAGGCCAAGTTTGCTATGGCAATAAAGAGAAAAAAGAAATTATTCGAGACTTCTATGGGCAACTATACAAGCAAGAGAATATTGATGAGGTAAGAGTCAAATAGTACTTACAGAATGCTAATCTACCTAAGATACAAAAGAGACTGAATAAATGTTAGAAAGTAATATAACAATGATGGAATTAATTGAAGCACTTAAGAAGCAAAATAATGGAAAAGCACCAGGTCCAGATGGGCTCCCGGCAGAATTTTATAAAGCACTACAAGAATCACTGTCTTCCATTGCTTGAAGTCATGAATGAAGTTATGTCAAAGAAGATGATACCTAAAACAGGTTCAGAAGCTTATATTACACTTATTCCAAAAGAAAAGGCTGATCCATTGCAAATTAAGAATTATAGACCTATCTCTCTATTAAATGCAGACTATAAAATTTTTGCTTCAATTTTGGCAGAAAGACTTAAAAAATACTTAAATAACTTTATTCATCCAGATCAAAATGGATTTCTGCCAAAGAGACAAATCAAAGACAATATGAGAGTAATTCTGGACACTTTGGAATATTATGAGGCACATTCTGAAAAGCAAATGGCTTTGATATTCTTAGATGCGCAAAAGGCATTTGATAATGTGAATTGGAGATTTATGTTATTATTACTGGAACAGATGGGTTTCGCCAGAAAATTTATTCAAGCAATAGAAGCCATATACTATAAGCAAACGGCAAAGGTAATGATAGAGGGAGAATTTACAGATTCTATCAATTTAAGAAAAGGTACAAGACAAGGATGCCCACTATCACCCATATTGGACGCCCACTATTTGTATTAACTTTGGAAGTGTTGAACAGAAATATTAGAGATGATAAAAGTATAAAAGGAATGAAAATTAAAAAGGAAGAATTTAAATTACAAGCCTTTGCGGATGATTTGGCCTTTATTTTGGAAGACCCTTTAGACGCAGCTCCAAAATTATTGGAAAAGATAGAGTCATATGGTGAGGTGGCTAGTTTGAAAATAAACGAAGATAAAACAAAGACCTTGACAAAGAATATGTTATTAAGACAAAGAGAAGAACTGGCAGACTTCTTGAAAATTCAAGTTATGAATAAGGTTAAGTATTTGGGGATACATTTGACATCAAGATGTAGTACATTAAAAGAGAACAATTATATTAAACTTAAACAACAGATAGCGTTAGACTTGATGAAATGGGAGAACTTACAGTTGTCATTAATAGGGAGAATCTCAACAATCAAGATGAATATCCTACCCAAAATCTTATATTTGTTTCAAACAATACCAACTAGGCTTGGAAAAGACTATTTTGAAGATTTAAATAAACTTGTGTTGAAGTATGTATGGCAAGGCAAGAAAGCGAGAATAAAGTTAAAACTTTTACAAGATGCTAGAATTAGAGGAGGATTTGGTTTGCCTAATTGGGAGTTGTACTATCAAGCTGCAAATTTGATGTGGGCCAAGGAATGGATAACATTAAGAAAGACTAGATTGTTGACACTAGAAGGACATGATTTGCTGTTGGGCTGGCATGCTTTTTTATGGTATAAGGGAACTAAAACACAGGGCTATTTTAGAAGACATCATATACGGGAGTCTTTGTGGTTAAATTGGGAGAAGATTAAAAGACAATGTTATTTGAAAATTCCAGTTTGGTTCGACTATTGAAGCATTTTCCTATCCTATAATTTGTAAGAAGGAACAAACAGGTATGGGGAAATATTGGATGAAAAGGGTGAACTTAAATCGATGCAAAATTTAGAGGAACAAGGTATAAGGATGAATTGGTTTTCATATGCGCAAATACATTCAAGGTATGATGAAGATTTTAAAACAGAAGGATTTTATGATAAATTGACTGATTTAGATAAGATTTTGACAGGTACTGATGAAAAGGTGATTAAAAAATTATATGGTTATTTATTGGAAATAAAGCTAGAGGAAGAACAAGTTAAAGAAACTATGATTGCTTGGGGGAAGAATTTTGGATATGGGATTGATTTAGAGAAATGGCAAAAATTGCGGTCTCAAAATTATAAAATGACAATGTCAACAGCATATAAAGAAAATTTGTATAAGATGTCTTACAGGTGGCACTTTCCCCCGACAAGAATAGCAAGAATGTTCAAGAACAAATCCAAAAAATGCTGGAAATGTCATCAGATACCTGGCTCATATTACCATATGTGGTGGACTTGTGAGGATGCTAGAAAATACTGGACTAAAATTCGCATGCGGTTGGAAAAAATGACAAAGAAACATATAGACTTGAAACCAGAGATCTTTTTATTGGGAATCTTACCTGATACATATAGTAAAGATTTGAAATACCTGATTGTAAATGCATTAACAGCGGCTAGGATTGTATTTGCTAAAAACTGGAAAAATGAGAAAATACCATCGCAGGAAGAAATTATTAAGAAAATATTGGAATGTGCTGAAATGAGTAGATTGACATTTGAAATTAGAGAACAAGAGGATAAACAATTTTATAAAATTTGGGACCTTTTCTACCAATGGTTAGATAATAAAATACAATAATAGAATATTTAGAATTCTAGGAAATAATAAATATATAAAGATATATTTCTTTTTTTTTTTTTGATATCATATCTATAATAATGTTTTTAGGATAGATTTGGTATGATTATATGATTTGTTATAAAATAAAGTAAATTATAGTTATCTCGCAAAGTATGAATGAACAAAATTATAGTCAAATGATTGTTTAATAGTGATACCAGGGTATTTAATTTCTGATTGATAATATGAGTTATTATGTAATATAACTGTAATTAAGACTATGAAATGGATGCACAAAAAACTGGTAAACCAACTGACACACTGCTTGTATATTTATGAAAGAAAGCTGGATGTTTTTATGTTTTGTTTGTCTTTAAAAACCAATAAAATTGTTTTCCAAAAAAAGAATTGCCAAACCCATGATAGACTACCCGGGGTGAAGCCCTTCCCAGGTCAACCTGTGCAGTGGGATCTAACCTGCCAAAAGGTGCTTTGAGAGAACTAAGGGGGGTGCTCCACAATGCTGCCCCTGCTGCCGCCCACTGCCCACCACCTGTGGAGGTGCTTTGGGAGAGCTAGTGGGGGTGCTCCACAGCCCCACAGCTGCCGCTACCCCCCCATTTTCTTCCTTTTCCTGCTGCTCGCTGCTGACTGGAGCTTGCTGGATCATTCAGTTCGTCCCAGACCAGGTGTGTGTGTGTGTGTGTGTGTGTGTGTGTGTGAGAGAGAGAGAGAGAGAGAGAGAGAGAGAGAGAGAGAAGAAAGAAAGAGGAAGGGAGAGAAAGGAAGAGAGACAGAGAGAGAGAGAGAAAGGAAGTGAGAGAAGGAAGGAAGGAAGGAAGGAAGGAAGGAAGGAAGGAAGGAAGGAAGGAAGGAAGGAAGGAAAGAAAGAAAGAAAGAAAGAAAGAAAGAAAGAAAGAAAGAAAGAAAGAAAGAAAGAAAGAAAGAAAGAAAGAGGAAGAAAAATAGAAATAGAAAGGAAGGGAGAGAGACTGTGTGGTTTGTGTGAGTGAGAAAGAGAGACAAAGAAAGCAAGAAAGAAAGAGAAATATGAAGAAAGAAAAGAAAAAGAAATAGAAAGTGAGAGAGAAAACTGCTATTATTTTTAATTGTTCCATTATTTATCACATATTAACATTTTACACTATCCCTACTTCTAGAGTGATTTTACTGCCTTTCTTTTGCCCAGGGCTACCACATATTTTTCAGGGTTTACATAGATTCACTGTCCATAGTCCAGACTCCAGAGCATAAATATACTTGTGTTTAACAGAGTTGAAAGGGACTTTGGAGATCTTCTAGTCCAACCCTCGGCTCAGGCAGGAAAACAGAGGATGTCAAACTCTGAGGTCCTGGGAAAGGTGTCAGAATAACAGAACACTTAGAAGGGACTTTGGGGGAAACCTCAAGAGAAATGGCTGTCAAGTCTTTTCTTAAAAACCTCCAGTGTTGGAGCACCCAGAACTTCTTTTTTTTAAAATAAATTTTATTGAATTTACAATTAAAAAAAAACATAACAACATTACAACTTCTAATGGCAAGCAGTTCCACTGGTTAATTGTTCTGTCAGGAAGTTTCTCCTTAGTCTTAGTTCACTTCTCTCTTTGTTCAGTTTCCATCCATTGCTTCTTGTTTGCCTTCTGGTGCTTTGGAAAATACATTGCCCCCCACTTTCTGGCAGCCCCTTAAAAGCCTGTTGCCTATCACACTCTTGAGCAAAGCATGTGAACCATTTTCTCCTTTCAGTGGTCCATGAAAGTACATCTATAGTATGTAGATAATAAAGTCAAAAAGTTGAACATTTTTACAGAACTATCAATAAGTTGAGGCTGGGTGTGACAAAGAATGGCTGGGAGGGGAGGGGCTAGGCGAGGTACCCCTTGATATGTGTGATATTGAGTTGGTCATGCCCACCCAGTCACATAACCACAGGGGTGGGGTTCTACCAGTTCACACCTATTCGCTAGAAACCGGTTGTTAACATTCTAAGCAGTTCGGAGAAGAGGTTGTTAGAAGAAATTACTGGCCTAATCCTGTAAGGAAGGCAGGAAGGAAACATTCAGGTGTTGCTTACAGAAACTGCCTCTCCGTTAACCCTTTTTACATTCTTGGCATGACTAGACTTCCCATCTCAGGAACATCTCTGGAATTTTTCCCCTCCTTGGCTGGTACTTTGCCTGTGTGGAGTGACCATTCAAAGTTACAATGGCACTGAAAAAAGTGACTTATGACCATTTTTCACACTTATGACTTGCAGCATCCCCACAGTCATGAGAGGCCAGGCGAGGAGATGCATGCCTCGATGTGAGTGATATTGAGTTGGCCACACCCAGCCAATAAGATGACCACCAATCCATGTCCACCCAGTCACGACCACCAAGCCACACCACCAACTAAGACATGCCCACAGAACCAATTGTTAAAAAATTTGAATCCCACCCCTGCATCACCAAGCCACGCCCAGCCAATTGCGACCACCAAGCTACACCCATCCAGCAAGCCACACCTACAAATTAAGCCATGCCCACAGAACCAGTTGCTAAGAAATTTGAATCTCACACCTGGCCTATCGTCTTGGATGTTAGCTATTCCTGCCAGCTCAGTATCAGCTGCAAATTTGGTAAGTTCCCCTTCTATTCCCTCATCTATGTCATTAATGAAGATATTGAAGTGTTGTGACTCCGAGATTTGAACCTGATCAGTCAGCAGATGTGGGTTCGAGCAATGAAGAAGATCTGGCACTGAGATTCAAGCCTGCATTATTAAGTGATTTAGAGGGGAGTCAAGTAGAGGGAGAGGAGTTGGATCTGAGATATGAGCCTGATTTATTGGAGGTTTCAGAGTCCACTCCCTCCCCTGAATCTACTTCCCTGATTGCACCTCAGGTGTTAACTGTTAATCAGGAAAGTGTGTCAGAGGCTTCAAGCGGTGATGAAACTGCCGGATGCTGGCTGGATGCCAGAACTAGGAGAAGATTGAGACATCAATCTCAATTAGAAAAGAAACGTCCAGCAAAGGATTAATTAATGAGACTGACACGCCCTCTCTCAGAGGATATAAGGGAGCGTACGAGTTCGTAATCTTTGCTGGAAACAAAGTGGATTTTGCCTTGGAAAGAAGTGCGTCTGACTGCAGCGTTGTGATTTACGAACTATACAGAATTGCCAGACAGATTCTAGGAGGATTGCCAAAGGACTGTGATAACAGAGCAATTGAGTCTTCTGTCTCTGGTTTTGTTTGCGTAAAGTATTCGAACTTTGTAACTTGAGATTCTCACCTGTGGATACAGGTGGGACAGAACATTGAAGAGTACTAGGCTTAAGACAGAACCTTGTGGCACCCCACTGCTTACTTAATGTTTAATAACTCTGAAATTCTAGGCAATCTTCTCCTTATTTTCAAATTCTGCTCCAATTTTTTTTCCCTCTCCCTTCCCACTCACAGCAAAAAAGGTTTTTTTTAAATGTTCAGAAATCCTTATCCCTTCAGCATTTAATTACCTCCAATGCAGGCTTTCCGATTTCTCTTATAGTTCCATCCACTGTCACGTTAGGAAGGAGAGTGAAAAGAAAGAAAAAAAAACTTTCCCTTTTAGAATTCCATTCGCCGCGTGTAACTCTCTCTGGAAACAATTTATCTTTGGCAACTTTCAAATTCCAGGGTACTTCCTCTTACTTTATCCTGGTCAAAAACCACTTTAATGACTCTTCCGACTTTCTTCTTCCTGCACAATCTTGTCCAGCTGCAGGTTTCTTTGTGGCAGCCATTACTGATCGCTGCTCCTCCGCCTTGGGAAAAGGGGGTTTTGCAGGCTGGGGAGGGGGTCTGCGACACCTCCAAACCCCTATCCAGATCCCCCCTGTCTTCAGCTGCCTCTACGGGGCAGCTATATCCCCCAAATCCAAACGGATCGGTGGCACCTTGGCAGCGAACGCAGCAGGGATCGCGCGGTATCGTGAATCCCTGCCGCTGCTGAAGCCTTGCAAACCGGGGTTTTTCATATAGCTTTTTAAGATATGAAAAATGTGAAAACAAAATCCATACCTTCTCCATTTTGGCATTTTAGTTCCAGTGAATTATATTTTTAAGACTGAGATTGGTAATATGTTCAGATCTGATTAGTGGGATGCTAAATGCCTACTTGTGAATTAGTAAATAGAGATGCATCTGTATATTAGTAAATCTCCATCAAATTGAGATGCATCTAATTTATTAAAAAATTAATAGACAATTAGATCTAAAATTCTAATATTCTAATCTGGATGAAGCAATTAAAAGTATACAATATTTGAAGATGATATGATTAAGAATATTAGATACTTTTAGGCTACGATTCTGGAGAAATTCTTTTTTGTAAGAAATGAGGTGCTTGGCTAAATACTCTATAATTAGGGTTATTATGAGTAATGTCCCATATAGAGAAGATAGAGTAGACTTACTCGTAAACACAATACCATTTGTGGAACACATATGAAAAGTGCCTTTTTGGTTTTGGTTATTAAGATGTGTCTTAGCCATCAGAATTTTTTCAGTTAAAGTATCTTGACAATAAATTAAAATATACATGAATTTTAAACTGCACACAAAACAAGATTTTACTATAGCTACACAGAACAATAACCAAACTTTCCATAATTCATGTATCTCAGTATATAAATAAAAGAAGTGCAATACAAAACAAACATAGCTGGAAAAAGACTGTTTAGTGTGTATTTCATAAGTATTATTTAGTCATTTATTATAGGATTTCTTCAAAACTGCAAAACATCAAGCAATTTTTCTTCATATGGAACTTATGACTATTGCTTTATAAAAAGAAAAATAATATTGTAAAAACATATTTACTATCCCTTATCTTTTATACATCTTAAAACGTAATGAGATTCAGGAACTTGTGGATAATGGCAGAGTTATAAATGAAGCTTATGAGTTAAGAAAATATTCAGTCTGTTTTGATATTTATTTGTGGATGTAGTAAGTGCTGAAATTTACTTTCATGAAAACATGTTGATGCAATCAGCAACAGGATTCTTTATTTTGATTTAATGCTTATTATCTGAGAATTTAAATCCAAAAGACTTCAGCTTCATTGAATACATTCAAACTATTCAGGGAATATTGGTGTTTCATGAAACATAATTTAAAGATTATATACACTGTTCATACCCAACATAAATATTTCCAAATGACATAATTATAATAGAAATAAATAATATAAAAAACCATCTGCTTTAACACAAAATAAAATATTTTGTTGGTAAAAAAAACAAAAGCTTTCTTCTACATCACCAATACTATTTGACAAATGTTAACAGAATCGAATTCTACAGGTAAAACATGCAGTGTGTGTAATTTATTGCTACAACTGAATTATATTAATGAATTTGTTTAAAATTGAAAAATAAACAGTCCTTGATTTATTTAGAAGTTGTATTTAGAAGCAGGATGTATGGCAATTACTCCATATTCTTCAAGATAGCTAGTTGGAAAACAGTAACCCAGTAGGCAGTTGGTTCGAATTAAATATTGTCTTATGGCAAAATGTAGGCCTGGCTCTGGAGATTCTGCATTTGAGGGATGGAAGGAGGTCCCACCACTTTTCCTATGTGCTCTCTCTTGCACTTCTTGTCTTGCTCTCGTCATTGCCCTTCTCCAAGGCAAGCAAACTTGAAAGATCTGTACACTGTGTGCCTTAAGCAGAATGAAACAGTACTGGGAAAAAGAAGGCAGAAGATGAGGATTTCTATTCAGTATGCCCAGTGGTGGGATTCAAATTTTTTTTACCACCGGTTCTCTGGGTGTGGCTTGGTGGGCGTGGCAGGGGAAGGAAAATCTCCAGTCAGAGGTGATATTTGCTGGTTCTCAGAACTACTCAAAATTTCCGCTACTGGTTCTCCAGAACTGGTCAGAACCTGCTGAGTACCACCTCTGAGTATGCCCCACATCTACTCTTTGAAACCACTGTCCTCAGTCAGGTAAAATGACTAACATTCTGTTGTGGCTCCGGGCTTGGATTCAGCTCCTGTGATTGATATGAGTTCAAGTGAAGAGGTCATCGCAGACAAATATGAGCCAGCCTGGCTTACTGATTGGACTGATAACCAGGATGAGGAGATGGACGTGACAAAGGACGACAGACCTGATGTATTAGAATTGTCAGGACCTTTGACCTCCTCTGGTTCCTTATCTGATCAACAGCCGGGAATGGCTGACAGGGAAGTTTTGAGAGAGTCTTCTAGTGGAGATGAGAACTTGGAAAATTTGTGGTTAAATGTAAAAAATAGAAGACGGTTGAAAAGGCAAAATCAGCTGGAGCGAATGAGAAGAGCAAGTCAGTAAATTAGCACGTTGCCTCAATGAGTATAAAAGGACACAGCTGGGCTGGTACATTTTGCCAGGAACAAAATAACTATTTGAGTGAAGACGTTACAGCAAGAAGCTCTGAGGCTGGAGATTTATTGCCAGGACTGGTTTGCCGGACAGAGTAAAGATTTATGCTGTGGTTTCTGCCAGCCGTTATCTTGTAAGACTTCTTTCCGTTTGATTTAATTGTGAAACGGCTGCTTTCTGTTTTGTTCGTTTGAATTTCGAAGGGGAGTCATAACACATTCTATGGGTGGTTTAGAAGATCTGCTGTTAAATCCTCAGCTTTCATTGTTATAATGGATGTACATATCAAAAGAGCAGAGGACATGTAAGTTGGTTGCAAAGTAAAATATCATAGCTTTTGTTCTGGACTAGCAGGCTCGTAGCCTGCAAATCTGATTGGCCTGCTGAAAGCCAATCGTGATTGGTCACCATAGACTGATGCGATTGGCCAGTAAACGGGTTTCTGCGATTGGCCCTGCCAAGAGCGGCAAACTCAAATCGCCTTCATTGGCTGCCTAGCCGCAGCCAGCCCTATAAAAGGGGCTGCTGCGGCTGGGTTTAGTTGCTCAGATCTGAAGTCACAAATAAAGAGCTGTTGTTGCTATCTGAGTCTTCCCTCCATTCTCGAACCGTCCTCCCAGATTTAACACTGGCGACGAGGATGGGATGCGGAGGCAACAGAAGCTATTGAATTGAGCTAGCCAAAAGAGCACGTGGCTGACAGAGCGCAACGACGGCGACATGGCCCGCACCATTCGATCCAGCTAGCGAAGATTGGGACTCATACATGGACAGATTTCAAATGTTCCTGGAGTCCAACAACCTCAAAGATGCCAGCAAGAAACGAGCCGTTTTTCTAACCCATTGTGGACCAGCCGTTTTTAAGATGGCTAAAGCCTTAGCCAAGCCAGCTGAAGTTAAAACCATGGATTGGGACATCCTTGCTCCCATCCTGCGCAACCATTACGCCCCAGCCGTGCCAACTCTCATTCGCAGGCATGAGTTCTACCAGAGGGACCAACGTGAAGGTGAGAGCGTTGGGGATTTTGTGGCAGACCTGAGGAACCTGGGTGGTTTGTGTGGCTTCGCCAACCTCGAAGAAGCCATGAGAGATCGCATCGTCCTTGGCCTCAGAGACCCCACTGTCCAGAGCAAGATCATGGCCAAGGGGGACATCTCGCTTGCAGATGCCATAGCAGACGCCACAGCAGCCGAAGCCACTCATAAATCGGCAGCACGAATGCGTCGAACCAGCGGGACCAACCGCCAACCCACCAACGATGCTGGGAAACCTTCAGACAAGTACACATCAACCACCCATCACGAAGACGTCGAGTCATCCTCAGACAGCGAGGAAGAAGAAGTCCACAGGCTCCGGTCAGAACGTGAGCAACGGGACCAGCGGGGTCGCAAGTCCAACTACCAATGCGCCGGATGTGGGGGAAACCACCCCCGATCCGAATGCTGACTATTACAAGGTATAAAAGGGGTCGTGCCTGGCGGGCGACAAACCTACTCCACACATTCTCTCCCCAGAATGATGCGATGGTCAGAATTTCTCGCCGCCTACGACTATCAATTAAAATACCGCCCCGGGAAATCTATTCCCCACGCAGATGCCTTGAGCTGCTCACCTCTACCCGAGCCACAGGAAGACCCAGCTCCCACACTCCCGGTACTGCAAATAGAGACAATGCCATCGCCTCCACTAACGGCTCAAGACATCGCCTTTGAAACCAAAAAAGACTCTTGTTTGGCACGAGTTCTTGGCTGGGTGGAGAGGGGATGGCCAGATTACGACACTAAGGAACTGTTTAAGCCGTTTAAAAACAGACAAACGGAACTTTTTTCACAAAAAGGGTGCGTTTTGTGGGGAGACCGAGTTGTTGTACCAACTAAGTTACAAAAAAGGGTCTTGCAAATGCTACACGATGGACACCCGGGCATCGTGCGTATGAAAGCGCTGGCAAGAAGTTATGCCTGGTGGCCTGGTATAGATAAACAAATTGAAAACTGGGTTGCCTCTTGTAACAAATGCCAGGAAAACCACTCAGCTCCACCTAAAGCCCCACCAACAGAATGGGAAACACCCAGGGGTCCTTGGTCTCGCATTCATATTGACTTTGCGGGACCTACGAGAGGCCACACCTTCTTAATAACTGTTGATGCCTACTCAAACTGGCTTGAGGTCAATAAGATGAAAGCAACCACTACTGAGGCGGTCATTAAAAAACTGAACAGACTCTTCGCCACACACGGGTTACCAGATGTCCTGGTCTCTGACAATGGGCCCCAATTTACTGCCTTAGCCTTTGAACAGTACTTAGCGGAACGGGGCATCCGACACACACTCACATCGCCGGCTCATCCTGCGGCGCATGGCCGGGCTGAACAAATGGTTCAGTTTACAAAGAAAACCCTGCAGAAAATGGATCAAGGCAATATCCACGACAAAGTCACTAGAATGCTGCTCCTACAACACATCACACCAAACAGCACGACCAACAAGTGCCCAGCTGAACTCCTGATGGCCAGGAAACTCAGATGGCCTCTAGATCATTTGCACCCTGCCTACACCCTGGAAAAGCCCCTGGGTTCCAGCAGCAAGCACCATGTTTTCAAGGTAGGAGACCTTGTTTTCGCAAAAAAATTTTCTGGGGATCCCCTTTGGATTTCTGCCCAGGTAACTCAAGTTACGGGCCCCCGCTCCTACCGTCTACTCACCACTGATGGCAGACCATGGAAACGCCATATTGACCAACTGCACTCCAGACTAACCACATCTTCCAACCCTGACCCTAACTTTGACACTAGGGGGGGAGGGGAAGCAGTGAACTCAGAATTAGAACCAACACCTGTCTATTCTGAGCTATCACCGAGATCACCGCACCATGGTTGGCAACACTCACCAGCTGCAACTGAGACTGGACAATCGAATGCTTCACCAGGAAGCAGCATCCAGGCAGGTTCAGCGAGCCCCGGGACCCAGAACAGCAACAGTGAGGCTGAGGACTTCATCACCCCGGAGGCACCAGAGGAGAGCCCTGACCATGACACCGGTTCACCGTTCCCGTTTGATCCAGCAAGCAGTCCATCTGAACCCGGGTTTGAACAGGGTCAAGCGGAACTGTGTAAGTCAGGCAGACAGGTGCGAAGACCTGTTTACCTGCGAGACTATATTACTCCACCCCTTAAATGGAACCGAGAGGGGAGGGGTGTTCCAGACTAGCAGGCTTGTAGCCTGCAAATCTGATTGGCCCGCTGAAAGCCGATCGTGATTGGTCGCCATAGACTGATGCGATTGGCCAGTAAACGGGTTGCCGCGATTGGCCCTGCCAAGAGCGGCAAACTCAAATCGCCTTCATTGGCTGCCTAGCTGCAGCCAGCCCTATAAAAGGGGCTGCTGCGGCTGGGTTTAGTTGCTCAAATCTGAAGTCACAAATAAAGAGCTGTTGTTGCTATCTGAGTCTTGCCTCCGTTCTCGAACCGTCCTCCCAGATTTAACAGCTTTCATTTAATTTTTTCCTCAGCATTTCTGTGTATTTGCTTTAAAGTCCATTTAAAGTGTGCTGCAGCAGCTGAAAAAGCCAAAGCAGTTCTAGGCTGCATTAACAGAGGCGGTGGTGGGATTTAGCCGGTTCAGGCAAACCGGTGGTTAAAATTCTGGCTGGCCCCTGCCCCGCCCTACCCACCCCGCCCAGTCACTCCATATCCTGTCTGCTCGCCCACATAGCTGCTGCTGTTCTCCATCTGGCTCTCTAGCTTGCCTTGACCACAGGGTCTCTGAGGAAGAAAGAAAAAGAGAGAGAAATATGAGAGAAAGAGAGAGGGAGAAAGAAAGACACACACAAAATACCTGTTTAAAAGAAAATAGAAACATGGCTCTCTGAGTGTTTAAGGTTGCAGATCCCTGGGTTAGGCAAACATCATAGTCATTAAGTGAACCTTGTGGTCATTAAATGAACACTGTGGTTGTTAAACAAGTCCATTTTCCCCAATGGGCATTTTTAACTGGAAACCAGAAGGAATTGTTGGAAACTGGCAAAAAACAGAAAACCTCAGTCACATAACTGTGTGATGTTGTAACTGGTCGTGTGTGTGTGTGTGTCTGTGCATGGCTGTCAAAACTCCCAAAACAAACGTGGCTTGTCTACAGACACATAACAGGGTTGCTGCCTTTAGGCTGTCGTCCGTGATCTGGTTAGCCTGAAGATAGTTGTCTACTTGGGAGACGTATGAACTCCACTGTTCCAGGTAAGTAATGTCGAACTCATTGAGGCTTCCCATTTTAGCCATTTTGAGAAGGGCCTTGTAGTGCCTGTCCTGCTGTGGGTGGAGCTGGGTTGTACTTAGGAGTCCTGCGGACGGATCTCTCAGGTGCGTTTGTGCCTCCAGTGTTTCTTACTGGCAGGCAGGGTGGGGAGCATGGTCCCACCAGGATTTTTTACCTGGTCTGACAACCAGTAATTTCAGCATGTCTTCAGTGTGTCTTACTGGTGGTGTGTGTGTGTGAGGACTAATCCTGCCAGGGCTTCGTCACCCAGCCTATCACCCAGTGACTTCAGTTAGCAGCAGCTCTCTCCCCTGCAGCATCCCATCTTTCTCGCCACTATTGTGTAGTGGGCTTTAGTAGGCAAGAACCAGACCAGCATAGCTGCAACAGCATTTATTGACTCAAAACTGGAACTGAGGAACTGCAGGCAGAAGCCTGTGATTTATACTCTAGGCCCACAGGGCCTTAACCAGTCATAGAACTAGAACAAGCCTGCCCAAATATAAATGTTCTAAATTTTCCTCCAAAACAGTTGGAGCTAACAGTTAGGGTGATCTAAAGGTTAGTTTCACTTTAACAGTTAACACAACTATATACATTTAATACATAACAAAGACATTTACACAAACTCTAGGTGATATCATAGCAAATCATGCAACCCCCCTCTCCTTTCCTATATACTTGGCTGGACATTTTTATAGAGGTTGCTTAGTGTATGCTGAATTAGAATGAGCTTCAATGACTTTTCATTCATTTATGAATCACTGATATTGTTTTCTGAGAAAACATTTTGAAATAATAAAGAAAAATCTTTGAGCCGTATTTTGTAAAGGGTATTATATTATATAATCTAACAACTCAGCAAATCTTGTTTTGGAAATGACTTTACTGATTTTGTCTAGGTAAATTAATATAAGAGCTACAGCATGGATTTAGGAAAGTGCTGAATGCATTCATAATCCATTTCAGAAAATTTAAATTCAGAGTAAAAGTAAACTTCCTTATGTTTACATGTGCAAATCATGACAGGAGACCAGTCTCCATTGCATCTTATTACCAGGGATGGGATTCTACCTGGTCGGACTGGTTCTATAGAACCAGTTATGATTCTGCCCAGTTTGGAGAACTGGCAAATCACGCCACTGGCTGGCCCTGCCACACCCACTCACTCCTTACCTGGCATGCGCGCCATCCAACTTGCCTGGGTTGGGTAAGTTGCTATTTTTCCATTTTTTCCCCTGTTCTGCTGTGCTGGGAGATATAGATTAGCTAGAAAGCAGGAAATTGTTGGATTTCTTGCTTTCTAACTAATCTAAAAGCAGAGCTGAACTCTCCTTAGGACTGAAGTTTCTATTTTCAGAGCAGACTCGGGTAGTAGATTGCAGAATGGTAGATCTCTGAGTAAATCTGTGATTCTGTGAGCAACTCAATCTGCCTGCCTGCTTTGCCTGATTTTGGGTAAAAGTTGCTCTTTTTTTAATAAAAAAATCAATGTTTACATAACGGTGTGTTATGAGTTAATTTTGTGAGTTTGCTTGCTAGCAAATTTTATGTGACAGACTCAGGTAGCAGATTGCAGAATGGTAGATCTCTGAGTAAATCAGTGATTCTGTGAGCAACTCAATCTGCCTGTCTGCTTTGCCTGATTTTGGGTAAAAGTTGCTCTTTTTTAAAGAAAAAAATTAATATTTACATAAATATTTACAATATTTATATACAAGCCATGCCCACCCAGTCACATGACCACCAAGCCACATCCACAAATTAGGCCACGCCCACAGAACCAGTTGTTAAGAAATTTGAATCCCACCCCTGCTTATTACAATTTAAAATTACACTACTGTAGTATCAGTCTTATGCAAACCATACTCCTCAGAGTCTGTGTTTCCCCATGCTGGATCTCAGCATTAATACACCTTCTACAGAATCTCCAGGACAATCAATCATTCTTTGCCAAAGAAGTCGCTCTTCTCCTTGAGAATCCATCCAGTCAACTTCTTTGCCATTGCTTATACCTGGAATATTGCAAAGCATGTTGGTCAGCTGATATTTGTTTTTTACATCAGAGGTTCATAACACATGATACTCCAGATTCACCAGAAATACAGCAACTCTTATCAAACTGTCATCTTCGTTTCTACCATTGGTACAGTGTAAAATTTACGGTTTCATTTAAAATGAGCAATGAGCAATTTAGACTGGAACAAAAGCAACACAATGTAAAGACTTAATATCTTAATATTATGTTACAAACTGGAAGTTGTTGCCCTTAAAAAATAATTCCCAGACAATTCTTACAAGAATAGTGGAATGGAGAATGAAATACCTTGAAAAATAATTCGAAAAACCTATTTGACTCTGCCATCTTATTTTTGTATTAATTATAGGACAAGAACTCAGCAATCCTTTTTATTAGGAATCTAATCAGATTTATTTGCTTCTTGTATTATTTTACTATTTATTTATTCTTTTTAGCTTTGCCTTTGAGGCAAGTATCAGAATGGGTTATCATAAATATTTTTAATTCAAAGACAGACAACTTTTTCTGGGTCAGCAAATGAGTGGGGATTTATTGATATATTTATCATTAAATTTCTATCCTGTCTTTCATTCACAAGCTCAAGGTAACATATATTATAGCTTTCACTTATTTTCCTCCACAGCAGAGTTGGGCTGAGAATAAGTGAGTGGTCCAAATTCAACCTCCATGACCAAGCAGGGTCTAAAATCTGAGTCTTCTCCCTCCCAATCCAGCACCTTAAGCATGGAGGAGTGCATTTAAATTCCCCAAAACCCTGTATTTCCATTTCCCACATTTTTTCAATATATTTTCAAGAAGATGTGGAAAGTTTCACAATGAGCCAAAGGCTGCAAGAAAAAGAGCTAAACAAGTACTGATATCCATTTCTAAATATATTCTAAATATTTCAATTTTACTCCCTTTCAATTCCATTCTATCAAAGGGTAGATCTATCCACACCTACCACTTCCAATACTCAAACGAACACCACCCAGGAAAATGTTGCTGGTGAGAGGCTCCTTGTCCCAAACAGTGAGTTCTACACAGACATTGTATATATCTCTAGGGTTCAAGCCACTAAAACTGAATATATGATTCCAGTGCGGATTCACACTCTTTTTTATTACATGGGTTTTATGCTTTGAAGATTTGTTGTCAGGAAGCAAGTATCTAAGAGAGAAAAGGAAGGGAAAAAAATAAGAATATGGAGGTTTGTTATGAATGTCATAATTATAATTGAGAAGATACTAATTAAAGTATGAATCCAACCCATTTTTAAAATGTGGCCACTGGCACATCACTCAACAGCTATGTGTAATCTACAGTCCTTTCCTCAGAGGAATAAACCACAAAAAAGATTTATAATAAGAGTTGGCCACTGCAAGATTCATTGAGCCCTTTTTATTTGAAAATTTTTAACTTTCTTAAAACTAAAGTCTGACATGGAGCAATATTGTGATTTACAAATAATACATAGATAAGTTAAGAAGAACTTTGTTGTCACTGTACAAGTACAACAAAACTGTGGATGCACCCCAGCAACTGTTCGCTATACAATAAAGCCAGAGCACTTAAAGATAAAGATAAGAAAAGTAGAGTACCTGCGTCTCCATTTGCAATTAGAGAGTATAATATCGACGAATATACACAAAATATACATCCAACACTGACTATGAAGCTTTGCCGAGTGTAATACACAAGAGATGGATTGTACTGTAATATCGTGTTTCTCCAACAATACAACCCCTCCAATAGGAAGACCCAGCATGTTTTCTACGCATAAAATGAAATTAAGCCCCTCCCCCCAAATTTAGGCCTAGTTTAAAACGTGCAAAATTGGGGGGGAAGGTGGGGGGAACTTGCCATTAGGAGTGCTCTGTGGGCAGCTACACCTCACCATCAGCTGCTCCTAACACCATGGTGGAGCACGGAGGGCTCCCTTACCCCTCCCTTACCCAGGTCAGCAGGTGGGCAGCATCGGCATGGATGTCCAGCAATGTTTCAGCCACTTCTAAGGCCTCCGTAGCTTCCACGGTTTCCACCAGTGCTGGCGCCTCTCTTGCCAGCGCTATCTCCAACAACAGCGTCTGAGTCGCTCCCGCTATTCCCCTGGCCCCGTAACAACAGGAAAAAAAACATTTTGAGGTACCGGGTAGCACTGCATGCTGCGTTTTGGTTTAATCCCAAGTGGCTGGGTGGGCGTGAGAAGAGCTGAGCGAGCATCTCTGCTACCCTTGGTGCTCCAGCCTCGGGCTCTGCAAGTTTGCAAAAGTTCCAAGTGCCCAGGCTGAGTTGCAGCTGTCCCTCTCTCACGAGCACCGTCTCCAATAACAGCGGCAGCAGCGGTGGGAATCGTGGAAGCGTTTCAGCCGCTTCTTGGGTGGGGGAACTGCCTCCGTAACTTCCACGGTTCCCGCCACTGCTGCCACTGTTATTGGAGATGGTGCTGGCAAGAGAGGAACAGCTGCAGCTCGGCCTGAGTGCTTGGAATGCAGGAATGGGTTGCACACCGGGACTTTTGCAAACTTGCAGAGCCCAAGGCTGGAGCACCAAGAGTAGCAGCAGCAGAGATGCTTGGCTCTTCTCACGCCCACCCAGCCACTCGGGATTAAACCGAAATGCAGCGTGCGGTGCTACCAGGTACCTCAAAATCTTTTTTTCCTGTTGTTACAGGGATGGGGGAAAAGCGGGAGCAACTCAGACGCTGTTGTTGGAGACGGCGCTGGTGCGCGGGAGGGAGAAATTAATTCATCCTGAAAAGACGTCCTAGCCGTTTTTTTGGGCCTCAAAAAAAAAATAAGGCCCAGCCTTATTTTGTGAGAAACACGGTATGTTATTAAACATCTGAATGGGGTATTGCAATTTCACATCTTTTCACATCTTAATAAGGTAGTGACTTTGTATTTATTTGCAGTTTGGATGGCCCAAGGAAAGAAACTATTTGGTAGTCTAGTGGTGTGGGATTTTATTGACCTAAAGTGCCATCCAGATGACCGCAGGTCAAAAAGATAATTGCCAAGGTGTGAGGGGTCTTCTATGATGGCCTTGATTCTGCTTTGGCAGCGGGACCTGGCTAAGTCTTCCAGGGAGAGCAGAGGGCATCCAATGATCTTTTGAGCTGTGTTTATCACCCTCTGTACAGTTTTCCTGTCCTCAGCTGAGGAGCCTGCATACCACACACCCAGACAGTATGTCAGAGTGCTCTCCACAGAGGCTTTATAGAAAGCCAGCAACAGCTTCTTATCCAGATTGTTTTTCCTGAGAACCCGCAGGAAGTGCAGCCACTGTTGAGCCTTCTTCACTTTGGCCTTAGTATTAGGGGACCAGGAGATATCAGCTGAAATATGGATGCCAAGGAATCTGATCATAGGGACAGTTTCCACTCGTTCTCTGTTGATGATCAGTGGGACGTGGTCCTGTCCATATTTACTGAAGTCCATAATCAGTTCTTCGGTTTTATGGACATTCAGTGACAGATTGTTCTGTGAACACCAGACAGACAGGTTCTCTACTTCTGCCCTATATGCCGTCTCATCCTCTCCGGAGATGAGACCAATCACAGTTGTGTCATCCACAAACTTTATGATGGTGTTTGTTGCGTGGCTTGGTGAGTAGTCAAAGGTCTACAAGGCATATAGCAGAGGGCTCAAGACACAACCCTGGGGAGAACCAGTACTGAGTGTAATAGTGGAAGAAAGGTTGGGGCCAAGTCTAACAGACTGTGGTCTGTTTGTCAAAAAGTTATTAATCCAGGAGCATGTGGGGGTGGGGACCTGGAGATTATACAGTTTGGTTACTAGTATATCTGGGATGATAGTGTTAAACACAGAGCTGTAGTCCACAAAGAGCATCCTCACATAGCTCTGTTTGTTCTCCAGATGACTCAGTGCTCTATGAAGTGTGATGGCCACAGCATCCTCTGTAGATCAGTTTGCTCTATAAGCAAACTGATGTTGATCAAAGGAGGGCGGGAGGCAGTCTCTGATGCACTGTGAAACTATTGCACCAGAAATGCCATCAGGCCCTGCATCTTTCCTGGGATTTACTGCTCTCAGTGTTTTTCTCACCTCATGCACCTGAAGAGAGAGAGGTGCAGCATCATGGTCCTTGTGAGGCAGTATGTCCAGGTTCTTGGTATAGCAAAAAGCTGTTTAGCTCCTCTGCCAGAGTGCTACTGCTCTCACTGTTTGTTGGGCCCTGGCCTTTATAGTTGGTCAGGGCCTGTATCCCCCTCCACATCTGCCATGGGTCACTATTAGTAAAGTGGCCCTCGACCTTCCTCCTATACATCTTAGCATGTTTGATGCCCCTTCTCAGCTCAGCTCTGACAGTGCTGTACTGTGAGGTGTCACCTGCTGTAAAAGCCAGGTCATGGGCCCTGATCAGTCTGGACTTCGCTGGTCATCCAGGGTTTCCTGTTTGGGAAGGTCCATATGCATTTGTCCATAGTTATATAAACTTATTTTTAGATTATGATGTTAGCATGTAGTAGGTGGTGAATTATGAATTGGATGAGGACAGCAAATGCAAGATTATATTAGCTAACAGATTTAGAGATGCAATACTATATTCTGATATATGAACTATTATTTTTCCATTGAAAATATTCAAAATAAGGTAGAAGGAAGTAAAGGTGGAAAAGTTCTAAATCTTGCCACCTGATGGCCATGGGACATTTTTGAGAAACAAATAGATGATATAAGTGATTACTAGGACAATTGGGGCTGAGAATTCCATTGCTAAGCAATGCAATCATAAAGTGTGACATCACATTACTGGCTCACTTAGCAACAGCAATTCTCAGTTGCTGTCATTAAACAACAATCTTGTTAAGCAAGGCCCTCAAATGATTCCCTGTCAGCTTTCCCATTGTCTTTGCTTGTGAGAACATCAGAAATCACTGTCACATTTTTGCAGAGATGCTATGACAGCCAGAACTCTTTAGGACCTGTCATAACCCCCCTGTCATGCCTCTGTTGGAGTCTGAATCTGAGGAGGAAGGTGAACAGCTGACAGGGAGCTGGAGTGTGGCTCCGTTGGCTTGGAAGAAACTGGGCAAGGGCAAAGTCTGGCTGGGCAGAGCAGAAGAGAGGTAGAACAATGAAGAGGGAGTTCAGAGGAAGACCCAGGCCCATCCCCTCTTCATCCTAGGGCACACAGGGAGGAACGGAGAAGAGAGCAACATGGGTTGTGTGGCTTACGGGGGAGGAAAGGTTCCTGATTCCCTTCATTAGGCACACCTGGGAAGAGAGTTTAAAAGAGATGCAACCTAAGGAGCGGCAGCTGCTGGAAACAAACATGAGTTTATCTTGTGTTGACTTTGGTTATCTGTGTTCCTGGCATCCTCCCAACTGGGTTGAATTACTGCTGTTCTGTCATGTCTGGAATTCCTTCTCTTTCCCTGCTGGAAGTTCAATTGCCTTGATTGAACTTATAGTTACTGTTTTTGTTGACAACGTTTTGAACTTGAATCGCTGTAGCCAAAGGCTGTTCCTGGGAGAGTTTTTCTCCAGCCCAAAAGGTAACCAGAACATTGGGGGCAAAGTTGGAGCAAATAAAGGGACTCCTACTTATTATTTGACTGTGTTGCCTGTCAGCTATGGAATCCTTATTCATTGCTGCCACATAGCTTAAGAAAGTGGGTGGGGGGTGATATTGAGTAGCTATTAGTAGACAAAATATAATTCTTTTGATAGTTCAAGGTCAAAGAGTGTGGTGGAGAAAGAATTGGAATTTACTTTGGGATCAGTTCATGTGATGTGATGATGAGTAAAAAGGGGATGGTTTGTAGGTTGGGACATTGTGGGAAGTCCAGGAAACTTTTAGTTTCGGAATTCCACAGTTGTGCCAGGTGCTATTCTAATAAAAGTACTTTGCAGATTATGTTTGTCTTGGAGTTACTGACAGGAATGGATGTTCCCTGGAATGCTGACATTATTCCCTCTGATCAACAAAGTGTTACATCTGCACCTCATCTACTTGGATACATCCTTATATTCAGCGAAACCATCGAGGAACGTGTCAATTTTGTCAGACAAGTGCTGAAAAAACTTTTAGCTGCCAAGTTATATGTAAAACTGCCAAAATGTGAATTCCACAAGGAGTCACTGGATTACCTAGGCTACCAAATATCCAACCAGGGAATTGAGATGGACCCTGGAAAAATGAAAGCCGTGCTGGACTGGCAACCCCCCCAAAAACACAAAAGCAACTTCAAAGCTTTTGGGATTTTGCCAATTTCTATAGACAATCCATTCCTTCTTTCGCTGAGGTCACCCTCCCTTTGACAGAGTTATTAAAAACGGGGCCTTCCCCCATCAAACCGAAGCCCAGTCAACCCCTTGCTTGGACAATGGACTGTCAGAAACTTTTGAAACCTTAAAATGCCTCTTTGCAGCTGAGCTCATTCTCCAGCACCCAGACCTGACCAGACCTTTTATAATCCAAGCTGATGCTAGTGATGTGGCTGTCGCAGCCATTCTTCTCCAAAAGGACTCTCAGAACTGACTGATGCCTTGCGCTTATGTGTCCAAAAAGCTGACAGACACGGAGTGAAGATGGGTGGGCTTGGAGAAAGAAGCATTTGCAGTATGATTGGCTTTGTTGACTAGGAGATATTTCCTAGAAGGGGTGAAGGAGCTGTTTGAGGTGTGGACTGATCACAAGAACCTCAAATCTCTAAAGACACCTCGGAAGCTATCACCTAAACAAGTCTGCTGGGCTCAATATTTCAAGCAGATCAACTTCAACATGAAATATATCCCTGGAGGGAAAAACATATTGGCAGATGCCCTGTCAAGGAAACCCCAATTTGACAGTCGCCAAGAGGAAGTAGTGCAGACTATGATATCAGAAACTCAATCGGCAAGTCAAGTAATCACTTGAGGCTAAGCCAACTGCAACCCCAGATGCCTGGAAGGCAAACTGACAATTGAGTTGAAAGCAGCCCTACTGACCAATCCCTGGGTTCTGGAGCATCAAACTGAATTGACAATGAATGAGGGACTGGCTTGGAAAGGGACTAAACTTTATGTACCTGTAACTCTAAGACAAATGGTACTAAAGCGTAGCCATGACTCGTGGTTGGGGGGACACTTTGGTTTCTTAAAAACCCTACATTTAGTTAGAAGATAGTTCTGGTGGCCAAAAATGAAACCTGACATCAAGGACTATGTGAAAAGCTGCTCAATTTGTGCCATGATGAAACACAGAACTGAGAAACCCCCTGGCCTCCTCCAACAAGTAGCTGAATCAACACAGCTGTGGGAAGAAACTGCAATGGACTTTATCATAGAATTACCTGATAGTGGAGGCACTACAATCATTTGGACTGTTATTGACTTATTCTCTAAGCAGGTCCACTTTACAGCCTGTAAAAGACTTCCATCTGCAAAAAATGTTTGCAAAACTGTTTGTGAAGCATATCTATAGGCTACACGGAGTACCTTGTAGAATAATCTCAGACAGAGGGGTACAGTTTACTGCTAAGTTCTTGAGGGAGTTTTAAGGTCTATTGGGTCATTACAAAGGATATCAAAAGCAGGCAGACAAACATAGATCCCTCCAACCACTGTTTAAAGTAGGAGACAAAGTATATTTGTCAACAAAATATCTTAGATTGAAACTTCCTAGTAAAAAGTTGGGGCCTAAATTCTTAGGTCCATTTCCGATATCAAAAATAATCAATCCAGTCACAGTCCAATTCAGTCTTCCCTGGTTATTGGGAAAAATACATCCAGTGTTTCATAGTAGTTTATTAAAACCAGCTGTTACATCAATGATAAGATCAATACCAACCGCACCCCCAAACCTTTAATCGTACAGGGTGAGACACATTATGAGATCAAGAAAATCCTTGATTCTAGATTATACCAAGGACGATTATGATTTTTGGTATTGTGGAAGGGTTACCCTGGATCGGATGCTACTTGGGTTAAAAGTTGGGATGTAGATGCAGATAGGTTGATTAACAAATTCCATGAGGAATTCCCCAACAAACCGAAGGATCCTTTTGGAGGGGGGAGAGTGGGTTAAGGATATCACATTAACCTCTGGTTGTGTTTTGTTTCTTATTTTCTTATAGGAGCTGAAGTTCTCAAGGGGGGATGCCTGTCAGCTATGGAATCCTTATTAATCCCTGCCACATAGCTTGAGAAAGTGGGTGATATTAATTGAGTAGCTCTTAGTATGCTTATCTTGGAGTTACTGACAGGAATGGATGTTCCCTGGAACACTGACATTGCCTTTGTGCCACGCCCTGGGTCATCACCCCTCCCCCCCTTATTTAGTATCATAATTTTGAACAGTCACTAAATCAATGGTCATAATGCAAGGACTACCTGTAATCAATACAGGAATACTAAATGTCTACTACCATACATAGCCAAAGACAGAACGGAGGAAATCACCCTTTTACAAATGTATCTGAAGTGCCTCCTGATTTCACTGCCATTAAATTCTTGGCTTCCTTGATGACAATTTCCAATATGCCTCCTGATGGTGCTTGTGAGGTTGACTTCTTTTCTTTCTTTGAACTCTTCTTTCCTTTAGAAGAAGGAAAACAAGAATGGAGAAATATATGACTATATGAAGCTTCCATATTTTGCACTGTATCCTACCCTAAGATTAAAAATCAATACAAATCAAACCATGCCTCTTAACCAAGCACAAATATCTCTGTACTAATAAGAGTCAACATTTTACACTATGCAACCTTATCTACATTATTTGTCCCTCAATTATTTCAAATAATTTTTTTAAAATGCAGCTTTTCAGAAACACATATGCTCATTAAAAAATCTGTTCACTTAACATACCCCAGGCCAATACAATGAAATTTAAGTGAATACAAATGTTTTGAAGAAAAAAATAGCTTCTGTAATTTCTAATATGGACAGAAACCATGAAAAGGAGTTGTTCAAAATCTCTGCACAGACCACACAAAAGCCTGGATCTTGAGGTCTTGAGGGTTATATAACATAACATGAGTTCTTGCATGAGTATCTAGAATGGATTTATGATCCAAACCAGATGCAATTTCAACATATATTTATGGCCCAAGATAAATCACAATAAAAGTCCAGTATATAATCTAATAACTATAAAAGGAAAATTTTAAATTACAAATACTGTAAATCAAAAAACAATTAGCAGCTTATAGTTAATAGCATGAAGGAGGAATAGCATGAAGCATTTCTAACAGCTATGGGCTATTGATGAAATTTTGCAACCTTCTTAGAGGTTTTTGAAGAATGGTTACTTAGGAGAAGGATAATGGCCTTCTGGTCACAATAGCAATTAGAGTTATTAATAGTTGGGCCTATTGAGAACCCAGATTGCTGAGGCAATATGCTGACTCTGTAAATCACTTAGAGAGGGCTGTAAAGTACTGTGAAGCGGTATATAAGTAAGTGCTATTGCTATTAAACTTGAGATACAATTTTTGGTCAGGAAAGTGATGCTTTTCATTTTCTACAACATTCTGTTTATTATATTTTAACAATGGATGGATGTCATAAAAATAATAAAAAGCAAAAAAGGTCCAAAATAAATCCTATCTCACAAAGTGTTTTTTTAAAAATTGGTCAACACATCCCCAAATCACTAACTTATCATTTTTTTTCTCCTTCCATTAAACCATGTCTGAAAAGTAGATTGCCTATGAATCTCAGAAACCTTCTCTCTGTTTCTCAAGCCTTTGCTGAATTTGGATGGTACAGCTGATCTACTTATCAGTTGTTCTCAGGACTCAGTCGTGAAACTTGGTCACCCTAAAATAAGCAGACACATGGGAATTTTGAGTAGAAATAATTGGCAGGCTTTTGCAGAATTTTGCATATAGTGAAAATCTCAAATTTATTACCCAACAAGATGACATTATAAGAAAATGCTGTTTAATAGGCAACTAATGAATTTACAGCTAGCAAATCCTGCCCTTGCTTCCAAAAGATGTGTTGAAGATGAATAATAAAGAAAGATGAAATAATTTGTGGTTTCAAATTCTTTTGGAAAGTAGTAAACCAATTTGAACAGCAACAAATGCAATATTTTGCAGCACTGGATTTTTGTTCCTAAGCTCATGAATTAAAACAATTCAAGGGAAACATTGCTGCATGCATTAAAAGGATTCTTTTTTTACCTTGAATCTCTCCCAGGGGAAGTGTTAGGTTCCTCTCAGGTGGGGTGTACCGTAAAGCAACTATTATTTCTCCTTTGTACTGCAGCCCAATTTCAGTGGCAATCTCCATCTAAAACAAGAAAGTAAAATAGAAGTAAGTCTTGCTTATTAATATTCTATTCACCTTCACTTTTAGAATATGTTGCACATTATTTTACAGTATACATAGGCACAGCAAATTAAAAGTGAAGTATACCAATGAAAATGAGCTTCAAATGACCAAACCTCTACTTCCTACACTCTGTGAGTTTCCAGCAAGGAAGTAGGTAGGTTTTTTTATTTCTTTAAAATTGTCATAAAATTGAGTTCAAGCCACTCAAAGTAAAGTTTTCCAATAGTTCTTTTATTCTTGTGTTATTCAAACAAAAAACAAGGCAAGCGTGCAATTAAGCTTAGATATAAAGTCTCTTTATATTTGTACTTGTCTAATTTCAAAGTTATCTTACTGCAATAAGCTATGCCCAACAAGGCTATTCAGATTACTATGCCCAACAAGGCTATTCAACTAATTGTGGCCAACAAGGCTACTCAAGTTGCTGTAAGTATTGCTACCCAACTAGGCATTCACACAATACTCACATACACTCTCAACACAGGTGATCAGATGGTATTAAGAATGGGCTGGGAAGCAGACTCAGAGCGTCTCCTGCTACTTGGCTGCCTCAGGAGTGAGAGGTAATAAAGAGACCAGGAGGCAGGCCAAAGCATCGTTAGCTTTGCTGTCCCATCTCCACTCTTGCAAAATGAAATGAAATGTCTTTTTTCTCTTTCCATGTGGACCTTTCAATCTGCAGTGGCTCCCTATATGAGTAAGCTGTCTGCAAGATGAGGAGAGCCAAGAAAAGGCAGCAAAGGAGAGCAAAGCAAGTGAGTGAACCTTTGCTTGCCAGCTTTATATCCCCTTGTTCCTGAGCAACACATCTAGAGGTCACAGAACGTAAATTTAAGAATAACAGACTGTAAAGATTAAGTTATTTTGACTACAGGTTGTTTAGAAAAGAAAGAAGATAGAGAGTGAGTACTGGAAATAGGTACTGCTCTCATATATTTTGTAAACAATCAGAAAGTTGAACAGGATAAGAAAAAAGAAAGAACACTGTGACCTTGGACAATATATATGTTTTGGACTTTGGACTTTTGGCTTGCTGGATGTTACACTGAGACTTTGGTTTATTTTGTGACATAAATTTATAAACCACAGCTGGTACTATTCCACTCTTTTTTTTTCTGCTGATGTATGCTTTGGGCCTTCTTTTGTTCCAGTTCTTTAGCTTGGCTTAATTTTGGAATGCTGATTTCTTTTTTCTTTTTCCTTCTTCCATTATTTTTTTCATCAATTATTTGGCTAATAAGTGGATATAAGTTGACATTTTTGATTTTTTAAATTATTTTTCTCTTTTGTTTTTTCCCCTCTTCTACTTAGAAGTGGATGGATTTGCACTTCTCTTTTGGATTTCTTTTTTTTTTTACATTATATTTTTTTGGTTTTTATACATTTCTCCCCTATCCTTTTTCTGGATTTATAGTTCTCCTGTTTTTGGATCTTTTATCTCCATCTTTTTTGGATAAAATTGGATTAAGGTAGAGAAGAACCTGAAGATTCTATTATTCACTTCTATTTTTCTTGGACTTTTGTGAGTGGATTATAATTAATTAGATATGAGAAGGAAAACTGCTACTGGATCATCGATTCCTACCTCCTCCTTCCTGAGCCCAGCTGGTCAATGATCCATCACAACAAGAGAAAGAAGGGGAAAAAAGAAGGTTCAATGTAAGAAATAAAGTTAATGTTCCAAGCAATACAAGACCAAGGAAAGCGTATAGATGATAGAATTGGAAAGATGGAAGAAAAGATGGAAGAAAATATACAACAAATGATAATGGCATATGGAGAAAAAATACAGAAGATGGAAGAAAGAGGTGATAAAACATAAGAAAGTAGGAGAAATAGGTAACAGACTGACTATGGTTGAACATGAAAAAGGGAAAGTGTCAGCCTCAAGATCTCTTCGGGTACCCTAATTGCTATCTATCTCATTTATTTCTCCCTTATTTTCTCTACTGCTAGGCTTATTTTCTTTTGGCTGTCATTAGCAATGGGGGGAGGGGTAATTGTGGGGGGGAAGAGAGCTGGAGGTGTTTTGCATTCTTTTACTGTGGGCAGAAAAAGGAGGGGGTATATGATTTCTTCTTTTCAACTTTCCATTTCCTTGCTAGCCTCTATCCCTTTTTGCGCAGCTGCGAAGTCTTATCAAAATATGTCAAGGTCAACGGACAGAGGCCTCATCACCACCTGAAGATGCCCACATGATCATATTCAGAACTTTTAATTGGAAGAGACTTCTGGACTTCGGGGGGTGGGAACAATTCCATTTCTTTGTATGTGTGATCTGCGCGCCAAATTCTCAGTTTCGGAATTCCATTTGTAGCTTCCTTTTCATTCTCCAGTAAAAGGATAACTTTGCTCTGATCCATGGAGTCTGAGTATTTCTTTCTTGGATTTTGAAAGGAGCACACATTGACAGAAAGATTCAATACTCTGGGAGATGGATAAGGCTGATTTCTATTTAAGATTTCAAAATATTGAGGAAGAAAAAGGAGAAAACCTTGTAGAAATTATAACAGAAATTTTGGCAGGAGCTTTGGAGATAACTAAAGAAAAAATGATGGATGGAATGGATGAAATATACTATGTGATGAGAAATAAATTACCTATAGAAGTACATGTGAGATTTACCAAGAAAACAATGAGAACAGAGATACTACAGAAAGCAAAAGATGACCCTTTGAAGTATAAGGGAAAGGAATTCACAGCTTTGAAACAAATACCAAGGAAAGTGAGAGAGTTAAGAAGAGAATATCAATTCCTGACAAAGACTTTGAGAAAGAAGTGAATTACAGATGGTTGATTCCTGAAGGCTTGATGTTTATTTGGCAAGAACAAAGACATAGAATAGACTCAGTTGAGAGAGCAGAATTATTTTACAATGAATATTTTAGAGGAGCAGAAGATGAGAGAGCAAGAGAAGAGGAACTTAAAATACGAGCAGAGATGATAAAGGAAATGGAGAAGGAAAAAGGAGAGGAGAGAGGACAGGAAGAGGGAGCAGTAGGTGGCAAAATGGCAATCAAAGAACCAAGAGAACAAAGAACAACAAGAGCAATAAATACATATAATACATAAATACATATAAAGTATAAATAATGGAAGAGGAAAACAAACTAATCTCTATAAATATAAACAGACTAAATTCAGCTATCAAAAGGAAAAAGATATTCCATAAATTAGAAAAATTAAAGATGGACGCAATTTCTTTGCAAGAAGTACATATTAAAAAACAGTATGCACATTTGTTGAATTGTCCTAGAATTGGTAATTTATACACATCATTGGCACAACAAAATGAAAGAGGAGTTGTTTTATATATTAAAAATACAATTAAAGCCAAGCTAATTTATACAGATGAAGAAGGAAGAATATTGATGGTTGAAATAACAGATGCTCAAAGGTACTTTTAAGTGCAATATATGGACCAAGTAATAAGCAAGATGAGTTTTAAAAGAAATTACACAATAAAATAATTGAATTGGAATATGATAAAATATGTATTCTTGGAGACTTTAATGCGATTGTAGATTCAGAACTGGACTACAGAAAATAAATAAGAAAAATAGAAGAACATTACCAAAATCGTTCCTTAAGATGGTAGAGGAGTTGGGGTTTGCTTGGCTTCGGCAGTGGTAGGGATTTGCGACACTGCGCGATCCCTGCTGTGCTCGCTGCCGAGGTGCCTCCGATCCATTTGGATTTGGAGGATATAGCTGCCCCGTAGAGGCAGCTGCAGACAGGGGAGACCCGGACAGGGGTTTGGGGGTGTCGCAGACCCCCTCCCCAGCCAGAAAACCCCCCTTTTCCCAAGGCAGAGGAGCGGCGGTCAGCAATGGCCGCCACAAAGAAGCCTGCAGCTGGACAAGATTGTGCAGGAGGAAGAAAGTCGGAAGAGTCGTGAAAAAGTGAAAGTGGTTTTTGCTGACCGGGATAAAGTAAGAGAAAGTACCCTTTCTTTGCCAAAGATAAATTGTTTCCAGAGAGATTCACAAGCGGCGAATGGAATTTTAAAAGGAAAAGTTTTTTTCTTTTCTTTTCACTCTCCTTTCTAATGTGACAGCAGCTGGAACTATAAGAGAAATCGGAAAACCTGCATTGGAGGTAATTAAATGCTGAAGGGATAAGGATTTCTGAACATTTAAAAAAAAACACCTTTTTTGCTGTGAGTGGGAAGGGAGAGGAAAAAAAATTGGAGCAGAATTTGAAAATAAGGAGAAGATTGCCTAGAACTTTAAAGAGTTATTAAACATTAATAAGACTTCTAAAAGATATATTTTAAATGGAACTTTGTGACTAAATAGTAACCTCAGAAATAGAAAGTGAAGAAAGGAGAAAGTATTAAAGGAAACAGCTTATTTGGATTATTTGGTGATCTTGGAATTTCTGAGAACTATCTTTGATTAAAAGCACTTGGGTGGTTGTTTGGAAAAACTTTTTCTCTCTACAATAGCATCACTTGTGGATGAATTGAAATTTGAATATCAAAAATACAAAAAAGAAGAAGGGAAGGATTCTCTTGGCACTTTCTTTCAATTTTTAGAAATGGCGGTTTGTACTTATGAAAAGCTGACTGTGCAACGGGACGACTGGGATAAAGAAGAAGCCATTTTTGATGAACAGGTGACTCTATTTGGGGAAGGAAAGGAGAAAGAGGAAAAGGAAAAGGGGAGTTTAAGACTTGGAAAAACAACCAAAAAAGAGAAAAATAAGGTGAAAAGTGGATACTATGTTAGAAAACAACAGAAAGGAGGAAAGCGGAAGAAGAAAAGGGAGGTGGAGAGACAAGGGGGTAAAAAGGGCAAGGAGAAGAATAAGCAAGGGAGAAAGGAAGGGATGAGAAGCCTCAATGGTGGGGAGCAAGATGCAAAGAAACAAAATTCTTTTAGAGATAATGGGTAAACTTTATTGAAAAAGGGATTCTGGAAAGGTACATAAGATCGTATTTTTATATTTGTATTGAGAAATAATCTTAGAAAATTAGAAACAATGTGTAATTTAAAATGTGATAAAACATTTAGTGTAATTTAGTGAAATTTTTGTGAAGAAAAAGAAAGCAATGAAATAAATGAGAGAATTGGAGTAGGAGAAGGGGAAACATTTTAATGAAATAATGATTTAAAATATGTGATGTGGGGGGGAAATAACTATGGAAAGCATAAGTGTTCCCATAAAGGTATGATATTTAATTGAAAAATAATGTGTAAAGTGTTTAAGATATAAATGAATATCAATATTAATGATTAGATTTTGTAACTTTAGTGAATTTTTTTGTGAAGAAAAAGAAGGCAATGAAATAAATGAGAGATTTGAAGTAGGAGAAGGGGGAACATTTTAATGAAATAATGATTTAAAATATGTGATGTGGGGGGTGGAATAATTATGGAAAACAGAAGTGTTCCCATAAAAGTATGATATTCAACTGAAAAGTAACATGTAAAGTGTTTAAGATATAAATGAATAATAATATTAATGATTAGATTTGTATTGGCTTTGATAATAAAAAATATTGTATAATTTTAGAATGTACCAAACAGAATCCCAATATAAGCTATGTATTATATTAAGTATTATAAACGTGGGGGAAAGAGATAAAGGCGTCATACTCCAATTAGTGTACAGGAGAAGTTTTGTTTAAAGAAGAAAGATAAATGGATAGCTGGAAACAGAACAGACAAAGAATAATAAATATTATGAATTGAGATGAGATAAATAAAGTAAAACTAAGAAAGTTTAAAAGAGATGAGAAGCTATATAGAAAATTGAAAATGGTAATAAGATATGGAATGGTATATAAAATGAATATGAATTTGAATTTGTGTCTGTACGAAGAGTTGTAACCCGGGACTAAGCAACTTTCAGAAAAGATGTTTTTTATGTTTCTATGTTTTGTGCTTTTGTGTGTTTATGCTTGATTGAGTTAATAAAACCTTGGAGGAATGTTAGAAGAGGACAATTGAGAATAAAAGATAGAAGAGAATAAAACAAGCCAGAGGAAAATATAAGTATAATGAATAAAAACATATAAAATAGATAAATATAGAATGGAAATATAATTGAATAAAACTAAAGGGAGAAATAATGAGAAATTTGAAAGGATATGTATGTGTTTATAAGGAAATGTGTCAATATTGTATAAAATAACATTTTATTTGCTTTGTTAAAATTTACAAATAACTTTCAGAAAAGAGGTTTTATGTTCTTATGTTTCATGTTTTGTTTGTCTTTAAAAACTAATACAATTTATTTTTAAAAAAAGATGGTAGAGGAGTTGAGTATTAAAGATATATGGAGAGGATTGAATGGTAAAAATAGACAATTTACATTTTATTCAAACAGCCCCCTATCATGGTTAAGAATAGATATGATTTTAATGTCAAAAGACTTAAATTCTAACATGAAGTAACTATTGATATAAGCACTTGGGCTGACCACAACCCAATAAGGGTTACATGGAAGGGACAGAGGAAAAGATCAAGATGGACTCTGAACAATTTGATTTTGAAAGAAAAAGGATTCATTAATAATATAGAAAAAGAATTGGCTTTCTTCTTTAAAGAAAATAAACCAGAGGCAACCTCATTACAAAATGTATGGGACACTATGAAGGCATATACTAGAGGTGTGATTATAACCTATACAAGAAGAAGGAACACTAAAAAGAGACAAATGCAAGAGATGCTAGAAGAATATAGGAAACTGGAGAAGGAGCTACAATGATACCCACAACACAAAAACATTAAAAGCCAAATGGATATAATTAAACATAAAATAGGATTAATGGAAAAAGAATTGGTGCAAAAAATTAGAGGAGCTAAACAGAACTTTTTTGAAAATGCAAACAAGCCAGGTAGATGGCTAGCATATAAAGAGAAAAAGAATGAAAAAGAATACCACAACTAACAGATGAAAATGGCACACTATGTTATAAAATGTAGAGAAGAAAAAAATAGTGCAGAGATACTATGAGAAATTATATGATCAAGAGACAATATCAGAAAAGATAGTTCAGCAATATTTACGAGAGGCAGAATTATCGAAAATACCTGATGAAGTAAATGTTAGATGAGAAAATAATGATGGAATTGATAGAAGCAATCAACAGACAAAACACTGGAAAAGCTCCCGGCCCGGATGGGCTACCAGCTGAATTTTATAAGACAACACAGGAATCAATCTCTATTACAATGTTTGAAGTACTGAATGAGATCATGACAAAAAAATTATAATCCAATATCCCTGCTAAACACTGACTATAAAATATTTGCCTCAATAATGGCAGAAAGACTTAAAAGATATTTAAATCATTTTATACACTCAGACCAAAATGGATTTCTGCCTAAGAGACAAAAAATAATATGAGGATAATATTGAATACACTGGAATATTATGAAACTCATCCAGAGAAACAAATGGCATTGGTTTTTTTAGATGCATAGTAAGCTTTTGACAATGTGAATTGGCAATTGATGTTGACACAATTGGAGAAGATGGGTTTTGGAGACAGATTTACCAAAGCAAGATGATATATAATAAGCAAATAACAAGAGTAATGATAAATGGAAAATTGACAGAAAATATTAATATTCAAAAAGGAACTAAACAAGGCTGCCCGTTATCTCCACTGTTGTTTGTATTGACTCTGGAAGTAGTGAATAGAAATATTAGGAAAAATGAAGAAATAAAGGGAATGAAAATAAAAAAGGAAGAGTATAAATTACAAGCTTTGCAGATGATTTGTTTTTTATACTGGAAGAACCATTGGAAACAGGTCCTAAGCTGATTGGAGGAATAGAGGAATTTGGCGAGGTTGCAGGACTGAAAATAAACAAGGAAAAAACAAAAATCTTGGTGAAAAATATGGCAGAAAAACAAAAGAAAAGATTAACAGACAAATTAAATATTCAAATCACAAAAATGAAATACTTAGGGATACAAATGACAACCAAATGTGGAACACTTAAAGAGGACAATTATGATAGATTGCAACAACAGATTGTAATAGATACGGAAAAATGAAAAAAAATTACAGCTATCTTTAACAGGTAGAACAGTGACAATTAAAATGAACATATTTCCAAAAATATTATATTTATTCCAGATGATTCTAATAAGACTGAAAAAAAATATTTTGAAGACAAAATGATGTTAAAATTTATCTGGCCAGGGAAAAAGACAAGAATTAAGACAATTGCAGGATGCAAGAGTGAGAGGGGTTTTTTGGACTACCCAATTGGGAATTATATTATCAGGCAGTAACATTGATGTGGATGAAAGAATGGATTGTACTGAAAAATGTCAGATTGTTAACATTGGAAGGGCATGATTTACAATTGGGGTGGCACGCATTCTTATGGTATAAAAAAAGTAGGGCACATGGATACGTTAGGAGATATGTCAAGGATGCTTTGTTGACAGTATGGGAGAAAATAAGGGAATACCATTATATGAAAATACCAGTCTGGTTGTCAACAATAGAGGCATTTACATATCCACAGGTTTTCAAAAGAGAACACATTATTAGACATGAGGAAATTTTAAATGAAAAGGGTGAACTCCAAACAAAGCAAGAACTAATGTTACAAGGGATAAATATAAGTTGGTATTCATATTTGCAAACACATACAAGGTATGAAAAAGATATTAAGATGGCTGGGTTTTACAAGGAATTGACTGAATTAGATAAAATCTTAACAGGCACTGAAGAGAAGTTAATTAAAAAACTGCATGATTATTTACTAGGAATGAATCTAGAGGAAGAGCAAGTAAAAAAACCAATGATCATGTGGGGGAAAAACTTGGATATGGGATAGATTTGGACAAGTGGCAGACACTATGGACTAGAAACTATAAATTAACTATGTCAATGGCCTATAAAGAGAACTTGTATAAGATGTTTTACAGGTGGCACTTACCCCCAACGAGAATTGATAAGATGTTCAAAGATAAATTGGCAAAGTGTTAGAAATGTCATCAGATACCTGGATCATACTACCATATGTGGTGGACATGCATTGATGCTAAAAAATATTGGACTAGAATATACATGTGGTTGCAAAAAATGATAAAACAACGTATAGACTTAAAACCACTTTTATTGGGAATTTTGTCTGAAGGTTTTAATAAAGAGATAATGTACTTGATTAGTAACGTATTAACAGCAGCTAGAATTGTATTTGCACAAAATTGGAAAAATGAGAAAATTTCAACGGAAGAGGAAACAATTAAGAAAATAATGGAATGTGCAAAAATGAGTAGATTGACAATGGCAATTAGAAAACAGGAAGAAAAAGATTATTATAAAATTTGGAATTCTATGAATGGATAGATAGAAGAGTAAGAAGATGAAACATGTAGTAATAGTATAATGTATCATAATTGATTGAGTTAGATTGAGTAAGAGAATCAATACCATTTAGGTAAGGATCAAATATATTTTTGAAAGACAATAATTACAGTGTTAATGATAATACAATAATTGACAAATGTGATATAAAATATTGATTAGCATGGTTATAAATATAAAGAGAGTTATAATAAGATAATCAAATTGGATAATCAAACAAAGTGCAGTGTGCCCTTTTTACTTTTCCTAAGTTGTGCTATCCCTCCTCACCAGCTTTATTGTATTTTTTTTAATCTTTTTTTTTTTTTGTAATAACTATTTGGGTTTTTTGGCTTTGCTGGAGCTTGTCTTCGTCTTTCTTTCTTTCTTTCTTTCTTTCTTTCTTTCTTTCTTTCTTTCTTTCTTTCTTTCTTTCTTTCTTTCTTTCTTTCTTGAAATCCAATCTCTACATTTCCTTTTTATTTTAAAGGGAAAGCCTTAAAAGCCTTTTTTTGCCTTTCCTGGTACTTTTGTTTTTTCATCTACCTTTCTGGTTTATTTTTATGCACTTTTTTCTATTTGAGATCTTTCAACTGGATTAAGGTGTTGAAGAACCTGAAGAATTTTTCTTTTTCCTTTCCTTTCCTTTTTTCTTTTCTTAAGTCTTTTTGTTTGTCTAACTATTGATTGGATTAAGGTATACAAGAACCTGAAGAAATTTTGTCCTCCCTTTTTTTTCTTTTTTTAATTATTATTATTGGGCTTCTTTTTTCTACTATTTTTATTTTGAACTATAATTGGTTACTTCACAATTGGATTAAGGTTTAGAAGAACCTGAAGATTTTGAATTGCTTAAAATGAGTAGGAAATTTATAGCTCCTGGTTCTTCAACTTCTACTTCTTCCTCTCCACCATCTGGAGGACAACGTTCAATACAGACAATGTTAAAACAAGAAAACAAACAAGAAAAAGTGACTCTGCAGATGATTATGCAAGGAATTCAAAATATTCAAGCAAGATCAGAGAATATTGAAAAGAGAATAGAGAACATTGAACAAAGAACAGAGAACATTGAACAAAGAACAGGGAAAACTGATGAAAACATGGAGAACATCCAACAAATGATGTTGAAGTATGGTGAGAGATTCCAAAATATTGAAGAAGAAGATAAACAAAGAGACAAGAAGATTGGAGATATTGATAATAGATTAATGGTGGTTGAACAAGATAAAAGTAGTATGTTGAGATGGGAGATGGATAGATCAGAATTTTATCTTAGATTCCAAAATGTAGAGGAAGAAAAAGGACAAAACCTAGCTGAGATAATGATAGAAATACTGGCTGAAGCTTTGGAAATAACTCAAGAAAAGATGATGGATGGAATAGATGAGGTTTATCGAGTTTTCACAAGATATGCGATGAGAAATAGCTTAATAAGAGAAGTTCACATTAGATTTACAAAGAAAGCCATTAAAACGCAAATATTGCAAGTGGCAAAAGAGAAAACATTGAAATACAAAGACAAGGAGATTGTGGTCTTGAAACAAATACCCAGAAGAGTGAGAGAGATGAGAAGAGAATACCGATTCCTGACTAAAATGCTACTTAAAAAAGAGGTGAATTATAGATGGCTGATTCCAGAAGGTTTAATGTTCACATGGCAAGAACAGAGACATAGAATTGACTCAATTGAGAAAGCGGAATTATTTTATACAGAATTTTTTGACTGGAAAGAGGAAGAGGCAGAAAAAGAGATCTCACTAATTGAATTCCAAGAGGACTGCCAAATGGCGACTGAAAAAGAAGAAGGCGCAGTAGGGGGAAGGGGGAAGCCAAAGAACAACGTGAACTAAGATCTACAAGAGCTGCTAAACCTAACTATAAAATGTAACCACGGAAGAGAAAAAATTGATTACAATTAATATAAATGGACTTAACCCAGTCGTTAAAAGAAGGAAAACCTTTCATAAATTAGAGAAATTAAAATTTGATATAATTTGTCTACAAGAAGTACATATTAAAAAACAACATGAACAATTGTTGGTACAGCCAAAATTAGGGAAAATATTTACTTCCTTGACACAATGTAAGAAAAGAGGAGTGGTTTTATATATTAAAGAGACCACCCCAACAAAATTGATCTATACCGATGATGATGGAAGAATACTAATGGTGGAAATAATGCACAATAATATGAAAACACTCCTGATTGCAATTTATGCTCTGAATGATAAACAAGAAGAATTCTACCAAAAATTACATATGAAAATAATTGAACTGGACTATGCTAATATAGTTATTATGGGAGACTTTAATGGAATTGTAGACAATAAATTGGACACAGAAAACAGTAAAGCAAAACAGAAAGACTCTCCCTAAATCTTTTTTTAAATGGTAGATGAAATAAACTTAAAGGATACATGGAGAGAAAGAAATGCTAAAACTAAACAATACACCTTCTATTCAAATAGACACTTATCATGGTCCAGAATAGATATGATATGATATGGATGTCAACAGAACTAATAACTAACATTCAAGAAATAAATATTGAAACAAGTACTTGGGCAGATCACAATCCAATGACAATTAAATGGAAAGGACAAAAAAGAAGATCGAGATGGACGTTAAATAATACTATTTTAAAGGAAAAAGACTTTACACAGTGGATGGAGAAAGAATTGGCTTTTTTCTTTAGAGAAAACAAAAAAGAAGATACATCAATTCAGTATGTATGGGATACAATGAAGGCATATGTTAGAGGCTTGATAATAGACTATACAAGGAAAAATAATACTATGAAAAGACTAGCCTCTAAGGCCCTAGAGGATTAGTATAAAAGACTTGAAAAAGAGCTACAGAAAATGCCACAGAAAAAGGACATCAAGCTAAAAATGGATATAATTAAACACAAAATGGGTCAAATAGAAAAAGAAGAATTAGCACAGAAAATTAGAGGTGCTAAACAGAACTACTTTGAAGACGCAAACAAACCAGGTAGATGGTTAGCATACAAATTGAGAAAGGAGAAAGAATCAAGGAAAATATTGCAATTAATAGATGACCAAGGCCAAGTTTGCCATGGTAGCAAAGAGAAGAAGGAAATCATTCGAGACTTTTATGGGAAATTATATATGCAAGAGAATATTGATGAGGAAACTGTTAAGCAGTACTTACAGAATGCTAATTTACCTCAGATACTTAAAGAGACTGAAAAAATGTTAGAAAGCAATATAACGATGATGGAGCTAACTGAAGCACTCAAGAAGCAAAATAATGGAAAGGCACCAGGTCCAGATGGACTTCCAGCAGAATTTTATAAAACATTACAAGAATCGTTGAATCTTCCATTGCTAGAAGCTATGAATGAAGTTATGTTAAAGAAGAAGATACCTAAATCATGATCAGAAGCCTATATTACACTTATCCCAAAAGAGGAGCCCGACCCATTACAAATTAAGAACTATAGACCCATTTCTCTACTAAATGCAGATTATAAAATCTTTGCTTCAATATTGGCAGAAAGACTTAAAAAATATTTAAATAATTTTATCCATCCTGATCAAAATGGATTTCTGCCAAAGAGACAAATTTAAGACAATATGAGAGTAATCTTGGATACTTTGTAATACTACGAGGCACATCCTGAAAAACAAATGGCTCTGATATTTTTAGATGCACAGAAGGCATTTGATAATGTGAATTGGCGATTCATGTTATTACTGTTGGAACAGATGGGTTTTGCTAGAAAATTTATTCAAGCAATAGAAGCTATATACTATAAGCAAACAGCAAAGGTAATGATAGAGGGAGAACTGACAGACTCTATCAATATAAGAAAAGGAACAAGACAAGGGTGCTCACTATCGCCTTTGTTGTTTGTGTTAACTTTGGAAGTGTTAAACAGAAGTATTAGAGATGAAAAGAATATAAAAGGAATGAAAATCAAAAAGGAAGAATTTAAACTGCAAGCATTTGCAGATGATCTGGTTTTCATCTTAGAAGACCCTCTAGAAACAGCGTCAAAATTGATAGAAAAGATAGAGACATATGGAAAGGTGGCTGGTTTGAAAATAAATAAAGATAAGACAAAGATTTTGACAAAGAATATGCTATTAAGACAAAAGGAAGAACTGGCAGATCTATTGAAAATTCAGGTCACGAATAAGATCAAGTACTTGGAGATATATTTGACAGCAAGATGTAGTACATTAAAAGAGAATAATTATATTAAACTTAAACAGCAGATAACACTAGATTTGGCGAAATGGGAAAACTTACAACTGTCACTAATAGGGAGATTTTCAACAATCAAGATGAATATATTACCCAGAATATTTGTTTCAAACAATTCCAATCAGGCTTGGAAAAGACTACTTTGAAGATTTAAATAAAATTGTGTTGAAATATATATGGCAAGGTAAGAAAGCGAGAATAAAGTTAAAACTTTTGCAAGATGCTAGAATTAGAGGAGGATTTGGTTTGCCTAATTGGGAGTTGTACTACCAAGCTACAAATTTGATGTGGGTTAAGGAATGGATAACACTAAGAAATACTAGATTGTTGACACTAGAAGAACATGATTAGTTGTTGGGCTGGCATGCTTTTTTATGGTACAAAGGAACTAAAACACGGGGGTATTTTAGAAGACATTATATACGGGAGTCTTTGTGGTTAAACTGTGAGATTAAAAGACAATGTTATTTGAAAATTCCAGTCTGGTTATCGACTATTGAAGCATTTTCTTATCCTATCCTTATCCAAAAAGGAACAAACAGATATTGTGTAATATTGAATATTGAATGAAAAGGGTGAACTTAAATCTATGCAAAAACTAGAAGAACAAGGTATAAAGATGATTTGGTTTTCATATGCGCAAATACATTCAAGGTATGATAAAGATTCTAAAACAGAAGGTTTCTATGATAAACTGACTGACTTAGATAAGATTTTGACAGGTACTGATGAAAAGGTGATTAAAAAATTGTATGGATATTTATTAGAAATTAAAGTAGAAGAGGAACAAATTAAAGAAACTATGATTGCTTGGGGGAAGAATTTTGGATATGGGATTGATTTAGAGAAATGGCAAAAATTGTGGTCTCAAAATTATAAAATGACAATGTCAACAGCATATAAAGAAAATTTGTATAAGATGTTTTACAGGTGACATTTTCCACTGACAAATATAGCAAGAATGTTCAAGAATAAATCCAAAAAATGTTGGAAATGTCATCAGACACCTGGCTCATATTACCATATGTGGTGGACTTGTGCGGATGCTAAAAAATACTGGACTAAAATCCACATGTGGTTGGAAAAATTGACAAAAAAACATATAGACTTGAAACCAGAGATATTTTTATTAGGAATTTTACCTGAAATATATAGTAAAGACTTGAAATACCTGATTGTAAATGTATTAACAGCGGCTAGGATTGTATTTGCTAAAAACTGGAAAAATGAGAAAATACCATCACAGGAGGAAATCATTAAGAAAATATTGGAAACAACAGTCCAGTTTGCAGCACTTCGGCGGCAGGCAGGAATCCGCAATCGTGCGTGGTTTCTGCCTGCGCTTACCGCTGGAGTGCCCTGAGCCAGCTGGCTTCGGGGCTAAGCCACCCCATAGAGGTGGTGAAGACAGGGGAGACCTGGCAGGGTCGAGGGGAGCCACACCTCTCCTCCTCAGCTGGCTAAACTCCCTTTTCCGAAGGCGGTAAGAGCGGCGGTCAGAAATGGCTGCCTCAAAGAAGCACCCAGCTGGAAAAGAAAGTGCAGGAGGAAGTTAAGAAGTGAAAGTTTTTGGCTGACTGGGACAAAAAGCAACAACTAAGGTACCCTGGAATTTAAATTTTGCAAAAGATACATCGCTCCCAAAGAAGAGTTGGAAGCAGCGAATGAAAGTGAAAAGGGAAAGTTTTTTTTTCTTCATTCTCCTTCCTCACGCTGATAACGAGAAGATCTGAACAAAGAAATCAGAAAAATCCACTTTGGCACCAACAGGTAATTAAACTGGAAATTTAATTAAATGGCAAAGGGACAATAAAGATTTCTGAATATTAAAAATCCTTTTTTATTATAAGTGGGAAGGGAGAGGAAAAGAATAAGAGCAGGACTTGGAAGGAGGAGACTGCTTGGAATTTAAAAGGACTTAAAGTCAAATCTTAATAAGACTTCTAAAGGATACATTTTAACTGGAATTTTGCAACTAAATAGTAACTCCAAGAAGAGAAAGTGAAGAAAGTGTTAAAAGAAACAGCTTGTGTGTATTTGGATTGTTTGGTGACTTTGGGACTTTTGGAAATCATATTTGAATGACTAAAAATAATTGGCTGGTTGTTTGAAAAAAAAGAAAAACATTCTACAATGGCATCACTTCTGGATGGACTGAATGAACTGGATGAACTGAAAATTGAATTTAAAAATATAAAGAAGAGGAACAAGAAGGGAAGGGCTCTTTTGGCTCTACTTTTCAATTCTTAGAAATGGCGATCGGTGTTTACAAGAAACAGCAAGAAAGGTTTGCACAACAAGAAGATTGGGATAAAGAAGAAGCCATTTTTAATGAACAAGTAATTCTATCTGGGGAAGAAAGGGGAAAGGGGGGAAAGAGAATGGAGAATTTAAGACCTAAAAAAACAGACAAAAAAGGGGAAAATCATGTGAAAAGGGGATATAACGTTGGAAAACAACAGAAAAGGGGAATACAGAAGAGGGAAATGGAGGTGGAGAGAGAGGGGGGTAAAAAGGGGAGAGAGAAGAAGAAGAAAGGGAAGAGAAGTTACAAAGATTTGGAGCGAGATGTAAAGAAACAGGATTTATTCAGAGATAATGGGTGAAAATTTAACTGAAAAAGGGATTCTGTAAAGCAGGGTTGTCCAACCCGTGGGCCGCGGGCCGCATGCGGCCCAGGTTGGCTCGTAATGCGGCCCAGTACCCACCCCAACCTTCGTGCAAGAGGACGAGCCAGTGAGGAGGAGGAGGAGAGGCAGGCACGAGGCGGGGCGAGGCGAGTGCCATGCCAAGCAGCAACAGAAAAGATGGGTGCCGTCAGAACGCTCCTCGTGCCGAGGCAGCCGCAGCCCAAGAGTCCCGCTCCGCCACCTCCTGCTGCTGCTGCCGCCGGAGCTGTTGTAGCAGCTTCTGCCCCCGCCGCCGTCGCTGCTGCCGCCAGAGCTGTTGTAGTGGCTTCTGCCCCCGCCACCACCACTGCTGCTGCTGCTGCACTGAGCTTCCCGGTCCTCACCTTCCAGTCCTGCCACATCCAGCTGGGCCATTTGCAGGAGGAGAGGTAGGCGCGAGGCGGGCGAGCTTTCTTCCCACCCTCTCCCCCGCATTCCTTTCTCTCTGGCTTAATGAGAAAAGATAATAGACAGCTGAAACAGGACAGACAAAGAATATAAGCATGATGATTTGAATTGAGATGAAATAAATAAAATAAAATTAAGAAAGTTGAAAGAGGGGAGAAGTTATATAGAAAATGTAGAATGATAATAAGATATGGAATGAAATATACAAATGAGCATGAACTTGTGTCTGCACGAAGATATGTAACCCGGGATCAGACTGCTTTCAAAAAAGATGTTTTATGTTTTTATGTTCTATGTTTTGTTTGTTTATGTTTTTAAAAACCAATAAAATTTTCAAAAAAACAGAAAATATTGGAATGTGCTGAAATGAGTAGATTGACATTTGAAATTAGAGAACAAGAGGATAAACAATTTTATAAAATTTGGGATCTTTTCTATCAATGGTTAGACAATAAAATACAGTAATGAAATATGTAGACTTTTAGAAAATAATAAATATATAAAGATGTACTTCTTTCTTATTATATCTACAAAATGATTTTAGGATAAATTTGGGATGATAATATGAACTGTTATAAAATAAACTAAGTAAATTATGGTTATCTTGTAAAACATGAATGAATAAAAGTATAGTCAAATGATTGATTAATAATGATACTAAGGTATTTACTTTTTGATTGACAATATGAGATTATATGTAATGTAATTGTAATTGAAGACTACGAAATGGAAGCACAAAACAATTTGTAAACCAACCGGCACACTGTAGGTACACCTATAGAAGATAGCTTGATGTTTTTATGTTTTGTTTGTTTATGTTTATTTTTAAAAACCAATAAAAAAATTTTTAAAAAGCTATTGTGGCTAAATGACTTTCATCCTATTTCGGATCTTAAATGTGGGGGCTGCCCAGGGGTGGGATTCAAATTTTGCTCTGTTTTGGGGCTTTCTGGGCCTCAGGGAAGCCTCCTGGGGGGCGTTTTTGCTCCCAGAAGGCTCTACTGGGGCTGAGGAAGGAAAAAATGGCGGGGGGGGCGAGGAACTGTGCCCCCACTATTTTTGGCATTTCTGGGCCTCAGGGAAGCCTCCTGGGCAAAGCAGTAAGTAAGCAAGGGGAATCCCAGCACAGCTGATAGGAACATAGGAATAGCTGATCATCGGGAGGGAGAAAAAATAAATACCTTAAGGAGTGATTGGGCAGGGAAGAACATAGTCAGTGATGTTGTGCATGCATGATAAGGACTGGCTGGCAGGAAGGGGAGGGGAGGGGCAAGCCAGGTGTACGATTTTTTGGTTCTCTGAACTATGCAGAATTGTAACAACCAGTTCTATAGAACCGGTCCGAACCACTGGAATCCCACCCCTGGTCCATATATTCTGATTCTACTGTGTTTTGTTAGCTGCCAAATCTTGCCATGGAGAGATTTTGAAATATCCTGTCCTGAATGGGACCTCTCCCAATCTGTTTGCCTGCTTGTGAATAGAGCCAAACATCCAGCTTCCACTTTCTATAGGCTCATTATCTCTAAAGGTTGGTAGCTGTTTTCTTGTTACAAAGTTTCCATTAGGCAGCTGGCCAGAATGTGGAATAAGCCTCAGACAGGTTTCTTTGTTAGCAGCTTGATTTTTCTTGCTTTTCTGGGAGCTTTTTCTTATGATTAATATTTTATTTGGGGAAATAAAAGGGGGCGGGGTCACCCTAGCAGTCAGCACGGGTTTGTTAAAAACAGATCATGCCAAACCAATCTTATTTCATTCTTCAACATAGCAACTAAATTAGTAGGCCAGCAAAATACTGTGGACATAATATACTTAGATTTCAGCAAGGCATTCAACAAAGTAGACCTCAACCTACTTCTTGGTAAGCTAGAAAAAGGTGGGATAGGATAGCACCACCACCAGATGGATTTGCAACTGGCTGACAAACCATACTGAACGAATACTCATTAATGGGTCTAAGTCTACATGGAGGAAAGTAAGCAGTGGGGTGCCACAAGGTTCTGTCTTAGGTTCTGTCTTCAATATCTTCATTAACAACTTCATTAAGGACTTAGATGAGGGAATAGAAGGGGAACTTATTGAATTTGCAGATGATACTAAGCCAGCAGGAATACCTAACACCCAAGAAGATAGGCTCAAGATCCAGATGAATCTTGACAGACTCGAACACTGGGCCCTATCTAACAAAATGAAATTCAATGTAGAGAAAAGTAAAGCCATATACTTGGGCAAGAACAGTCAACGGTACACATATAGACTGGGTGAAACCAGGTTTAATAACAATAACTGTGAGGCTGATCTTGGAGTCTTAGTGGACAACCAGCTAAATATGAGCCAGCAGTGTGCAGCAGCAGCCAAAAAAGACAGTGGTGGGATTCTGCCAGTTCTTACTAGTTCTGGAAAACTGGTAGTGATAATTATTGTTGGCCCCACCTTGCCCAGTCACTCCTCATCTTGTCTCCTCACCCAGCATAGCTGCTGCTGCTCTCCAGCTCCCTGGCTAGCCTCAACCATATGGTCTCTGTGGGCCAGTCAGCTTGCCTGCCTTTGGCTGCATCCCATGTGGCGCTCTCCATGCTGCCCACATCTGCCTGGAAGCCTGGATGAGCCTGCAAGGAACAATGCCTGAATCTTGGCCTAGCTGCCTCCCACATGGCCAAGAAAGCTTGCCTGCTATCTGTGATTGAATCCCACTCAGCGCTCTCTGCTCAGCCCAGCTAAAGCTGCCCTGATCTGCCTGGGTGAATGACTGCTAGCAGCAAGGCCTGAATCCTTTCCTCACTCACCACCACCCAGATGCCCTCGCTTTCCCCCAATTCCCCCAAGCTTTCCTTTGCCTACCTGATTTCAAGTTCCATAGCGTTTCTCACCATCATGTGCAGGAAAACAAAAGTTTTCCTTTACAAAAGTTCTATCAATTCCAACTTCTTGCAAAAGAAAAAGGTCTCGTGAAGTTGAAATTGATTTTTTTTTTAGCCCCACACAAACTTTCATTTCCCTGCACACGATGGTGAGAATGCAATGGAGCTGGACATCAGATAGGCAAAGAAATCCTTGGGAGAAGTGAGGGCATCGGGGCAGTGATGGATGCAGAAAGCTCTATAGTGCAGGGCTGCAATTGTCAAATGGGCAACGGAATGGTTAGCATGAGTTAAGGATGGAGGAGGCCAGCCTGCTTTCCTTCTCTCCTCCCTGCTCCTCCTCCTCCCCTTGTACTGGCTGCTCCATTTCCCATTTCTATATTGCAGCACAGCACCCAGGAATCCACTTTAGTAATGTGGGGGGGGGGGATAATTTGCCTAGCTAAACTAACCCTGCAGTCTCCTCTACATACATTGGGCTCAGCAGCAGCTTCAATCGGGTCGCTCCCTTGGCAGCGAACAAAACAGCCCCATCGCACTGTGCCTCCTCCTGCCTCTAAGTGCGCTCAGCTACTTTTAAAATCCAGCACTGCTTTTCTGGCTGCTGAGCCCAAGTAGCTGATCAAAGAGTGCTGGGTTTCAAATACCAAGGAAATGGAAAGCAACTTTTCAAAGCAAAAGAGGTGAGGGAGGAAACTGCAGGATTAAAGTTAAAAGACATCTCGTGATTAAAATTACCACCAACTTTCCTAAAATGATTTGAAACAAGCTTGAGGGTGGGGTTGCAATGAAGTTTCTAAAGTGCGCATGCTCTCACCCACAAACTGCATTCCTCTCCAGGCTCAGCAGAGCCAATTTGGCTCGTCTGCACAAGCTCACATCATTCTCCCTGGTGCTCTGCTGTGTCTTTTTAGCATGCAAAAGGGCTGTTTGCTGTGGTGATGGGGCGCGCCCATAAACGAGAGTGGCTGAAGTGGAAGAGAGGTTTCTTCCTTCAGATTTAGTGATGTAAGAAATAAGGAATTCAAAAATAAAATGGTATATAAGATACTTAAATCAGTAGAAAAACATACCTCTTTCATCTGCTTTTGATATTTTGATATAATCATTTTGATATACACTATTATTATGCCTTTGTATATTTTATATATTGTTATGTTTAAGGGAAGTGGGGTTGTTATAATCTTTTTGAAAAATGGTAGTATATATTGTTGAGCTTTTAAAACTGTATCTTCAGAAGCTAGAAAGAGGGCCTGATAAGGGGATGCTACATTCCTTAATGCTAAGGAAACATGCCACGTAAGCAGAAAACTTTATAAGTTAATGCCAAACTAAGAGGTATGGAGGGGTATGGATGAGAAAATAATGGAAGGAGATAATTTTCCTTGGAGACATCCTAGGATTAGCTGCAACACCTGAGGGCATATCCAATGAGTTTGAAGTTGGGAGGGAATGAGTCTCAAGAAGGAGGGAACTTGAGTGTTGAGATGAAATTGTATGTAAATTATGTTTTGGAATTCAAAGGTGTGGCTTTTGGTTTGAACCTACTTGTTGAGGTTTGGATCTAAAAGAAACTCCCAAAACCTAAACTGTACTTGATGACACCTCGGGAGCTAGAGGAGCTGCAGTCATTTATCGATAAAAATCTTGAACAACGTTTCATCCAACCTGCTACCAGCCCCAGTATTGTTCCGCAAGAAGTATTGTTCCACTTTGTTTGTCTGTTGACTATAGAAATTTAAATGCTATTTCGGTGGAGAACATTACCTCCTCCCCTTAATGAAGGACATGCTGGTCCACGTAGCCAAAGGGAAAATTTTTATGAAACTCAATTTGAGAGAAGCTTACTACCAAGTTTGAATCAAGGAGGGAGATGAATAGAAAGCTGCTTTTAATTGCCCCATGGGATGTTTCCAATTCAACATTCTCCCATTTGGTCTACAGGGGGCCCCTGCTGTATTCATGCAAATGATAAATGAGGTTTTGCATGAACATTTATACAAAGATGTACTGGTTTATTTTGGTGATATTCTTATCTACACTGAGACTCTCAATGAACATGTGAAACTAGTGCGATCAGTTTTGAAAAAACTTTGAGCTGCTGAACTGTACACAAAGTTACCCAAGTGTGAATTTCACCAAGAGAAAATTGACTGTTTGGGCTATCACATATCACATGATGGTATAGAAATGGATCCAGGGAAAGTTCATGCTGTCTTGGAATGGGCCCCTCCCCGCACTAGGAAGCAATTGCAAAGTTTCCTGGGATTTGACTATTTTTACCATCAGTTTATCCCAGTTTTCACAAAGATTGCACTGCCTATTACAAATCTCCTAAAAACCAAGGGGAAGGTGAAACTGAAGCTGAAGCCCAGTCGACTGCTAGAGTGGTCCATGGAGTGTCAAGCTGCTTTTGAGAAGCTGAAACGACTTTTTGCAGCTGAGCCGGTGCTAAAGTACCCGGACATGGATGCCCCTTATGTAATCCAAGCCGATACGAGCAATGTAGCAGTGGGGGCAGTGCTACTACAAGCAAATGAGACAGGGACTCTGCAACCGTGTGCATACACTTCCCTTAAAGTAACTGAGACAGAAAGAAGATGGGACATTTGGGAAAAAGAAGCTTTTGCAGTTCATTGGGCTCTATTAACTTGGAGGGATTTTTTAGAGGGGACAAAATACCCCTTTGAGGTGTGGATAGATTATAAGAATTTAGAGGCTCTAAAAATGCCTCGAAAGCTATAGCCTAAGCAAGTTTGCTGGGCCCAATACTTCAAACAGTTTAATTTTTCATTGAAGTACATTCCAGGGGGGGAAAAACTTCATGGCGGATGCACTGTCTAGGCTGCCTCAATATAGTAGTGCCCATCCAGAAATGACCCGCCCTATTGTCCCAACTAGACAGTTAGCAGCTCCAATAGTTACTAGAGCCCAGAAAAAAGGGGGAGGTAATTTATCTAATGATTTATCTGCACAGTTAAAAGAAGCTCTGAAACTTGATGATTGGTTCCTGGCTCACTCAAATAACTGTATGGTTAGAGATTGATTGGCATGGGCGGGGGCTAAATTATACGTGCCAGCAAAGTTGAGAAACCCAGTATTACAACAAGCTCACAATTCCAAAGCTGCTGGACATTTTGGGTTCATTAAAAACCCTACACTTGGTTAAAAGGCAATTTTGGTGACCTAATTTTAAAAAGGACATTGAAACTTATGTGGCTAATTGTCCTATCTGTGCCTCAGCCAAATGGCTGCCTGGTAAGCCAGACCGACTGCTCCATGGAAAATTTCTATGGATTTTATAGCGGAATTACCTGAAAGCAGGGGAAAATACAGTTTTCCAAACAGATACATTTCATACTTGTGCAAAAATCCCATCTGCAAAAACTTTGGCTAAACTGTTTATTTTACATATCTACATGTTGCATGCAATTCCTGAACAGATAATATCAGATAGGGGTGTCCAATTCACTTCGAACTTTTGGAAGGAGTTCCTGAAGTTGTTGGGCTCTGCCCAGGGCTTAAGCTCTGCCCACCACCCACAAACCAATGGGGCTTGTGAGAGAAGTAACTGGGTATTGGGACAATATCTTCTTAGATGCTATATTAATTATCAACAAGATGATTGGGCTGACCTATTGCCATTTGCTGAGGTGGCATATAACAATTTGGTTCATAGTAGCACTGGTTTTACCCCATTTAAAGTTGCTTCGGGACAAGACTTTGTACCATACCCAAGCTTCCACTCAGTCCTTGAGTGAATGGATAACCCAACTCCAGCTTACCTGGCCTACTTTACCCATAAAGCATTGGATGATGCTCATCAAGCTCATAAGAAATTTGCAGATAAAAAGAGAGCTCCACAGAAACAATATCAAGTTGGGGACAATTTTTCTTGTCCACTAGATATTTGCAAACCACACAAAAGTCTGAAAAGCTGGGGCCTAAATATGTTTTCAATTAAATTTAAATTAAATTTGAAAACTAAATATGTTTTCAATTAAATTTAATTTTCCAATTAAATGAATTGTGAATCCCGTGGCAGTCCAACTGCAATTACCAAAAACCCTTAGAAGGATTCTGTCTTTCATGTCAGTTTGTTGAAACCTGAACATACCTTCGACCTGAGACCGGCTCAGGTCGATCCCCCCATTCCTCTTCTGATTGAGGGTGAACAACATTTTGAAATTAAAGAAATTTTGGATTCTAGGAGACAAAGAGGTTGACTCCAATATTTAGTTGTCTGGAAACACTTTCCTCCTTCCCAGTCGGAATGGGTGAATGAGAGGTATGTTTGAGCCCCTAGGCTTGTACAGGCATTTCGTGCTAAATATCCTGACAAACCTTAAAATATTGTAGTATTGTGTAATATGTATATTATCCTTTTATCTTGTACACTCTCTTTTATAGGGCTAATGCCTTTTTTGCAGGAGGGCTGAATGTCAGCCTTCAAGATTTCTTTCCTTTGTTTTGCATCTTTTCGCTGTCATAAGTAACAGGGGTAGGAGGGGTGAAATAGTTATGGGAAGCGTGCTGGAGGTTGAGAGAATAAACTGTATAAGTTGTGGGGGGGAGTTTCTTGTTTATGCTTCTTTCCTATGCTATGCACAGGTGCAATTCTTTATCAAAATAGGCCAAGGTCAATGAACAGATGCCTGCATCACCACCTGACTATGCCCACATGACATTATACACAACTTTAACTGGATGGTCAGTTTGAACTATTGTGGGTGAGATAGTTGCCATCACTTTGTATATATGATTTTCGCACTCAATTTCTCAGATTCAGAATTCCTTTGATGCTACCACTTGATTTCCAGTAAAAGATATCTTTTCTCTAATTAATGGGGTCTAAGTGTTTATTTCTTGGATTTTGAATGGAGCACCAGCTGACAACAGCTGTAATGAAAATATGAGAAAGAGACCGCCCCCTGCTAATAATAATAATATTAGGGGGGAAGATAATTTTCCCCTGGTTAGACCAAATTGGGATAACAACAATCAAGCCCATAGAACTAATACGGAAGGAAGATTTGAGAAATATAATTGTTAGGGGAATAAAAGAGGCAGTACCAAAAGCACAGAATATGAGCAAGGCTATGAATTTAGAACAGGAAAAAGGGAATCCCCAGCAGCTTTCTTACAAAGGCTTAAGGATACAATGAAAAAATACTCTGGCATGGACCTGGATGATGCTACAAATACATAACTAGTCCGAGTTCAGTTTCTAACAAAGGCATGGCTGGATATTTCAAAGAAATTACAAAAATTAGATGGATTGGCTGGGAAATCACTGGACAAACTTTGCAAAGAAGCCCAGAAGGTTTATGTACAGCAAAATAATGAGAGAACTAAACAAAAGGGTAGAATGATGGTGGCAACAGTCAGAGAAGTCCAAGAAGTCCAGAGAAGTCCAAGAAGGACCTCCCCTCACCCCATGAAAGGTTTGAACGAGGAAGAAATGAAGGAATGTGAGGATGGAGCCAAAGTAAAAGGTGTAGTGGTACGGGCAGGGAGGACAGAGTGAGGAGATGTTTGGATGTGGCCAGCCAAGACATTTCAAGAAAGACTGCCCGATCCAAAGAAGGGAGACGCAAGTGTATAATATGATGGCAGAGGATGAAAATCAATAGTAGGGGTGTCAGGGGTGATTCCTTTTTGGGTCTCATGGAAAGCCCTTGATAAATTTAGTAGTGGGACCTAAAGAAGAGGAAGTTGTGTTTTTAATTGACACTGGAGCAGCGAGAACTTCAATATCAGTATTAGTTGCAGAAATGAAATTAAGTGGACAAAATATGAGAGTATCTGGAGTAAAAGGGGAAGGATTTGAAGTACCCAAATTAATGCCCCTCCAATTGGGAATAAAAGGACAAAATAAAAAGATAGAGGTAGAAATGTTATATATATCAGAAGCAGGCATGAACTTGCTGGGAAGAGATTCCCTAGCAGATCTACAATTGAGATTTGAATTTGGACCAGAAGGGATGATTCCTATGAGGGTTTTGACCTCAGAAGAAGAAAAGATTGACCCAACTGTTTGGGTGAAGGAAGGGAATTGTGGGGGACTACAAGTAAGTCCACTTAAAAAAATAACACTCAAAAATCCCAACGAAGTGGTTAGACAAAAGCAGTACTCAATTTCTATGGAAGGGAAGAAGGGGTTGCAATCAGTAATTGATGGTTTGTAAAAAGATGGCTTAATAGAACCCTCAATGTCCCCTTATAACACTCCCATTTTACCAATAAAGAAACCTGATGGCTCCTTCAGGATGGTTCAGGATCTGAGAATTCTTAACTGGATTGTAAAAACTAGACATCCTGTGGTCCCTAATGTCTATACATTAATGGGGTGTATTCCAACAAAGCATAGGTAGTTCAGTGTTGTAGATTTGAAGGATGCATTTTGGGCCTGTCCCTTAGATATAGAATCAAAGTCCATGTTTGCATTTGAATGGGAAAACCCATATACAGGAAGGAAGCAACAATATCAGTGAACAGTGTTACCTCAAGGATTCACAGAATCCCCAAATTTATTTAGAACTAGTCCTGCAAGAGCTAGATTTACCTAAGGGAACTCACTGTGGATGACTTACTGGTTTCAGGGAAAAAGAAATCTGAAACTTCAAGTGCCACTAATGTATTATTAAATTTCTTGGCCCAAAAAGACCTGTGAGTATCCAAATCCAAATTGCAATATGTTGAAAGAGAGGTAAAATTTCTAGGACACTTAATCAGTGAAGGGAGTAGGAAGATTACTCCAGACATAATAGTAGGGGCCATGTCCCAACCCTTACCCCAAAACAAGCAAGAACTCAGGAAATTTTATTTATTTATTACAAATTTTATTAATTTTCAAAGACAATATACAGACAAACAAAACATAAAAACATAAAACATCTTTTCTGAAAGCTGCTTGATCCTCGGTTACATCTCTTCATACAGACACAAATTCAAATTCATATTCATTTTATATACCATTCCATATCTTATTACCATTTTCAATTTTCTATATAGCTTCTCACCTCTTTTAACTTTCTTAGTTTTATTTTATTTATCTCATCTCAGTTCAGATCATTATGCTTATTATTCTTTGTCTGTTCTGTTTCCAGCTATCTATTTATCTTTTCTCTTTAAACAAAATTTCTCCTGTATACTAATTGGAGTGTGATGCCTTTAACTCTTTCCCCTAAATTTATAACACTTAGTATAGTACATAACTTCCATTGGGATTCTGTTTAGTACATTCTAAAGTTACACATTATATTTTTTAAAAAGAAAAATGTATAAGTATGTAATATAATTAAAACAACTATCCATGTCGATTCAAATCTATCATTAATATTAATATTCATTTAAATCTTAAACATTTTACACATTACTTTTCAATTGAATATCATACTTTTATGGGAACACTTATACTTTCCATAGTTATTTCCCCCCCACTTCACATCACTTATTTTAAATCATTGTATCATTAAAATGTTCCCATTTCCTCCTACTTCAATTCTCTCATTTATTTCATTGCCTTCCTTTTATTCACAAAAATTTCACTAAGTTACACTGAATATTTTATATATTTTGGGTTGTTTTTTTAAATCTTAAAGTCCCCTTTTTCTTTTCCTCCTTCTCCCTTTCTTCCCCAAATAAAGTTACTTGTTCATCAAAGATGGCTTCTTTTTTATCCCAATCATCTTGTTGCGCAGTCAGTTTCTCATAGGTGCAAATCACCATTTCTAAGAATTGAAAAAGAGTGCCAAGAGAGTCTTTCCCTTCTTGTTCTTCTTCTTTGTATTTTTTGAATTCAATTTTCAATTCATCCACAAGTGATGCCATTGTAGAAAGAAATTATTTTTCCAAAACAACCACCCAAGTGTTTTTAGTCCTTCAAAGATAATTTCCAAAAGTCCCAAAGTCACCAAACAGTCCAAATAAGCTGTTTCTTTTAGCACTTTCTTCTTTCTTCACTTTCTCTTTCTGGGGTTACTGTTTAGTAGCAAAGTTCCAGTTAAAATGTATCTTTTAGAAGTCTTGTTGGTATTTAATGATTCTTTAAAATTCTAGGCAATCTCCTCCTTACTTCCAAATCCTGCTCCAATTCTTTTCCTCTCCCTTCCCATTTACAGCAAAAAAATTTTTTTTAAATGTTCATAAATCCTTATTATCCCTTTAGCATTTAATTAGCCAGTTTACCTATTGATGCCAAAGCGGGTTTTTCCGATTTCTCATGCATTTCTGTTCGCTGTCAATGGTAGGAAGGAGAGTGAAAAAAAAGAACTCTCCCTTTTAACTTCCATTTGCCGCTTGTAAATCTCTGGGAATGATGTATCTTTCACAAATTTTAAGTTCCAGGATACCTTCGTTGTTGCTTTGTCCCGATCAGCAAAAAACCTTTCACTTCTTCTTAACTCCTCCTGCACTTTCTTTTCCGACTGAGCTTCTTTGTGGCGGCCATTTCTGACCGCCGCTCTACCGCCTTTGGAAAAGGGGGTTTAGACGGCTAGGGAAGAGAGGTGCGGTTTCTCTCAACCCTGCCAGATCCCCCCTGTCTTCACCACCTTCTACAGAGGTGGCTAGCCCTGAAGCCAGATGGCTCAGGGCACTCCAGTGGGCGAGTACAGGCAGAAACCACACACGATCGCCGATTCCTGCCTGCCCCGAAGCGCTGCAAACCGGAACTCCCCTAGTACTCAGGAAATTTTAGAGGAGGACAGGATGTCATATCCGTGTATCTGCCATTCTTCAATGGAAGAAGGGGAGGGGGAGCTGGTACAAGTAATCATTTTTGATGTAACCTGAATATATTAAATCCTATATTGATTCTGTATAACTTGCATATGATATACAACTGGAGGAGTGGAGCCAGATATCCAGAAACTTGTCACCACTTGAAGAGATAACAAGATGAGAAGGAACCATTAAAATTCCAGTTCTGGAAGACACTCCTGGGAACTCTGAATTGAGGGCTGAAACTTAAAGAGAGAATCTGAGCATGGTTTATCTCTGTTCTGTGCTCTAAAGTGAAAGAGAAACTAACTTGCTTGCCTGCTGAATTAAAGTGAAACTGATGTCTGTTTCTGAGCTGAAGTTGAGTTGCTGTTTTGCTCTGAATCTGTAACATGTCTGCTTCTATTTGCATTTGCTCCATGTTGGGGAAATCTACAACTGATATTGAAAAATTTACTTTATGTGTTTATAAAGAAGTTAAATGAAGCCTCAGCCATCTGTGTTTACTTTTCTGGCACTGAATTTACACTGCAATACTCTGAATATATTTGCATGCCAAGCTATAAATTTAAATATATGGCCAAAAGGAACCTGTGGAGGATTGGAATGGGAAAAGAAATATAAACATAATGACAAATATTTTGTGTTCCTTTAAGGAGTTGTGGAAGTTCTATTTATAATCACTGTGAGATATGGCGATGTGTACAATGGGCTACTTTTGAGATTGAGCAGTGGTCTGGCTGGAGGGAGTAAAGGAAAATGCAAACATTGCCCTCCCTATGACAAACTTCCTAAAAATGAATGGGCGGGGGAGAAATCCAAACCAAGGCAACCCCTTATCTGGACAATGGAATGCCAAGTGGCATTCAAAAACTCAAATGTCTATTCTCAGCAGAACCAGTCCTTAAGTACCCAGATCCCGAACAACCTTTTGTCATCCAAGCAGATGCTAGTGATGTTGCAGTTGGAGCAGTCCTCCTCCAAAAGAATGGAAATGGACAATTACAGCCATGCGCTTATACATCTAAAAAACTGATGGAAACTGAGCAAAGATGGGCCATATGGGAGAAAGAGGTATATGCTGTATGGTGGGTAATGCTCACATGGAGACATTTCCTGGAAAGAAACCAAATCCCCTTTGAAGTATGGACTGATCACAAAAATCTGGAAGCCCTGAGAAATCCATGGAAACTCTCCAAAAAACAAGAAAGGTGGGCTCAATATTTTGAATGGTTTAATTTCACTCTCAAATATTTTCCTGGGAGAAAGAACTTCTTAGCAGATGCACTGTCCAGAAAACCCCAATACAACAGCAAAAAGATTGAGGTTATGAAACCAATGATCCAACCAACCCAACTAGCAGACAAAGTTATCACCTGGGTACAAGAGAAAAGAAAATTATCACTGACTGAAGACACAATGATGTCAATATTTAAGGAGGCACTACTTAAGGATGACTGGCTCCAGGCTAACAAAAACACTTGTTTAATCAAAGATAGACTGGACTGGGTAGAAAACAAACTTTATGTCCCTGCAAGCCAGAGGATGGACCTCATGAAACGCTGCCATGACTCCAAAATAGCGGGACACTTTGGGTTTGTAAAAACCTTGCACCTCACCAAAAGACAATTTTGGTGGTCGTCTCTAAAAAAGGACATTGTAAACTATGTTGCGAGCTGCCCCACCTGTGTTGCCGCAAAGAGAAGACAAGAAAAATCTCCTGGAGCTTTACAGACAGTAGCAGACTCTTCTGCACCCTGGAAAGAGATTTCTATGGACTTTATAGTGGAGCTTACCGAAAGTGCTGGAAATACTGTCATTTGGGTTGTAACTGATCTTTTTTCCAAACAGGTTCACTTTATTCCATGCCAAATGATCCCAACTGCCAAGGCATTGGCAAAGATGTTTCTAATACATATTTATCGCCTTCATGGAGCTCCCCAGCAGATTATCTCAGAGAGGCATGTTCAGTTCACATCCAAATTTTGGCGGGTGTTTTTAAACCTATTAGGCTCCACCCAGGGGTTATTGTCATCAAATCATCCCCAGACAAATGGGGTTTTTGAATGTTCGAACAGTGTATTAGAACAATATTTAAGATGTTTTATTAATTACCAACAGGACAATTGGACTGACCTTCTTCCTTTTGCAGAAGTAGCATACGATAACTCAGTCCATAGCAGCATGGGGTTCACCCCATTCCAGGTAGCTACAGGCCAAGAATTCAACCCCATGCTGGAACTACCCACCAAAGAACCTGAAATCCCCTCCCTTAAGGTGTGAATAAACAACTTGCATGCCACGTGGCCAATGGTAAGATTAGCATTACAGGAAGCTAGAGCAGCTTTTAAAGTTCAAGTGGACAAAAAACACTGCGATCCTAAACCTTTCAAGATTGGGGACCGTGTATATTTGTCCACAAAATTCTTAAAATCATTACAAACCTCTAAGAATCTAGGGCCAAAATTCATTGGCCCATTCCCCATCTCCAAAATTATTAACCCTGTGACAGGAGAGCTTCAACTCCCCAAAACATTTAGGCAGATTCATCCAGTATTTCACTGTAGCTTGCTCAAACTGGAGATCACTTCAAACCTCAGACCCACCCCCTTCCCATACCTCCAACTCCCATCATGGTACATGGGAAACAACATTTTGAAATTAAAGATATCCTTGATTCGCGCACTCACCGTGGATCCACACAATATTGAGTAGCTTGGAAACACCTTTCTTCCTCAGAAAATGAGTGGGTAGCCAAACGACATGTAAAAGTACCCACATTTTACTACGAAAGTTCCACATAAAATACCTTGATAAACCAACCTAAATTGCAAATGTAACACATGATTTTTGTTTTTTCCAAGTAGACCTATCTGTTTTTTTAAAGAGGGCAGGATGTCAGATCCGTGTATCTGTCATTTCTTCAGTGGAAGAAGAAAAGGGCGGGGGGAGACTGATAAAGAAATCCTTCTTGATATAACCTGAATATATTTAATCTTATATTGAATTTGTATAACCTACACATGATACAATGGAGATGAAACCCAGATGGCCAGAACCTATCACCTCTGAGAGAGACAGCCAGGAGATGAAGAAGAGACCATAAAAATTCCACAGTGAGATGTGTCCTGGGAAACTCTGAAAAAGATCATTCTAAAAAAAAAGGGGGGGGAATTAACATGTTGGCTCTTTGTTTTACTAAATAAGGGGAGGGGTTTTAAACTCCCTTATCTATCTCTGCATGCCTGAGAGATCTTAGACGCTGTTTTTGACCCCTACATGAATTGTCTCATCTCAATAAAGGATTTCTTTTTGATACATTTTGATACGCCTTCAGAAGTTCATTCTAGTTGATTGAGTGGGAAAAGTTCTGTAGCCTGACAGTCCCATCATAAGGTACACCCCATGGAATTACATGACCACCTAACCACACCCACCCAGTCACATGACCACCTAGCCATACCCATAGTCACATGACCATCCAGCCATGCCCACTTTCAGCCTTCAAGAATCTTTTCTTTCACTGTCTTTCCAGTTGCCATAGTAACAGGGGGGAGGAGAATCAATTGGCCTTTGTGTGTGGGGGGGAAGTGTGCTGAAAGCTTTAGAGAATGAACTATAAAATGTGGGAAAAACTTTTTTGTTATGCTTACTTACTTACTGCGCAGCCGCAGCATCTTATCAAACCAGGCCAAGGTCAACAGCCAGATGTCTGCACCTGAAGATGCCCCACATGACATTGTACACATCTCAGATTGGATGGACTGTTTGAATTATTGTGGGTGGGAATGCTGCCATGACTTTGTAAATGTGATTTCTGTTGTGATTGGAAGGATCGGTCCTGTTGGGAGTTTTGACTCTGATGACTGTTAGATCGTGGATTGACGTCAGAACCAGGAAACGTTAATCTGAAGGGCAAGCCAGTTAATTAGCACGTTGCCTTAATGGGTATAAAAGGACACAGCTGGGCTGGTGCATTTCGCCAGAAACAAAATGACTATTTTGAATGAGGACGTTACAGCAAAGAGCTCTCTGTTTGTTTGAATTTCGAAGGGGAGTCCTAACAGTTTCTGCCAGCCGTTATCGTTACTCCCTTCAGTTTGATTTGATTGTGAAATGGCTGCTTTATGTTTGTTCGTTTGAATTTCCAAGAGGAGACATAACATTATTGTTTCTGGCGCAAACAAACCATCTTTAAAGCAAGATGGATTCAAATCAACTGCAGCGTTTGGTAGAGCAGCAGCAACAACAACAAATTAATCAGCTACTGCAAAGCAATGTGACGCTTCAGAATCAGGTAACACAATTGCTGAATTATGTTTCCAGCTTACCAAGCCCTGCTGCTGTTCCCCTGCCCCTCCTGTGAGGAAAAGCCCAGTATCCATGCCGGAGAAATTTTCTGGGCAAATGGACAGGTTCCCAGCATTTATGGGTCAATGCCAATTGTTTATCTCTCTGAGGCCTGAAGACTTCCCAACTGACCGGTCTAAAGTAGGATTTATGATCAGTTTATTAACCGGGCAGGCTGCTAATTGGGCTACTCCCTTGTTGGTTCAAGATAGCCCGTTGTTGAATAATTTCCAGGGTTTTCTTCAACAAATGAGAGTGAAGTTTGAGAACCCAATTAAGATACAAACTGTGGACAGACGGTTACGGGACATTAATCGGGGGAAACGTTCCCTGCAGGAATACGTTGCAGAATTTCGTTTGCTGTGTTTGGACTCTAACGGGAACGAACTGGCTCATATGGCTGCATTCCAGGAAGGCTTGTCTGATGCCATCAAAGATGAGCTGGTCCATGCAGAGAGGGCTTTAACTTTGGATGCATTGATACTTCAGTGCTTACGAATTGAAGCTCGTTTACAACAGCGCGGAAGCAGACGGCCTGTTGTGGAACCACCTTCTCTTTTTCGTTCACAAGCTACAGTTAAGACAGAGGAGCCGATGGAGTTGGGAGCACTCCGCCCTCGCTTAACAGCGCGAGAACGTTTGAGAAGGTTTCAGGAAGGCTTGTGCCTTTATTGCGGGGGTCTGGGACATTTTGTTAATTCCTGCAAACGGAGAGGGACCCGCAGACCCGTACCTGAAACCACTCTTGGCTCGTCAGGAAAACAGGGTAGACCTGACCTCAAGGAAACCCTAGGTCGGACACATTTCACATCCCCACCTCAAATTGCTGAAGTAAATCCTGGCCCTCCTTGGCATTTACTTTTGGACACTCAAATTTTTCTACAGTCACAGAAGGAGGGAATTCCCGCAGTTGCGTTGGTGGACTCAGGGGCTACAACCAGCTTTATGGACCGAGCTTTTGCTACGCACTATGGGATCCCATTGGTTGCTGTACATCCACCCATTAAGGTGGAAACCGTGGATGGGCGTGAGCTCAAGTCTGGGCCCATTCGTTTCGCCACCCAGCCAGTGCATATGATCATTGGGGATCATGAGGAGGCGATAAGTTTTTATATCACCTCGAACCTTCATCTCCCTTTGGTGCTCGGAATGTCCTGGTTGCGTTTGCACAATCCGTTGGTGGCTTGGTCGCAGAACGGTATTTCTTTTCCAAGTCTCCAATGTGTAGACCACCTGAGACAATTGGAACGAGCGACGCCTCCATTGGCTGTGGGAGACAGAGTGGGGTTGTCAACGAAACATCGTCAAGTTAATCATCAGACTCGGGGGAAGGGCCCTGCGGTGGGGCATAGTGTTGTGATTGGAAGGATCGGTCCTATTGGGAGTTTTGACTCTGATGACTGTTAGATCGTGGATTGACGTCAGAACCAGGAAATGTTAATCCGAAGGGCAAGCCAGTTAATTAGCACGTTGCCTTAATGGGTATAAAAGGACACAGCTGGGCTGGTGCATTTCGCCAGAAATAAAATGACTATTTTGAATGAGGACGTTACTGCAAAGAGCTCTCTGTTTGTTTGAATTTCGAAGGGGAGTCCTAACAGTTTCTGCCAGCCGTTATCTTGTTACTCCCTTCAGTTTGATTTGATTGTGAAACGGCTGCTTTATGTTTGTTCGTTTGAATTTCCAAGAGGAGACATAACAGATTTCTATGCCTAAATTCTCAGATCTCGAATTCTTTTGATTTGACTTGATTTCCAGTAAAAGCTCTTTTCTTTATAACAATGGAGTCTAAGAGTGTCTTCCTTGGATTTTGAATGGAGCACTATCTGACATTATTTGAGATCTCAGTTTTACCAGCCCACCTGGAGAATTAACATTCTATCTTCTGAGGGGGTCTGAAAAACAATGTCTAACTCAGCTAGTGACCAAGAAGATTTGGGAGCTGCTGGAAGGACAACCTCCCTGCTCCTGGATGCTGCAGAGGAGGCCAAGCTGCTGGCAGGTCTGCACCTCAAAGAGAAACTGGTGGTCCAACCCAAATAGTCCTTGGGAGTTGGATAGAAAGAACCGGAGGTCAGACTTCCGGTTTGCAAGGCTTCGGTGGCGGCAGGAATCCACGATCGTGCGCGGTTCCTGCTGCGCTCGCTGCCAAAGTGCCTCCAATCCAGCTGGATCTGGAGAATATGGTTGCCCCATAGAGGCAACCAAAGATAGAGGAGATCCGGGTAGGGGCTTGGAGGTATCGCAAACCCCCTCCTCAGCTGGCTAAACTCCTTTTTCCCAAGGCGGTGGAGCGGTGGTCAGCAATGGCCACCACAAAGAAGCCTGCAGCCAGGTAAGATTGTGCAGGAGGAAGTCAGAGAAAGTGAAAGTTTTTGGCTGAACCGGGACAACAAGGAACCTTTAAACACCCTGGAAATTTAATCGTTTGAATGATACATTGTTTCCCAAGAAGATTGTAAAAGCGGCGGAAGAGAATTGAAAGGGAAAGTTATTTTTCTCTCACTCTCTCTCCCCATGGAAATAGCAGATGGAAATCTGAAAAACCTGCTTGGGCATAGAAGGTAACTAAACTTGAAATTTAAAGCCAAGGGGATAAAAGATTTCTAAACATTGGAATTAAAAACTAAATTTTTTTGCTATAAGTGGGAGGGAAGAGGTAAAGAACTTATTTTAAGATTGTATTGAAGAAGACTGCTTGGAGTTTATAAGACCAGAAATAAATGGCAATAAGACTTCTAAAAAATTACTTTGGAACTGTGTAATTGAATTCTACCCCAGGAAGAGAAAATATAAAAAGAAGAAAGTGCTAAATTAAACAGTTTGTTCTGATTTGGATTGCTTTGTGACTTTGGGATTTTGGGGAACTATTTCTTGAAAGATTGAAAACATTTGGGTTGTTCTTTTAAAAAATGGCATTATCTGTTGAAGAATTGCAAATGGAATTTCAAAAGTTAAAAGAAGAGGAACAAGAAGGCGAGAGCTCTTCTGGATCTATTTTTCACTTTTTAGAAATGGTGATTTCTACCTACCAAGAAATACAACAAGAAGGCTGGGATGAAGAAGAAGAAGCCATCTTTAATGGACAGATAATCTTAGTTGAGGAAGAAAAGAGAAAGGGGGGAAAGAAAATGGAGAACCCAGAACCTAAAAAAACAACCAAGAAAGGGAAAAATAAGATGAAAAATCGATACAATGTCAGAAAGCAACAGAAAAGAGAAATACAACAGAAAGGGAAGATTAAGAGAGTGGAGTTTGAGAGATGGGGGGGCAAAAAGGCTAGAATTGATAAGAAAGGAAGGGAAAAAGGAAAGAGAAGTATAAAGGTTTAAAACAAGATGTTAAAAAACAGGTTTTCTTCAGAGACAAAGGGTAAAATATAATTTTAAAAAATGATACTGCAAAAGTACATAAGACTGTATTGTAGATATTAGTATTTGAAATCGAGTTAGAAAACTGAAATATTATATGAGTTAATTATGCATTAAAGGGAATGTATAAAAATGTTTAAGATTTAACAATAGAGTTTAACTTCCTATGGAATATTGTTTTTACTATATTATAAACTTTATTCTCTTTTTTGTTTTATTATTCTAAAATGTAGTATTTAGAATGTGCTAAGCAGAATCAGTATGGAAAGTATGTATTATTTTAAGTGTTAAATTTAGGGGAAATATAAAAAGTTGTCATACTTCAACCAGTGATTACAGGAGAAATATTATATTAGAAAGAAAAGATAAATAGATAATTGAAAGAGAACGGACAAAAGATGCAAGTATAATTATCTAAACTGAGATGAAATAAATAAAATAGAATTAAGAGAGTGAATGAAGAGAGAAAATATATAGAAAATATAGAATGTTAAATAAAATATGAAATAGTATATTAAGTGAGCATGAATTTGATTTATGTCTGTACAAAAAGATGTAACCCGGGATAAGCCGCTTTCCAAAAAGAAGTTTTATGTATTTATGTTTTGTGTTTTGTTTGTTTATGTTTGAATTAATAAAATGCTAGAAGAATGTTGGAAGAGAATAATGAAATTGTAAATAAGACAGATGGATACAATGAATATATACAATCCAAGGCAAAAGAAATATAATTGAATAGAAATAAAGAGAAGTTGGGAAAAGATATGAAGTTGAACAGATAAGATAAATATACATATTAAATTGTGCTTGTATGGAAATATGATAATTTGGAATTATCCTATCTTTAAATAAGATGTTTTATTTGTTTTTCAGAAAAGATGTCCTATGTTATTATATTCTACGTTTTGTTTGCTTGTGTATTGTTTTTAAAAGTTAATAAAATTTGTTTTTGTTTTTTTTAAAAAGAAAGAACCGGAGGGAACACACACACACCCCCGGGGTGATGACTACCAGACACTGTCGGGGAGAGGAGGCTTGGCAGGAGGAACAGAAGAGGAATCTTCTGCTAGCACAAGCTTTAAATCTCTTAAATGAAGCTGTGGGAGGAAGCCAACCCATTGAAAGGTATAAATTGCTGATTCTGGGAGAGAGTAGGGGGAGGCAGCAGTGAAGAATCTAGAAGACAGTAGGGGGAGACAGCAGCACTGGGAGCCCATCCATCCATCCCCATAAATCAACATGGGCCAGTTCAAGCGGCAGCTGCCACCCAAGGGCCCCCAGTGGAGGGAGCAGTTCCAAGAAGGTGTCGAATTCCGAAGATGCTCTGTTGGAAGTCAAGTATAGGGGGATCCCAAAGAATTAGGTTTGTTCCTAGCCCAAGTTTGGAACCATATGGAAGATTATGGTGATGGTTTTTCATCAGAAGCAGCTAAAGTGAGATGTGTCACCAGGGCTTTAGAAGGAACTGCCGCAATGTGAATGGTGACATTACATAATGATAATGCCCCTCAATTGATGAACTATAACCTGTTCATGGCAGCATTACATGTCAGATTTGAGGATCCACTGGCTGAACGTAAGGCTAGGATTAGAATGAAAACCATAAATCGGTGGGGAGGTCTGTGGCTGAATACACCCAGGAATTTAGAGAACTGGCATGTCCTATTTGAGGCTGGACCCAAGGAGCCCTGATAGAAGTGTTCAAAGATGGGCTGAATGAAGATGTTTATCAAAGCTGCATCTTCAAAAAAGACCCGAGTGATCTGCAACTCTGGTACATGTTAGCAGTGGAGGTGGAAATCAATCTGACCCAAAACAGATGCAGGGGTGGCCTCGGTTGGAGCAAGATCTCTCCCACCAACCCTTGACAGCCACAAAAGGGAGGATTGACAGTGAAACCCAAAACCACAGCATGCTTCCAATGTGGGAAGGAAGGTCACCGGGCTGCAGATTGCCATGCTAAGTTGGAGCCAAAGGGGGTGTTGGCGGGAGGAAAAAAAGTGGAAAAAACCCCCAGCCAATCCATGCAAAACTGCACTGAAAATGGAGGAGGTTGTAGAATTCGCCCCTCTGAAGGGAGAGGAGCTGGGAACTCCAACCTTTTCTGGTGAGAGTGAATCTGACTCTGATGATGATCCTCTGGTAAGTCCAAAGAGGGGCCCCATTACTATCCCAGTGAAATTAAGGGTACCTGCTTCAGGAACCCAAGGGAAAGTGTTGGCCTTGCTAGACTCTGGGTGCACTAGATGTGTCATCAGCTCAGAAGTCATGGAGAAGTTGAGATTAAGACTAACTTTAAAAACTCCCATAGCGTTTTGCCAACTAGATGGATCAGTAGCTGAGGGTGGCCCTGCGCACTTCATAATGGAACCAGTGGAAATGACAATGGGGAGACATCAAGAGACTTTGTGTTTTATTGTTGACCCTGGGGTGAACAGGTTCTTACTACTAGGCTTGCTCTGGCTCCAGAAGTGGAATCCCCAAGTGGATTGGAGAAAGGGGTCATTGCGCATACGCGCTGACCAACCACTGGAAGGGGAGGAGCTGTCTCAAATGAAATCACAGAATTCCACAGAGTTGGCATCCATGGGTAGCAAAAGCATGGTGGGGGAGGAAAAAAAATATCTGAAGAATATTAGGACTTAAAAGAGGTTTTTAATGAGCTCCCCCCTCGTCGCCCAACAGATTGCAGTATCAAGATTCTGCCGGGGATGAAGCTCCCTAAGCTTAAATTGTATTCGATGACACCGTGAGAGCTAGAAGAACTGCAGTTGTTTATCAATAAGAACCTTGAACGAGGTTTCACACAACTGGCTAGGCCTCGAGTGGTGGCCCCAGTGTTAGTCTGAGAAAAGAAAGATGGCTCTGTTAGTTTGTGTGTTGATTATCAAAATTTAAATGGGATATGCGTAGAGAATGTGTACTTACTTCCCTTAATGAAGGAGATGTTGGCTCACCTGGCCAAAGGGAAAATTTTCATTAAATTTGATTTGAGAGAAGCCTACTACCGAGTTCAAATTAAGGAGAGGCATGAATGGAAAATGCCCTTTGGGATGTTTTCAATTCAACGTTCTCCCATTTGGCCTGCAGGAGGCTCCTGCTGTATTCATGCAAATGATAAATGAGGTTCTGCATGAACATTTGTACAAATGGGTGCTGGTTTATCTTCATGATATACTTATCTACAAATAAACTTTTGAGGAGCACATGAAATTAGTAATGTCAGCCTTCAAGATTTTCTTCCTTTGCTTTGCATCTTTCGGCTGTCATAAGTAACGGGGGGAGGAGGGGCGACATGGTTATGGGAAGCGAGCTGGAGGTGTTACAAAACAGAACTGTATGTTGGGGGGGGAGATTCTTGCTTAGGCTTCTATCCTATGCTATGCACAGCCGCAACTCTTTATCAAAATATGTCAAGGCTGGACCCAAGGACAGAGGCCTCATCACCACCTGGAGATGCCCACATGATGCTATACACAACTTTTAATTGGATGAGCCAATTGAACTATTGGGGGTGGGAACGTTGCCATCACTTTGTATATGTGATTTACGTGCTCATTTTCTCGGATTCAGAATTCTTTTGTTGCTACCACTTGACTTCCAGTAAAAGATATCTTTTCTCTAATTAATGGAGTCTAAGTATTTCTTTCTTGGATTTTGAATGGAGCACCATCTGACATTATTCTGAATCTCACTTTACCAGCCCACCCAGAGAATAAATAAATTTTCTTCCGAGGGGGTCTGAACACAATGTCTAATCCAGCCAGTTACCAAGAAGACCTGGGAGTGACTGGAGGACCAGATTCCCTGCTGTTAGAGGCGGCAGGGGAAGCCGACTTATTAGCAGAATTAAGTCTTGGCGAAAAACCAGCTGTAAAACCCAAATGGTCCCTGGGAGTCTGCTGGAAGGAGCCAGAGGAAAAGACTCCTCCAGGAGTGACCACTACCCATTGGTGTGGAAGAGAAGAGCCATGGCAAGAGAAGGAAAGAAAGGATTTTTTACTAACTCAAGCCCTGCATCTTCTAAATGAAGCTGTCAGAGAACCTCAGACTGATCAAAGGTATGAATGGGGAAAGGGGGAGGCAGCCCCATCCAGAAGAATCAGAGCATCCACCCCCATAAATCAACCTGGGCCAGTGCAACAGGCAGCAACAGCCCAGGGCCCCCTGGCGCGGGGAGTAATTGCCAGAAGGCATAGAACTCCAAAGGTTCCTCCATTGGAAGTAAAATATGGGGGGGATCCCAAGGAGTTAGGATTCTTCCTGGCACAAATCTGGAGCCATATGGAGGAATATGGAGAGGATTTTTCCTTGGAAGCAGCCAAAGTTAGATGTGTTACCAGGGCTCTTGAGGGAACAGCTGCAAAGTGGATGGTGACTTTGCAAAATGATAATGCCCCCCAGCTGATGAATTATGACCTGTTCATAACTGTGCTGCAGGCCAGGTTTGAAGACTCACTTGCTGAACGTAAGGTCAGAATTAGGATGAAGAACATAAATCAGGGGCAGAGATCAGTGGCCAACTACACCCAGGAATTTAGAGAGCTGGCGTGTCATATTCAAGGCTGGTCCCAGGGAGCCCTGATAGAAGCTTTTAAAGATGCGTTGAATGAAGATGTATATCAAAGCTGTACTGCCAGAAGAGACCCCAGTGAGCTGCAGCTGTGGTACTTGCTAGCAGCAGAGGTGGAAATTGATCTGACCCGAAACAGACATGGGGGGGGGCTTGGTTGGAGCAAGTCCTCCCCCACCAGCCCTCGAGAAACCTTAAAACCTCAAAAGGGAGGGATGGCAGCAAAACCCAAGACTACTGCATGCTTCTGATGTGGGAAGGAAGGTCACCAGGCTGCAGACTTCTGTGCCAAACTAGAGCCAAAGGGGTGCCAGGAGGAGGAAGAAAACCTGAAAACCCCCCAGCAAAACCTCACGAAATGGCGCTTAAAGCAGAGGAGGTTGTAGAGATTGCCCCTCCGAAAGGAGAAGAGCTGAGATCTCCAACCTCTTCTGAAGAGAGTGAATCCAAATCGGAAGATGACTCACTGGTAAGTCCAAACAAGGGCCTATGACCATTCCAGTGAGATTAAGGGTACCCACATCGGGAGCCAAAGGGGAAATGTTGGCCTTGTTAGACTCTGGGCCCACAAGATGCGTAATCAGCTTGGAGGTAGTAGAGAAAATGGGCTTAAGGCTAAAGACTTTAAAAATGCCCATAGCTTTTTGCCAACTGGATGGATCAGTAGTTGGGGGTGGCCCTGTACATCTCATAATGGAACCAGTAAAAATGACGATGGGGAAGCATAGAGAGACTTTGTGTTTTATTGTGGCTCCTGGGATGGAGCGCCCCCTAATACTGGGTTTGCCCTGGCTCCAGAAATGGAACCCCCACGTTGACTGGAGGAGGGGATCATTGCGCATACATACTGACCAACCCCCAGAAGGGGAGGGGCAATCTCAACCAAAACCCAAGAATCCCACAGAGCTGGCCTCCACTGGCATCGAGAATGTGAGGGGGGAGGAGAAAATTCCAGAGAAATATTGTGACTTAAAGGAGGTATTCAGTGAAAAGACCTCGGACGAGCTCCCCCCCATCGCTCAACAGATTGCAGTATTGAAATTTTGCCAGGAGTGAAACTCCCAAAACCGAAACTGTACTCGATGATACCGTGGGAGCTAGAAGAGCTGCGATCTTTTATTGATAAAAATTTGGAATGTGTTTCATCCAACCTGCTAAGTCCTGAGTAGCGGCCCCAGTATTGTTCCGTGAGAAGAAAGATGGCTCTCTGGGTTTATGTGTTGACTATAGAAACCTCAACACCATTTTGGTGGAGAACGTGTACCCCCTCCCCTTGATGCAGGATATGTTGGCCCACTTGGCCAAAGGGAAAATTTTTACAAAACTTGACCTGAGAGAAGCATACTACTGAGTTTGAATTAAGGAAGGGGATGAGTGGAAAACTGCTTTTAACTGCCCAATGGGCTGTTTCCAATTCAAACATTCTTCTGTTTGGCGTACAGGTGGCCCCTGCAGTATTCATGCAAATGATAAATCAGGTGTTGCATGAACATTTATACAAAGGGGTGTTGGTTTATCTTGATGATATTCTTATCTACACAGAGACTCGTGATGAACATGTGAAACTAGTGCGGTCAGTTCTGGAAAAACTTCGAGCTGCTGAGCTATACACAAAGTTGTCCAAGTGTGAATTCCACCAGGAAAAAATTGACTATTTAGGCTATCGCATATCACATGACGGCATAGAAATGGATCCAGGGAAAGTTCATGCCATTTTGGAATGGGCCCCTCTCCACACACCAGGAAACAACTTCAAAGTTTCTTGGGATTTGCAAATTTTTACTGTCAATTTATCTCTGCTTTTGCGAAAATTGCAATGCCTATCACAAATCTCCTATAAACCAAAGGGGAGGTGAAACCAAAGCCTATTAAACTACTGGAGTGGTCCATGGAGTGCCAAGCTGCTTTTGAGAAGCTGAAGTGACTGTTTGCTGCTGAACCAGTACTCAAGCACCTGGACATGGACACTCCTTTTGTAATCCAAGCCAATGTGAGTGATGTAGCAGTCAGGCCGTGTTACTACAGGCAAACAAGATGGGGACTCTGCAACCATGTGCATATACTTCCCGTAAACTAACTGAAACTGAAAGAAGATGGGCCATCTGGAAAAAAAGAAGCCTTTGCAGTTCGCTGGGCTCTGTTAACCTGGAGGCATTTCCTAGAAGGGGCAAAACACCCATTTGAAGTGTGGGCAGATCATAAAATTTGGAGGCTTTGAAAACGCCTCGGAAGCTGTCTCCCAAGCAAGTTCGCTAGGCTCAGTACTTTAAACACTTTAATTTTTCATTGAAGTACATTCCAGGGGGGAAGAACTTCATGGCGGATGCTTTATCTAGATTACCTCAATATAATAGTGCTTGCCAAGAATTGGTATGGCCTATTGTCCCAACCAAACAGTTGGCGGCTCCAGTGGTTACCAGAGCCCAGAAAAAGAAGGAAGTTGATTTATCAAATGATTTAACTTCACAATTAAAAGAAGCTCTAAAATTTGATGATTGGTTCCTTGCTCATTCAAATAACTGTACAGTTAGAGATGGATTGGCATGGGTGGGGGCCAAATTATAGGTGCCAGCAAAGCTGAGAAACCAAATATTACAGCAAGCTCATGACTGGACATTTTGGATTTGTGAAACCTTACACTTGGCAATTTTGATGGCCTACCTTGAAAAAGGACATTGAGACTTATGTGGCTAGCTGTCCTATCTGTGCCTCAGCCAAACGGCCTTCTGGTAAACCAGCAGGTTTATTACAAAATGTGGCTCGACCAACTGCTCCATGGAAGGAAATCTCTATGGATTTTATAGTGGAATTATCTGAAAGGGGGGGAAATACAGTTATTTGGGTAGTAACATATTTGTTTTCCAAACAGCTACATTTCATAACTTGCACAAAAATCCCATCTGCAAAAACGTTGGCTAAACTATTTATTTTACATATCTACAGGTTATATGGGGTTCTTGAACGCATAATCTCAGACAGGGGTGTCCAGTTTACCTCAGACTTTTGGAAGGAGTTCCTGAAGTTATTGGGCTCCACCCAGGGCTTAATCTCCGCCCACCACCCACAAACCAATGGGGCTTGTGAGAGAACTAACTCAGTATTGGAACAGTATCTTAGATGTTAGATGTTAATTATAAGCAAGATGATTGGGCTGACCTACTGACATTTGCTGAGGTGGCATATAACAATTTGGTACATAGTAGCACTGGGTTTACTCCATTTAAAGTGGCTTTGGGACAAGACTTTGTACCCATAGCCAAGCTTTCACAGGAGAAACCTAACATTCAGTCATTAGATGAATGGATAACACAGCTCCAGCTTACCTGGCCAGTTACCCGTAAAGCATTAAATGATGCTTTTCAAGCCCATAAAAAATTTACAGATAAAAAGAGAACTCCACAAAAACCATATCAAGTTGTGACAAGGTCTCTTTATCCACCAGATATTTGCAGACCACACAAAAGTCAAAAAAGCTTGGACCTAAGTATGTTGGACCTTTCCCAATTGAATGAATTGTGAACCCTGTGGCAGCCCAACTGAAATTGCCTAAACCCTCCAACGGATCCACCCTGTCTTCCATGTTAGTTTATTAAAACCTGAACATATCTCTGACTTGAGACCGACTCATGCCATTGCTAATTGAAGGTGAACAACATTTTGAAGTTAAAGAAATTTTGGATTCTCAAAAACAAAGGGGTCGACTCCAATATTTGGTGGTTTGGAAACATTTTCCTCCTTCCCAGTCCAAATGGGTGAATGAGAAGGATGTTAGGGCTCCTAAGCTTATCAAGGCATTTCATACTAAATATCCTGATAAACCCTAAAGTATAGTATTATGCTGTTACGTGTATATTTTCTGTTATCTTCTATTTTTATCTTTTATAGGACTAACGCCACTTTTGCAGGAGGGCCGAATGTCAGCCTTCAAAAATTTCTTCCTTTGCTTTGCATCTTTCGGCTGTCATAAGTAACAGGAGGGGGGGGAATGTGTGTAGAGTTGTAATTGCAGGAATGTCTTTATCTTGGATGGCAAACCTCAGAGAAAAGGAATGTTTCCATGCAAATACAACTCAGGCAAACAAAGTTACTCATCTAAAGGAGGATTAGAGAGAGGAAGTAAACATATGTTGGACTTTGACTAGAGATCATTAATTGTGTTAGTTACTATGCTGAACAATAACGAAAGTCAAGCAGAAACCAAAGTTAACCAATGTTGGAGGATAACTAAAAATGTATATAAATGTAAGACTAGATTCCAATAAAGATCATCATGAATCAGTTGATCATGATCAAACACCTCGACTGCCTCGTCATTACAACAAGTGGCACCCGAACAGGGACCCTCTTACTTCGTCTGGCAAGGATTTGGTGCACCTTCAACCCTTTGCAGTTTCGCAACCTTTTGGTTTTTGTAAGTATGGGGTCTTCGCTTTCTGAGGAACAAAGGAAGCATTGTAGATGAATTAGGCTATTTGTTGAAGAAAAATAATACTGAGATACCACAGAAAAATCTCTTAAGGCTGGTCCAGGAGATTGCAGCTCAGTGCTTATGGTATCCAAAAGAGGGGTCTTTAAAATTAACTGATTGGGAACGTATAGGGAAAACATTGCATACTGAACCTAGAGCAGAAATAGAAGTTTTGCAGGTGTGGCATTTATGTAGGCATGCAATTGAAAAATTTGGTCACAATGAACTTTCTCTTTTAACACCTCCAACTTCACGTTATACTAATGCTGTCATTTGTCCCCCTTCTTCACCTGAATATATGTCTTCAATTCCCTCAGCTCCTGCAGATACAGGGCAAAAGCTCCTGACTCTATTGTTCAATCTTCTTTTCAGAAAATGGTTGAGAAAAAGGATGCCTCTGTCTCAGGAACAGAACTTGCAGAATTACTGTCTGTTTGTCCAGTACAATATCATCCTGGTCAGGGGCCACAGCTTGGACTGCAAGTAGCAGAATGGGAGGGTCTGCCTTATCAGATCTTAAGAGAGTTAAAAAAGGAAGTCAGACTATGGGATTAGTAGTAATTTTACAAGAGGACTTGTAGAAGGAATAAAAAATGGTTATACAATGATTCCTGAAGATTGGAAGCAAATATTACCTGACTCCTCCAGCAGTCTCTCTCACTCCTCCCCAGCCACAGCCGGTAGTGCTAGGGTTGATCTAATCACTCAAGAGGAAATTGAGTTTAAATTTCCCTTGGAAGTTAAAATAGTTTCACCTCAATTTAAAGGACTTCTTCATTCAGGATTAGTTGGCTTAATTTTGCCTGTAGGTTTACTTCATCAGCTGAACTCCTCTCGTCCTTTGTTAACACTCTTCCTAAATAAACAACCATGTCAAGGGTTATTGGATACTGGAGCAGATGTTACTGTCATCTCCTCTTTACATTGGCCAGTACAGTGGCAAAAATGACAGTTTCCTAATTGTGGGGAATAGGAGGTTCTACAGCTGCTTGGCAGAGTGTTCAAGAAATTAATGTTACAACATCTGCTGGTAAGTCTTTTTTCCTACAACCATACATTCTAGATATTCATACTAATATTTGGGGTTGTGATATCCTTTCTCTTCTTAATGCTCATTTGATTCTTGATGATGGCTCTTCCTCTTAAATGGCGCTGTTCTATGCTGGTTTGGATGGAACAATGGCCTTTATCAAGGGAAAAACTTGCTGCTTTACAACAATTGGTTCAAGAACAATTGGCTGCTTGGTCATATAGAACTTTCTACTAGCCTTGGAATACTCCTGTTTTTGTTATAAAAAAGAAAAATGGGAAATGACATTTCCTTCATGATTTAAGAGAAGTTTTTAATAATAGCATGCCTACAAAATGATATCATTGGCAAGTGTTGCCTCAGGGAATGCTTAATTCCCCTACACTGCTATCAATATATCATCCATATAATGATAGACTAAAATATTCTACTTTCTTCAACCCTTTAGGAATAAATTTCCTTCCCCTTTAGTCTATCATTATATGGATGATATATTGATAGCAGCCCCAGATTTTGATGAATCTAAATTGTTAAAAGAGTTAATGGATATTGTGGCACAACAGGGATTGTATATAGCCTCAGACAAAATTCAAAAGGTAGAACCTTATACCTACTTAGGACATAGAATGTTGCATAATTGCTCCATTCCAATTCTTCCTGAATTACAAGTACAGAAATCATATACCTTAGTACAATGGGAAAAAATACTTGGCATTATTAATTGGGCACACCCATTCTTCTACATTACAACTGGTGATATGTTGGCCTTATTTCAGTCTTTGAAGGGAGCACAATCACCAGGAGATCTAATTATATTAACTGATCTTCAAAGAACATGCCTTCAAGAAATATTGAATAAGTTTAAGCATCGATATGTGGACAGGATAACATCCTTAACAATAGGATTTTGCTTAGCTATTCTTCCTACTGCACCCTTACCCACAGGATGTCTTTATTCTAATGCCTCTCCACAGGCAGTCAACATTCATGAATGGATTAATTTGTCAGCTACTGCGCCTGGAAACATTTATCTGTATCAATTAACATTAGAAGATTTGATTATTAAAGGTCATAAACGAGCCTTATATATTATGGGACAGGATCTCATTAGCATAGCTTTCACTTGTACAAAAGTTGAATATGAGCATTTGATGATGATTTCAGAATCATATCAGATAGCCTTTTCTCAATATGTGGGAAACTTATTGTATTTTTTACCCAAGGATCCTAGAATCGTGGTTACTACTACTTTAAATCTGGCCTTTTCTTCCATTTTTGTGCGAAATCCTATTTCTAAAGCTCTTAAAATTTTTACAGATGGCTCACCTACAAGGGGTGTGGTCGTCTGGCAGATTCAACAACAATGGTATTCTAAATTTACTGCCACGCAGACTTCAGCTCAACGTGCTGAGCTGGCTGCTGTGATTTTAGCTTTACAATTGTTCAATGACCAACCTATTAACTTGATTGTTGATATTCAATATGTGTATTTAGCTATGCAATCTCTTCCCTTTTCTTATTGTGCTCTCTCTTTGGATAAGAATTTGTTATCCTTGTTTTTATCTTTAAAGAATAGTTTGGAAACTCACTTGTATTCTTTGTATGTAGACACATTCGGAGTCATACTCCCTTTACTAATGCCTTGACTGAAGGAAATCAGAAGGCAGATGAATCCTTAAAGGATGTTATTTCTCATTGCCTATCCTATTTTGCTGTAATGGGTCGGCCTTCTCAAGTTGAAAACTGACAATGGTCTCGCTTATATTAGTAAGGAATTTCAAACCTTTTGTCAGAAATGGAATATTACTTTAGTCACGGAATTCTTTACAACTCTCAGGGTCAAGCTATAGTTGAGCGAGCTCATCGTACTTTTAAGGCATTGCTTCAAAAAAATTAAAAACTGAGTCTGGCCCTTACCATCTGCGAAAGATTCAAAACCGCATTGCTGTAGCATTATATACTTGGAAATATTTAACCTTTTTTTTAGATTCTCTTGTAGACTCACCTGTTAATTTGCATTTTCGAACTACTGAATCTTTAGCAAGGCCTTTGGTAAAGTATCGCCAAGCTCCAGATCCAACCTGGAAAGGCCCTACACCGCTGATCACCTGGGGGTGCGGTTACACTGCCGTGGAAGATCCTTCTACTAGACAAGCAGTGTGGGTTCCAGCACGCTGTGTTCGTCTGTATCATGGCATGGCATCAGGGCCTTCACAACCTGATTCTGGATTTCAATCTTCATCTGAACACAGAAGTCCGGCTTCCAAGGTCGAAGCACCCGCAATCCATCACTTGGGGCCAGGTTAAATCTACTACATATCAAGCTCAACAACAACTTTAACAGGTCTCATTATCGCAGACTCCTGAAAATCTTGTTGCTGCTGTTTTTGCTATTATTACTGCTAATTCTGTTACAATTTTACTTTGTATTTTCTTGTTTATGGTTAATGGTGTTTCTGCTCAAAATGACACTTCTGTCTTAACCCTAATTTGTGGGTTTGTCATGCACAATATATGTTTATGACCCATGACAAATATTACTTTATACTATGAGCCCCCAATGGCATTTGGTCAAATTTCTTTTACCCCTAACTTGATCGTGTCTTCTACATTTATTGTCTCACAACTACAATCTATTTCACACTCCTGGCTATTTTCTAAACCCCCTATGCAATTTAATTCTGTCCGTTGGTGTTACTTGAAAGTTAGTTACAAGGGGTCTGTGTTTCTGTTGTCATGCTAAACACACTTGGCTTCATAATTGGTCTGATTATGATACTGCTCAGCACATATTAAAAAATCTAGGGAATTATATTTATTGTTCTAACTACTATTGGTTGTCAGGTACCTTTAATTCTTCTTTGTATGAACTTAATATAGCTCCTGATATGTATCCTGACAATTTTCCTATTTTTAATGCCTCTGATCAACTAATATGTGGTTCTTTTTTGATAAATATGCCACCAATGTTCATCCTCAGAATTTTTCATTCTTTGAATAAAACTATTGAGGATGAGCTTGCCAATTTACAACCCTACATTCAAAATAATATCCATGCTCAGTACTCACCTTTTGAGTGGCTAACCAATTGGCTCCCTGATTGGCCTTGGCTCAGACAGTTTTTCTTTATGTTATTATTATTATTGTATTAATTGTAACCTGTTGTTTTATTCAATGTATTCCAAATTTATTTGCATTGTTTCATCCTACTTCCCCCTCTCTTACTCCTTTACAATTGCGATACATTCATAAATCTTTGAATCCTCCATTTAAAATAAAAAACGAGGATATGTAGAGTTGTAATTGCAGGAATGTCTTTATCTTGGATGGCAAACCTCAGAGAAAAGGAATGTTTCCATGCAAATACAACTCAGGCAAACAAAGTTACTCATCTAAAGGAGGATTAGAGAGAGGAAGTAAACATATGTTGGACTTTGACTAGAGATCATTAATTGTGTTAGTTACTATGCTGAACAATAACGAAAGTCAAGCAGAAACCAAAGTTAACCAATGTTGGAGGATAACTAAAAATGTGTATAAATGCAAGACTAGATTCCAATAAAGATCATCATGAATCAGTTGATCATGATCAAACACCTCGACTACCTCATCATTACAACAGATGTGCTTATGGGAAGTGAGCTGGAAGTGTTACAAAACAAAATTGTATAAGTTGCGGGGGGGATTCTTGCTTAGGCTTCTATCCTATGCTATGCACAGCCACAACTCTTTATCAAAATATGTCAAGGTCAATGGACAGAGGCTTCATCACCACCTGGAGATGCCCACATGATGCTACACACAACTTTTAATTGGATGAGCCAATTGAACTATTGGGGGTGGGAACGTTGCCATCACTTTGTATATGTGATTTATGCACTCGTTTTCTCGGATTCAGAATTCTTTTGTTGCTACCACTTGACTTCCAGTAAAAGATATCTTTTCTCTAATTAATGGAGTCTAAGTATTTCTTTCTTGGATTTTGAATGGAGAACCATCTGACAAGTATGGTCAGTTTTGAAAAAATTTCGAGCGGGCGGACTATACGCAAAATTGTCCGTGTGAATTTCATCAAGAGAAGATTGACTATTTAGATTACCGCATATCACATGATGGCATAGAAATGGACCTGGAGAAAGTCCGGGCCATTTTGGAATGGTCTCCTCCTCACAAAGCAATTGCAAAGTTTTCTGGGATTTGCTAATTTTTACCGTCAGTTTATTCCAGCATTTTCAAAGATTGCACTGCCTATTACAAACCTCCTAAAGATGAAGGGAGAGTTGAAACCACAACCCGTTGGAGTGGTCCATGGAATGCCAAGCAGATTTTGAAAAGCTAAAATGACTCTCTGAGCCGAACCGGTGCTAAAACACCCAGAGATGGATGCCCCTTTCGTGATCCAAGCTGATGTAAGTGAGGCAGTCGGGGCAGTGCTACTGCAAGCAAACAAGACTGGAACTTTGAAATCTTGTGCTTACACCTCCCGTAAACTAACTGAGACAGAAAGAAGATGGGCTATTTGGGAAAAGGAAGCTTTTGCTGTCCACTGGGCTTTATTAACCTGGAGGCATTTTCTTGAGGGGCAAAACACCCCTTTGAGGTGTGGACGGATCATAAAAACTTGGAGTATCTAAAAACACCTCAAAAATTGTCACCTAAGCAAGTCTGCTGAGCACAATACGTTACATGGTTTAATTGGGGGGGGATTTTATGGCGTATGCGTTATCTAGGTTACCCCAATATAACAGTATCTGGCCAGAAATGATCTGTCCTATTGTCCCGACTAGGCATTTGGTGGTTCCAATGGTTACCAGAGCCCAGAAAAAGGGAGATGTCAATCTTTCCAAGGACTTGACCACACAGTTAAAGGAAGCTTTAAAACTAGATGATTGGTTTCTGACCCACTCAAATGACTGTATGATTAGAGATGGTCTGACATGGATGGGGGCCAAATTATATGTACCAGCTAACCTGAGAAGGCCCATTTTAAAACAAGCCCACAATTCAAAACCTGCTGGACATTTCAGATTCGTGAAAACCTTACATTTGGTCAAATGGCAATTCTGGTGGCACTATCTGACACCCACCCAGTCACATGACCCAGCCACGCCCACCCAGTCACATGACCACCCAGCCATGCCCACAGAACTGTAAAAAAGTTTGAATCCTACCTCTGATTTTGCCCCAACCACATCAGGAATTTTACACCCTCACTCTTTGTTTCAAGACTCCCATTGCTTTCCTTATGCCCCCTAATACCCCTGATACCACCAACAATAAATTAGTCATACATGCATCCAGAATCTCTCATTGGTAACATACATGTTACTGTACATAAATTCCAGCAATGTGAATTTCCTAGGGAGTTCATGAAAAAGGCTAACTATGGTTGTATAACAGAAGTTCATAAAAAGTTCATATTATACACATTCTATATGTAGGCCTTCTATATTCATAGCTAATATTTGTGATATATTCATAACATATTACATAAAATATATAACAAAATGCCCAATTCCTAGATGTTTCTGTCTCTCTCTTAAGACAGCTTCAACCATCTCAAAGCTTCTTCCAATCTGTCCAGCACATGCCATCTTTTTTTCTACTAGCTGAAGGTAGAGAATAAAAGTAACCAACTTTCCCCCTACAACATGTGGGTGCTTCTAAGACAGGCTTTCTTTGTTAGGTGGCCTTAGGAATGCTAGTTTAATTTAATAAAGAGTTTAGATCATTGTAAAAGTGGGAACTTTCCTGCAAAACCACTGCTAGGTCTTTAATAAGGATAGGAATGGGAACTAATGGGTCTGTGATACTCAGCATTGTTCTGTTATTTACCTAATTGATAGTATACCTTATCACTACAATTCTCACTTAACTCTAAGCTGTATGCAGACTTCAATAATATCAGGATGGCTTTGCTATTCCTCTGTTTTTCTATAAAATTTATCACATTAACGTATTTTCAAAATCAACAAAACAAGATAAATCAGAAATAACTCAAGCATTAGGATGGGGAGGAAAACAAGAAAAGGAACAAAGATGAATACATATTAGAACAATTAAATTTACAATGATATCAAGTTTTTTAAAAATGCAACCACAACCACATGGAGCCACATATGTTTGGAGAAGACCAGATGTTTCAAGAAACAGATGTAAGTCATATAACTAACTATGGCATTTATCTGGCTTGAGTGGCCAAAATTCTTCATGAATCTAGGTGCTAAAAATTGTTAGGATTGTTGTGACAAATCACAAAGTGATGATGAGTAATGATGAGTAATTAGTGCAATTTTCCTTTCACAATATCTGGAGGAGAGTGATAAGTGAGTTAGAGGTCATCCCTCAAAATAGATATACTTTTCTTGCCATGTAAATGCCTTTGTCAACAGTAGCAGACTAAAATATGTGTTACAGGAATAATCCATTCCTTTTGAACTACAGAAGCACAGAAGGTAAAAAGAACAGATTTCACATATTAGGTTGCAAATGGAATGATAAAACTTGCAATTTGTTGGACAGGAACAACCGATCTGTTCAAGCTGCAGGAAAACATTGGCACCTGTAGTTTGAGAGCCACTTGCAATACAGCCTTTGTGGGACATAACAATACTTCCTCAGTAGTTTTATTGTTGTGATGGCTTTAATTTCAAACTCCAAAGAACACTATATACAGTGGAACCATCTTTCAGCTAAATTGCTTTCAACTTCACAAAGCAAATGAAGTGATTCCCCACCACCCCCGCCCTATTCATACAGCTTGCTGTTTACAAACAAAATGCTGTCTAGTGCAAAAAAAAAAAGCCTAGATTGTTGTCAATTCACTTTGTTCCATGAATTCCAACTTCTTCATAAATTTGCATGCCACTTCTCTAAACCAACAGGACCTTCTCACCTTGGGCTGAAGCATGAACCATTCATCAGTTTGTTTTTCAAAGTTCCAGGAGTCCAAGGGAATCTCTACTTCTCCCAGAAAGCTGTTATGCCCAAATCTGTCATAATGCCAGACAGAAAGTTGCAGAGTCCGAGTCTCAAGCTGCGTGTGGCTAATGACATACTGTTGAGTGAGGATAGAAAAGAAGCATATTTTTAAGGAAAATATTTTTAGGAACCAGCAAATGAGAGTATGGAACTTCTAAGTATATCCAAAGGTATTAACAGATAATAAATGATGCAATATTTTCCCTTCCTACTAGTGCAATTCAAATTATGAAGGGGAAATGCATAAAATATAATTATTCTCCAGAAAACTTGTTTACACATGTCTTAAACTATAGTCCTTCCATCTCCTCCTATATGCACATTGATTTTACTCATTAAAATAGATATTACTCATTAAGATAAACATTACTCATAATTAAAATAGAAAGAAAATGAACTGGTGATACTAGATTCTCCAAAAATGATAAAAGTATTTTTATTAAGAAAGTTGTTCTTTAATTCCACAAGCAAATTTCACATTTTTTCTCTTTCTTGAATCATATAATTGAAAAACTTTTTTAAAAAACAAGGTAAATAAATAAATGAGGAGTCCTCGTGCTCTCTGAGCTCAGAGAGCCCCAAGAACTCTTCATTTCAACCCTGAGCTACAAATGTTCTCCTTTAAATAAATAAATGGGAAGCAAATGCCCAGGAAGTGCATGGGAGTGCCAACTTAGTCTACATTAGGCAAGGTCCTCAAACAAATTATAAAGGAACATGTCTGTGAGCACTTGGATTTGCATTCTGCAATTAGCAGGAGCCAGTGTGGTTTTGTTGCAAAGAAATTGTGCCAATGAACCATGTTTCCTTCTTCAATAATAGAACTGCAGCTCAATAGATCTGGAATGTTCTCAGGTTGTCAGCAAAGACTTTGACAGAGTTCCTCATGATACATATTTTTCTTAATAAAGAGACCATCCACAGTTTTTTTGGAATTGGATGACACAAACATTTAAAATAAATAAATAATGGAAAATATGGAGTAGAAGATACTACTATTAGATTGTCTGAACAATCTCATTTCATCTTGGAGAAAAGTATCAAGTGAAATACCACAGTGATTATTTTTCACCATATGCAATTCAAATTGTTCATCAGTGACTGAGATGATGGAACTGTACTGACTGAGATGATGGAACAGGATTTTGTGGATGATACAAATATGGAAGGGTAGATTTTGATGAAACAATAAATTCAAAAATACCTATGCAAAGAGGACTTTGCATAGCCACATGACACATGGATGGGTGATATCGAGGAAGCTCAGGGTTGAAGACTAGAATGGGAAGTTGAAAACATCCCTGAGGAAAGTAAGAGCATATCAAGCACAACCCAAAAACTAGTTGGACATGTCCAGAGAGTCATCAGAAACACAGCTCAACTCAAGGACATATTTACCATGAAGGTACTGTGAAGCATATAATAATTTAAACCAGCCAGCCAGCCAGCCATTAATTTCTTATTTTGACCATAAAGAAAATATTAATAAATATAGTTCCTAGTCCCAGTTCCTACCTTACCTTAAGCATTTCATTGAATTCTGGATCAGTGCTATTAGTTTTGATTTTTGTCTTTCTTTTGCTCTGGCGAGACTTGTCTGGCAGAAGATATGCTTTGACATAACTACAGAATAAATAATAGATGATTTATCAATTTTGCTAAAAGTTACTACATTGGTATACAAACATGTAGATGTCCAAATACAGAAAATTATTATGTATAACACTGTCAAAATTAAATCAGAGACATCAAAAAGGTTATACTTTAGCTTTATTTGCTCTCTCATGTGTTGTGGTACATCATATGTTTTTTGTTTATTTTATGTAGCAAGAGATATATTGGAAATATATACGGTTCAAATAAATATATATTTGTGGGTAGATTATATATATAATGGATGGAACCAGAAGTGGCATTCAGCAGGTTTTGACTAGTTCTGGAGAACTTGTAGCAGAAATTTTGAGCAGTTCAGAGAACAGGCAAATACCACTGCTGACTGGCAACGCTCCCATTTATTCTCTGCCTCCCAAATCCCAGTTGATCAGCTTGTTGTCCCAGTTTGTTGCCCTGCACAGGAGAACGGAGCTGGAAAGCAGGTTAGTGGGATGGGGAAGGAATGGGATTTTATACTATCCATCCCCTGGAGTGGGGTGGGAATGGAGATTTTACAGTATCCTTCCCCTGCCACGCCCACCAAGCCATGCTCACAGAACCAGTAGTAAAAAGAATTTGAATCCCACCACTGGCGGGATTAGGACTTGTGGGAAATTCCTGCCTTACTACTCAGCCTTTTATTCCTTATTCTCATTCCTTCCTACCATTTGTACCTACTTAGGCAGGTACAAGAGGCTTCAGTGTACCCAGAATTACTTTCACTTATAGAAAACAAGGAAGGAAGGAAACAAGAAAACCACAAAATTTTGCTATGAATTTTTCTTTCATTCTCCAGTCTTAGTGCACTGAGAGAAATCTTTTATTGAAGAGCCTTCTATTATTTGCAAGAGAATATGGAAGAAAAGATATAATACTCTCATTTTCCCCATCATTCACTTTTGGGGGCAGGAGAAGGTAGAAAAAATCAGCTTCTTCCTTAAATTGATTGTTTTTACAGTTATAATTGTAGAGAAAAACAAAGGAAGAAAACAATTGCTCCACTCTGGTTCTTTTTTATTGTTACTGAAGCACACTACACATGCCAGAACAAAATTGTAGAGAATTATGGTCAGTTTGTCAGAGTATATTCGTGAACTGGAATAGAGCATGGTAACAAGGTCAGCCAATGAATAGGCATAGCAACTAAGTCAGCCAATGAGGACTGATTGGAAACTGAAACTGGAAGTAGCCTAGGCGTGGCTCTATATTAAGCTCTGCAGTTCTGAAGCTATGTTAAGCTCTAAGTCTATCTATTGAAATGAAACTGCTTCTCTCCTCTGCTGTATATCTTGTTTGCCTGCTGAACTAAAGTGAAACTGATGTCTGTTTCTGAGCACCTGAATTTCTGCTGAAGCTCTGAACTTGTAACATGTCTAATTATGTTTGAGTTTGCTCTATGTTGGAGAAATCTACAACTGGTTTGTAAAATTTACTTCATGTATTTATAAAGAAGTTAAATGAAGCCTCAGCTATCTGTGTTTATTTTTCTGGAGCTAAATTTACGCTGCAAAACTCTGAAAACAGTTGACAATCAGAACTTAAATTTGCATTTTCTAATTGGAAAGTCTTTAGGATAAGAAAAAGGAGGATACTAGCACAAGGCATTTAGCAGTAAACATGGGTTTTTCATTTCACCAAAATTAAGTCTCTTCTCCCAGGTAGTGTAGCACTGAAGTTATCAAACTGGAAAAATATTCATATCAGTTCACCATCTCCAGATTGACTGATTTATTATTAAACTTTTATGCGGCCCATCTCACTGAGCCAATTCTAGATTCTAGATTTCACCAACTGAAGCAACTGCTTCAGCAACTGCTTCTCAAAGTTTTCAAGGATTAAAAATGATATAGCTCTTATCTCATTTAAAGTAAACTTCAATAAGAACATGGGAGAAAGTCACATGTCTTTCACTTTTTGCAAACTCCAAACCAAATTTGAGTGTATGATATTGTACTATACTAAATGGTAGATCTGTGGAAGACAAATCTAAATAGCAAACATAACTAGAATAGTAAATAAATAGAAGGTTAGTAAAAAAAAAAGAGAAAGATTTGCTTACGGATCTGTTCTTTGTTTCTTTTCATCAGCAATGGCCAAGTTCTTGCATTTTTTTACAAGTATGTTAAGACCTCCTGTTTTATAGTTGTAGCTGATTTGCAGACAAATTTCACCACTAATATTCACGTTTCCATAGTCCCCAGTTTCACTGTAAACACTCATCATACTGTTAATGCTGGTCTGAAAAAGAGAGGGTGACAAAATTGGTTGATGGCAAAATTCAATCTCAATAGCCCATTGAAGAAACATACCTATTTTATTTTACTTGTTCAAATAGCTCAAAGTTGTCTTACTCAGTTCTCATGTACATGCACATCTGTAAAATTAAGCTCAGAGATTATCCTAAACTCATCTGGTAAACCCTTGAATGGAGACTTCAGCACCTAGTTTAATATTTTAACTCCAAAATAATTTACTTATGTTTCTCACAGATAATCAGAGTTTGAAGGGACCTTGTAGGTCATCTAGTACAACTCTCTGCCTAAGCAGGAACCTCTCCCACAACTTCTGAAGGCAAGCTGTTCCAGTGGTTGATTGTTCTCACTGTCAGAAAGTTTCTCCTTGTTCCCAGGTTAAATCTCTCCTTGTTCAGTTTCCATCCATTATTCCTTATCTGGCCTACAGGCGCTTTAGAAAACAGCTTGACCCCTTCCTCTCTCTGGCAGCCCCTCAAATATTGGAACACTGCTTTCATGTCTCCCCGATCCTTCTCTTCACTAGACTAGCCATGCCCAGTTCCTGTAACCGTTCTTTCATATGTTTTAGTCTCAAGTCCCCTAATCATCCTGGTTGCTCTTCTCTGCACTTTTTCTAGAGCCTCAACATCTTTTTTATAGTGTGGTGACCAAAACTGGATGCAGTATCCTAGGTGTGGTCTTATGAAGGATTTATAGAGTAGTATTAGTACCTCACCTGATCTTGATTATATTCCTCTATTAATGCAACTTAGGATTGCATTAGCTTTTTTCAGGGGTGGGATTCAAATTTTTTTACTACCGTTCTTTGGGCTAGGTGGTCATGTAACTGGGTGGGGGTGGCCAACTCGACATACGGTGCCTGGCCCCACCTTCTTAACATACCTAAAACACCTCTAATTGTACTACAAATCTCTCTTCAATGGCCACTGTCATCACCATGAAATCTGCAATGCCTCATTTAACTGGCACTTATGACCGATCCTTGCATTTATGCTTGTTGCAGCATTCTTAACAACCATGTCACTAATTTCGCAACTGTGGTGCTTCACTTTACCATGGTGACAAGATAGGTTGTAAAACATAAAATGTGAGGACCAATCATAAGTGCAAGGACCAGTCATAAGTGCAAGGACCGGTCATAATTCACTTTTTTCAGCCCTCTGAGTAGTCCCTATGCACATAGGGACTATGGGGATTATTCAGAGGGCTGAAAAAAGTGAATTATGACAGGTCCTTGCACTTACAACCGGTCCTCAAATTTATGCCCATTGCAGCATCCTCACGCTCACATGCTCAAAATTTGGCTGTTTGGCAATTGGCATGTATTTATCACCCTTGCACTGTCCTGGGGTCGTGTGATTGCCATTTGTGACTGTCCCAGCAGGCTTTCGACAAGCGGGTGAGGGGGCTTTGATCAGGATTCCTTTGGCCTAAATTTATGCATGAGCCTTTCCCCAGAAAAGGCCATATTTTTTAAAAGAATTGCAGACAAATGCATTCCTGTCCACCATAACAAAGCACAGTCCTACACTTATAATTTTTCTGCTTTTTCAAGACAGGGAGATGCACTTCTAAACAAAGCATTGACTGCAGATAGCTCTCTTTTTCACATTGCAGGAAATTTCAGAAATGGCTCAGTGAGTTAACAACTAACTGGCTAATTTTGGGTCAGTCATTCCTTCTCAGCCCAGCCTATCTCACAGGACTGTGGTGGGGAAAATAGGAGGAGAAGGGGGGATATTTGGAATGTTTGCTGCTTTGAATTGATAAAAATAATGATGGAATATAAATAAAGAAATACATGATTTTTCTGTATTGTCGCTATCAGTTCGCCCAAACTGGTCAGAACTGGCAGAATCCCAGCTTTTGTGGCTGCTGCTGCGCACTGCTTGCTCATATTTAGCTGGTTGTCCACTAAGACTCCAAGATCCCTCTCACAGTTTCACCCAGTCTATCTGTATACTTTTGGTTTTTCTTGCCTAAGTATACGGCTTTACTTTTCTCTACACTGAATTTCATTTTGTTAGATATGGCCCAATATTCTAATCTGTCAAGGTCCATCTGGATCTTGAGCCTATCTTCTTGGGTGTAAGCTATTCCTGCCAGCTTAGTATCATCTGCAAATTTGGTAAGTTCCCCTTCTATTCCCTCATCTAAGTCATCAACATTGAAGATTACTGGGCCTAAACGGAACCTTGTGGCACTTGACTGCTTACTTCCCTCCATGTAGACTTAGACCAATTAAGGACTACTCATTGAGTACGGTTTGTCAGCCAGTTGCGAATCCATCTGGCGGTGGTGCTATCTATCCCACTTTTTTCTAGCTTACCAAGAAGTAGGCTGTGGTCTACTTTGTCAAATGTCTTGCTGAAATCTGTATCTTATGTCCACAGCATTTTGCTGGTCTACTAATTTAGTCTATGTTGAAGAATGAAATAAAATTGGTTTGGCATGATCTGTTTTTAACAAACCCATGCTGACTGCTAGTTATTACTTTACTTGTTTCTAGATGTTGGCAGATCTGGGTTTTTTTATTATTATCTTTTCCAGTATCTTCCCGGGTATTGATGTTAGGCTGATTGGTCTATAGTTTCCTGGGTCTATTTTTTTCCCCTTTTTTGTAGATGGGAACCACATCAGCTCTTTTCCAGTCCTCCGGTAGTTTCCTGGTGCTCCATGATTTTTGAAAGATGTGGTGTAGTGGTTCTGAGATGACCTATGCCAGCTTCTTTAAAATTCTGGGATGTAATCCATTAGGTCCTGGTGATTTGTATTCATTAAGATCAGACAGGTGTTCTCTGATTAATTTTTTGCTTATTTTAACTTTTATTTCTAGTCTGTCTTTTAGAATTATGTTTTTGGTAGGTTGGGCTATAATTTCTTTTTGCCTGAAGACTGATGCAAAGAATGAGTTAAGCAGCTCTGCTTTCTCTCTGTTGTCTGTTACTTCCTTGCTGTCTTCTCTCTTTAGTGGACCAACTGTTTCCTTGATTTCTTTCTTGTTATTTATATGGTGGAAGACACTTTATCTTTGACAAGTCTTTGTTCATTCTGAGCCTTTGCTTTCCTGACTTCATCTTTGTAGATTCTAGCTATCTGCTGATAATCTGCATTAGTTGTATGTCCCTCTTTCCATTTTTTGTACTTGTCCTTTTTTTCTTTCAATTGTTCAGAGAGATCTTTGTGGAGCCATGCTCGCTTCTTCTTGGATTTCTTGTTTTTCTTTCTCAGTGGTATTGTGCTGGTCTGGGCTTCTATGATTGTACTTTTCAGAGTTTCCCAAGATTCCTGAGTTGTTGTCCCCTTTAAGATTTTCATCCAAGGAATCTTTCCCAAGTTCTCTCTGAGTTTATTAAAATCAGCTCCTTTAAAATCTGAGTCTGATGTCATTATGTTCTATTGCTTGTGTTTGTGTTATATTGAATTCTAGTATCACATAGCCTCTCTCACCCAAGGTTCCTGCAGTTTCAACTCCCTCTATCACTTCATCCCTGTTTGTAAGAATTAAGTTCAGTATAGCTGTCCCTCTAGTTCCATCCTCTACTTTTGGACAACAAAGTTGCCAGCTATGTTGGTTAGGAACCTATTTGATTTCTCTTTTTCCAATTGATATCAGAGTAATTGAAGTCCCCCATTACTATTGTAGTGTGTTTCTTACATATGTTTGTTAGTTGGTTGGCCAAACAAACATCTATTTTTTCTGCTTGATTGGGTGGCTGATAATATACACCTATGGATATGTCATTCTTTTTTTCCCTTTTATATGGACCTATATGCATTCTAGGTGGTTTTAATCTTTGGTTTCATGCATTTCTGTACCAATACAGTGGTCCTTTCCATACAGTGCAAATCTATCTCCTCTTTTATGGGTTTTTTTAAAACAGTTTATATCCTTCTAATAGTATGTTCCAGTCATGGGTTGCATCCCACCAAGTTTCTGTTATTCCAACTATATCATATCTACCTTCATGTATTAATAGATCAAGTTTACCCTGTTTATTACCCAGACTTTGTGCATTTGTGTATAGACACTTGAGATCTTTATGTTTGACTCTGGGTATGCTTCCTATGTCTCCTATTTGATGTTTGAGTTTGTTTTCCTTCCCATTCCTCTTTACTTCATTATTTGACTTGCTTTCTAGGGGTTTTTGCTTGGAATTAGGTCCTGGAGATCCTAAGATTGGTCACCCTCCCACCTCAATTTTAGTTTAAAGCCCTCCTGATTAGTTGAGCCAGTCATTTTCCAAAAACATTCTTCCCAGTCTTTGTGAGGTGCAAGCCATCCCTTGTCAGAAGCCCATCATGGAGACAGTACACACCATGGTCCAGGAATCCAAAGTTTTTTTGATGACACTAACCCTTTAAGCCAGTGGTTCACTTCTAGTATTCTCTGTTCTCTTACCAGATGTTGTCCTTTCATTGGCAGTATAGATGAAAAACCTACTTGTGCATCTAAGTCCTTGACTTTCTTGCCTAGCTGCTCATAATCACTCAATATTGTTTTCAAGTCCTTTTTTTGTGATTTGTGCCTAGTAGGAAAGGGTAGTAGTCTATGGGCCTAATTATTTTGGTTAGGTTCTCAGCCACATCCTTGAGTTTTGCTCCAGGGAGACAACATAAGTCCCTAGATTACATGTCCAGTCTGCAGAAGGCTGGTTCTGTTCCTTTGAGAATATAATCTTCTATCACCAACACACGTTTTTCTTTTTTTAGGGGGTCTGGATGTTTTTCCATTTATATCAGGTATGTTTGATGTGACTTTAGAGATGTTGGATGGTGCCTCTTTTCTAAGTGTTTGCATGTTTTCTTTGAGGGGGAGGTTGTGAATCTGAGTATTTTCAACTAGGTGGAGAAATGTGTAGCTCAGTTTTAATGGGTCTGGTTCTAATTGGGTTAAACTGGGCAGCAGGGGTTTGTTGGATGTGTGCTGCTTCTTTCTTTGATTATTGTGTTTCCTTCTATGTGTGACATGCCTCCATTTGTCTTCCTCCAATAGTTTATCAGCAGAGTCAAATCCTCTGGGAGTTATCTGTTCATTATTTGGTTCAATTTGGGCATGGCTTTCTTGTGCAGGTTGGAATTTGGCTAGAGCTGCCTCTTGATCCCTTACTTTTTCTTCTAGTAGTTCTACATAGCTTACATTTAATACATGTGTAATTTGGGTGTTCTTTGGGCATAAGCACATACATGGAACATATATTGCATACCACAAAAGTATTAGTCACCTGTTCCATGAGTTTGTTTCTTTTTGCTGATTCTTTTAAGGGTATAGAGTTTTGTATCTTCTTTTTCCTATCCTTTCCCCCCACTTTTTTTCTGCCAACATCGCTGACTGCGTTCTCCCCTTCCTAGTCACTCCTTTAGGTATTTCTTCCCCCCCTCCCAACGATTAGCTGTTCTGATGATCAGCTGTGCTGGAATCCCCCTCACTGTCTTACTGCTTCACCCAGGAGGCTTTCCTGAGGCCAGGAGGCAAAAAGGGGGTGCAGGGGGGCTTCCCCCCGTGCTCTTTTTTTTTGCCTCCCTGGGTCCCAGGGAAGCCTTCAGGGAGCAAAAACAGCCCCCTAGAAGGCTTCCCTGGGGGTGTTGCATAGAAGAAGAAGAAGAAGAAGAAGAAGAAGAAGAAGAAGAAGAAGAAGAAGAAGAAGAAGAAGAAGAAGAAGAAGAAGAAGAAGAGGAGGGAGGAGGAGGAGGAGGAGGAGGAGGAGGAGGAGGAGGAGGAGGAGGAGGAGGAGGAGGAGGAGGAGGAGGAGGAGGAGGAGGAGGAGGGGAGGAGGAGGAGGAGGAGCTCACCCAGACCCATGGCCACCCCCACCTAGCCACCCCCACAAAACCAGTTGCTAAAAAATTTGAATCCCACCCCAGCCACATATCACAAGTGTCCTGCCATTCCAAAATGTAGGATATAGAATAATGGACTTAAGTGATAGGAACACAGATTTTGGTTGCATAATAGGAGAGGGGGAAAGCTTATAGTTTGATATTATTCAAAGAGTTAGTTGGATCCCCTTCATTGAATGTTTTCACACAAAGGCTAGACAGCCTTGATGCTTTCATTCAATGAATAAGAGGTTGAACCTGAAAGCCTAAATGGTCCATTACAATCTATGATTCTATGTTATCCTCCATTCAAATAATCTGAATGGATAGAAAAATTACTTCTCCATATATAGCCATGTAATGTAGATACTGATGAGTTAATATGAAATCCTTGCATCTACCTCTGTTCATCTTTTGGCTGTATTGTTCAAATTATTAAAAGGGATTGATTGTTTTAAATTTCTCCATATTTAAAAAGATTCTATTACAAAATAGCAATTCTCACTTTTAAGGAAATGATGCTGTTATTGTTAGCCAGTGACTTAATGGAGGAATTATTATCAATTAAAAAATATTTATTTTTGCTATTTATATATGTAGAAATGAAACAGGAACAGAGATGAGCTCTTGCATGTGTCAGAAAAGTGAGAGAACTTACAGTATCACCATCTGCTTCTGGAACATTTAAATAGTTCCATTTCCTCTCAGAATTTGAAGGAGAATTCTTTATGCGGGAGGCAAAAGGCAGAGGAAAGAAGAACATTATGTAGTACCAATAGGTGAAAATGGATAAAGAAAAGACACGTAGAAATACAACAACCAACCATTGTATGGAAAAAAGTGATCAGTAAATAACTCACATTTACAGACATAGACATACGAGAAATTACGTTATCTCTCCAATGATGAATTTAACCTTAGGCTGAGCACTCATTTTCGTTTTGTGATATTATAGAAATATTTGGATAAAAACATTTTGTTATCACAAGGCAGATTTCTATCTGCTTACATACAAGCACTTTGTAGTTAATGTATTTTAATCAATCATTTAAAATCCCTTAGAATACAAGATACTTAAATGCCATAATTGCTATAGCAATTAAACTACCTGCTCGTTGCCAACAAATAATTTACTTGCAAAGCATCAAGTGAAATTATCCACAGTTTGATGTAATAGTTAAGGTACTTGACTGGAAGGCGGGGAATTGAATTTTAGTCTCCAGAAGCATGAAAACTAGCTATGTGACTTCAGACTGGACTTTCTCAGTCTAACCAACTTCATAGGTGGCTATTGTGAGGGAAAGAGGAAGCAGGAGAACTATATACACTGCTTTGAGTTTTACAAAATAAAGGAGATATATTTATGTAATAATAATGACAATGACCATAATAGTGCTACCTTAAATGTTAAACTATTATTTGCTTTAATATGTGAAATGTACAATCTTCTTTCTAGCACAAAAGGAAAATAATGATTGGGTCCTGCTTTCATCACCTTGATGAACTAATGCCTTCCTGAAATATTGGACTAATTCTTCAATAACATAACTGAAACATCTTGTAATCCCTGTCAGCTTTGGAAGCCATACTGAGACCAGATGCTCCCACACTGCCACATTTTGAGTCTAGGAAAATAGGAGGGAGGAATTTCTTGGAGTATATGTAGTTAGACATAATAACATTATTTTTCTAATTCAAGGTCATGTTAGTTTGCGCATAAGAGAGGGGAAGTCTCAAGTTGGGACAGATGGTAATTGGGGCATGTGATGTGATGATGGGTGCACGGGTTGGATTTGTAGTTTTTATTTATTGCAAGGAAGCCCAGAATGTTCAGATTCGGGATTCCCTAGTTGTGCCATCGAATTAGAATCTGGGGCAAAACTGCCCAAACCAAAAAGGTGTTCCATGACACCAGCTGAGATGACTGAGTTGAGGAAGTACATTGATACCAATTTAGCCAGAGGCTTCATTGAACCAGCAAAATCTACGTTGGCAGCCCCAGTACTATTTAAAGAAAAGAAAGATGGCGACTTGAGATTATGTGTTGACTTTAGGGGCATCAATGGTGCATGCATAAAAAACAATGTATCTCCTCCCCCAATGAAGGACTTGCTAAATCACCTGTCTAAAGGCAAAATCTTTACCAAGCTAGATCTGAGAGAGGTCTACTACTGAGTCCACATAAAGGAGAGAGACAAGTGGAAAACGGCCTTCAACTGCCTTCTGGGAAGTTTCCAGTTCTGAGTCATGCCTTTCGGACTCCAAGCCCCCACCCTGCTGTATTTATGCAACTAGTCAAAGAAGTGTTACATACACATCTGTTCAAGGGGGTCCTTGTGTACTTGGGCAACATTCTTATATTCAGTGAAACCATAGAAGAACATGTCAAATTAGTCAGGCAAGTACTGAAAAAACTTTTAGCCACCAAATTATATGCAAATCTGTCAAAATGCAAATTCCATAAAAGTCTTTGGACTACCTGAGCTACCGAGTGTCAAATCAGGGGATTGAAATAGACCCTGGAAAGGTGAAGGCAGTGCTAGACTGGCAGCCACCAAAACATGCATACAACTTCAAAGCTTCCTGGGTTTTGCAAATTTTTATAGACAATTTATCCCTTCATTTGCTGAGGTCACCCTCTCTTTAACAGAGTTACTAAAAACTGGGCCTTCCCCGACCAAACCAAAACCCAATCAACCTCTCACTTGGACAATGAATCAGAAATCTTTGGAGACATTAAAATGCCTTTTTTGCCATGGAGCCTATCCTCCAACATCTGGACCCGACCAAACCTTTTGTAATCCAAGCCAATGCCAGTGGTATGGCTGTCACAGTGATTCTACTTCAAAAGAATTCTCAAGACCAGCTGATGCCTTGAGCTTATGTGTCAAAAAAGTTGACAGACACAGAGCATAGGTGGGCAGTTTGGAAAAAAGAGGCATTTGCTATGTGATGGGCTTTACTACCTTGGAGGCATTTCCTGGAAAGAGTAAAGGAGCCTTTCAAGGTGTGGACTGATCATAAAAACCTTGAGGCTCTGAAGATCCCTCGGAAGCTTTCTCCTAAACAAGTCGATACTTCAAGAGATTCAACTTTAACATGAAAATATATTACTTGTTTAGGAGAAAGATTCTGAGAGTTTTTTTCCAAGGGTGGGGGGGAACGTATTGGCAGATTCCTTGTCGAGAAAACCCCAATTTGACAGTCATCGGTAGTAGTGCAAATTATGATATCAGAAGCCCAACCCGTCGGCCAAGCAACCAGTAGAGTCCAAGCCAAACACAGCCTTAGGTTTCTAGAGGACAAACTGACAACCAATTTGAAAGCAGCACTTTTACCTCTAGCAGAAGCAACTGAGGAATATAAACATAGGCAGACAAACATAGATGTCTCCAACCACCTTTTAAAGTAGGGGACAAAGTGTTTTTGTCAACTAAATCTTAAGTTGAAACTTCCTAGTAGAAAGTTGGGACCAAAATTACTGAGTCCATTCCCTATATCGAAAGTAATCAATCCAGTGACTGTCCAATTTAGTCTCCCTCAGCTTTTAGGAAAAATACACCCAGTATTCCATAGTAGCTTGTTGAAGCTTGCTATTGGTTCCAATCTACAGCCTGTACCAGCAGCTTCCCCCAAACCTCTGGTAGTACAGGGTGAAACACATTCTGAGATAAAGAAAATTATTGATTCTAGATTACACGGAGAACGATTACAATATTTAGTGCTATGGAAAGGCTACCCTTTGTCAGAAGCTACTTGGGTGAAAAGTTGGGATATACATGATTAGACAATTTCATGAACAATTCCCTGACAAGCCAAAGGGTCCCCTTGACCCTTGGCGAAAGGGTCCCCTTGGAGAGGGGGTTAAGGGCAATGTGTTAACACCTTGTTGTGTTTTGTTTATTGTATTTTTCAGGATGTGATTTTTTTCAAGGGGTGATGCCTATCAGCTTTGGAAGCCATACTGAGACCAGATGCTCCCACACTGCCAAATTTTAAGCCTGGGAAAATGGGAGGGAGGAATTTCTTGGAGTATATGTAATTAGACATAACAACATTCTTTTTCTAATTCAAGGTCATGTTAGTTTGCAAGTAAGTGAGGGGAAGTCTCAAGTTGGGATGGATGGTGATTGGGGCATGTGATGTGATGATGGGTGCAGGTGATTTGTAGTTTTTACTTATTGCAAGGGAGCCCGGAACTTTCAGATTCAGGATTCCCCAGTTGTTACTATCCAAATAAAAAAAGAACTTTTGAGATGTCTGTCTCGGAGTTATTTGTTGGAGTGGAGGTTTTCTGGAATGCTGACACCCCAGTTATAAATAAAGAAGCAAAAAGTAGTTACAATATATTTGTAACTATTGGCTGTATCCTTGCATCCAATCAAACTAAGTGCAGTAAGCATAATAGTTGCATCAGCTGCCCTGGTTAAGCTGCCAACATTCTATGTTTGTTAGAAGCTAGCAAAACCTACAATCATTCATGCTTTTGTTGAACAAAAATTAAAGTCTCTAAAATCTACATAATGGCAATGGAATTTAATCTACTCTAAAACAAAAGACCTGAAGCTAAAAATCAGCTGTGAATGAAACACAACAGAATCAAATAGGTATATGGTCCAAGTATCAAAAATAATATGCTGTAGGAAAAAACAGTACAAGAAAGGCATGCATATGATTTAATGAGTACTTACTGTGGAAATTCCACTTGCCAAATTACTTTGCCTTTTTGAAAAGCCAGAGGCTATAATGTCATCCATATCCTCTTCTGCTTCATTCAGGTAGTCCTAACAGAAAAGCAAAGCATATATCCACAGTTAAGGAATAAAATGATATTTTATTAGGAAGAAATGAGTGGAGGACTAAACACTGTTGCTTCTTAAATAAAACCATTTACCTTAGCTTCAGTATCTCATCCTGTTTCACTTTTTGTCTTTAATAGCAATTTAGTGTCTGAAATATCTTCAGTTATTATGAACATCTAGCCTGCCATACTTAACAATAACAACTGAAACTCTACCTTACAAATTATACCTAAAAAGGTTTCATTACACAGAGTTATTCAAACTGTGTCCAGGGGTGGTATTCTACCAGTTCACACCAGTTTGGTTATTACTACCATTCTCGGTAGTCCAGAGAACTGGTAAAACACGCCCCTGGCTGGCCCCGCCCCTCTCTGCCCGCTCCTCCATTCCCTGCCCAGTAAGTCCTTATTGCACATGTGCAACGTCATGTGCATGCGCGACAATTGCTGACAGCATTCTCCCCCTGCCCACCCTGCCCAGTCACTCCTTATAGCACATGTGTGCTACGTTGCTTCCCACATTTTCCCACCCGCCGCCATAGCTTCCAACAGCAGCAGCCATCCAGCCATCGCTACCTACCTTCCACCTTCTGATCTCCCTAGGTGAGTGAGGCTCTGCAAACCTACATGCTGGTCACCTACATGCTGCTGCTGCCACCAGCCCTGGTTGAGTCCTGACTCCCATCCCGGCCTAGGTTGTCACTGCCATGCTGCCGCTGCCCTCAATGCTCGTGTCTAGCAAGCTTCCCCCCACCCCACTTGCCTGGCTTGTTGGTGGCTGAGAGTAAGGCAAGCCAGGGCTGACCCGTCACCGCTTGGGTCTCGCCTGGATTCTCCACAGCTGCTGGGCCTTGCCTGCTAGGGGCGGATGGGGGAGACCAGGGAGCATGAACTCACACATCGCCCCTTTCCTGCTGCCCATTCCCTCTGCTGCCCGCTGGCCTGTGCGCTTTGGCTGAATGCGGGCCGCCACTGTGAGAATGATGCAAGTCAACCCTCATGAGAGTGGATCTTCCAGCCCATGGAGCTTGCATAGCGGTGGCCTGCACTTGGCTAAAACACTCGGCCTGAGGGAGGGGTGGCTGGCAGAGGGGTGATGTGGGCAGCATAAGCCTTGTGCTTCCTGGTTGCCTCCCGCATTCCTCCAGCAGCCGTGAGCCCCAGTAGCTGTGGAGAATCCAAGCAGGGAATGAGATGCAGGCTGGCAGGGAGCCGAGTGGCTCTGCCCTGGCTGGCTCACCTTTCCCTCTGCCACCAGCCGCAGGAGGAAGGTAAGTTTTGCAGCCTAGCCCAGAGCTACTGGAGGGATGGGCCCTTGAAGTTTCCAGCCCTTTCCTTTCCCCAAAACAGGGAGGGGAAGGAGTCCTGCCCGCAGCTCCTTTGTTTGATCTGAAACCTTGCCTGCCAGCTTTTCCAGTCAACGCAGGACCGGGACAATCACACCCAGTCCCTGGGACTCTGGGAGACTGGCCAGGAAGTAAGTTAACGAGCATGTTGGAAGGGTGTGTGTGTGTGTGTGTGTGTGTGTGTGTTTCAGGTGGGTCTCCTAGATTTAGAAGGAGGGAGGGAAGGAGAAAGGGGAGAGGGGGGGAAAGACAGAGAAAGAGAGTGAGGGAGAGAAAAGAGAAAGAGAGAGAAAAAGAAAGAGAGAGAGGGGGAAGAGAGAGGGAAAGAGAGAAAGAGAGGGAAAGAGAGAAAGAGGGAAAGAGAGAGAAAGAGAGAGGGAAGGAGAGAAAGAGAGGGAAAGAGAGGGGGAGAGAGAGAAAGAGGGAAAGAGAAAGAGTGAGAGGGAGAGAAAGGGAAAGAGAAGGAAGAGGCAAGAAAGAAAAGGGAAAGAAAAATGGAAAGAGGAAGGAAGAAAAAGGATAGACAGAGAAAGAGGGGGTGGAAGGAAGGGAAAGAAAGAAAGAAAGAAAGAAAGAAAGAAAGAAAGAAAGAAAGAAAGAAAGAAAGAAAGAAAGAAAGAAAGAAAGAAAGAAAGAAAGAAAGAGAGGGAGGGAGGGAGGGAAGGAGGGAGGGAGGAGAAACTGAATGAGATATAGGGATAGGTAGATAAGGAGGGAGGGAGAGAGAAAAGGAAGTAGGGAGGGAGGGAGAGAGAAAATAAAGGAGAGGAAGGAAGGACACAAAGCTAACTTCAGAAGAATCTTTAAAATAGCACAGCAATCTAGGGCTGGCCTGGAAGGGATCTCGGAGGTCATCTTCTAGTCCAAACCCCTGCTCCAGCAGGAGATCCTTACCGAATCATAGAATAGCAGGATTAGAAGGGAGTCTGTTTGTGTGTGTGTGAGTGTGTGTGTGTGTGCATGGCTGTCAAAACTTCAAAAACAGGTCAAGTAGCTCTGGGGAGGTCAGACATAAATTAGAACACTTGCTAAGCAACCAGCCATTAAGCGAGAACCACTTGTATTTGATTTGCCAGTCACATGGCCACCCGACCACACCCACCTAGTCACACGATCACCAAGCCATGCCTACTGTCATGTGACCACGAAACCATGCCCACCCAGTCATGTGACCACCAAGCCACACCCACAAATTAAGCCATGCCCACAGAACCAGTTGTTAAAAATTTGAATTCCACCCCTGACTGTCCCATAGTGTGGCTGATCCTTTCATAAACCAAGCTGAAGCTCTGCAAAGATGGAAAAGTGAAGAGAAATGCTACTTTCTGTCTGCAAAAACTGAAAGCCCACACAACTGCTCTTGTGGTTGTTAGACATGGAGCAGCTGCCAGTGATTGAGTTTCATTCTGTATTAAAATTCTGTATTAAACTGTGTTCTGTTAGGCAGCTGCTAACTGCCACTTCAAAAGATAAAGCAGGTGTTGACAGTTGTGCTTGGCTGAGATATCTGGTTGGGCCAAGGGCTTAAGTTTGAGAGATTTCAGCAGAATCAGACTATGTCATCCTGCTTTATTCTGCATCTAAATTAAATGAGGAAATGCAATCTTCCTTGTAATTGGATGTTCAGGGCCACTCATGATATTTCAGTCTAACTGTTATACAAAGTTCTTGCAAGAGTACATTTGTAGTTATCTTCATTTATACCCACTACATTTTTATTATTTTTATTATATATGTACTTTTGATATAAATTGTGACATATATATGAATTACTGGAATTAGCCAAATGAGAAATTTATTATTACTGATAAAACAAAAAAGTGTCAAAATACTCTAATTTGTCCAGCTCACCACATCATGGTCCAGTGCTCCAGGTACAGATTTACTTCTTAAGCTTAAAGTATCATTTCCTTCTGAAAAGGATCCACTGAGATATCTCTCTGATCTACTGCGATCTGCAAAATATAAAGCCATGTAGTAGCAATCTATATAGAAGATATTGTACCAAAGGTGCTTTATCAAGAGATAACTGGACTTTCTTGTTTTTCTTTGAAGACCATTTTGCTTCTCATCCAAGGAAATTCTTCAGCTCTGACTGGATAGTGGGGAATGGAAGGATTTCCCCCATCATCCAGTCAGAACTTCTTGGATGAAAAGTGAAACATCTTCATAGAAAAACCAGTTGCCTCTTGAAAAATTACCTTTGAGACAACGTGATTGGATGACTGAGAATCTCCATAGACAGAAGATATTGTAGTATCTTTTAATTTATTTGTATGTGATGGACTATTTATCTATTTTTCCACAATGTTTTGCTTTTATCCATCAGTTTCATCTTTGCCGGAAACCTACTGAAAAGATAAAATTCAAGAACAAAAATAAATAAATTACAGGAAGAAATTCAATGGTGATTTCCTTTTTTTCAGTCTTTGGAAAATCAAACAGGTAGAAGGAAAATGTATTTTATGCAAGCTGAGTCTCTAATACTTCTGTCTTAGTCTATTGTTAGTAAGTGAACCAACTGTAAAGGCCTATCTTTCATCCAATTGTTATGCCCTTAAATGTGTTGAATAAAATTTAGGGAAAAATGATCAGCAAAGGCTAAAATTTACAGATGTTTATACAAAAACCACCTCACTTTTGTTTTAAGAATAATTATGACAGACACTGATTTAAGAGATTTCTTCATTAGAGGGGAAGAACCACAGTTCTACAATAAAGTGTGCATTTTTATGCAGAAGGTCCCACACAGCCCTCTTCATATTCAATTATAAAAGAATCAGGCAGCAGATGATCTATCAAATAAACAATACTGCACTAGGATCCAGATCAGAATTACAAAAAGTATAACTGGTCATTATCCTTTGATGGTTTCTGCAATCACAACATAGTAGGTAAGCCAAAAATATGGTCTTTCTCTTTCTTTTTTGCAGTAAAGTTTGCAGGAATATTTCACTCCTGTGACTGCCTGACAAAAAAATCTCATGTAAACTCCCTGCCTGACCTCACCCAAATTGCATCTGTCAATATAATCCTAAATTGAAGTTCTGCATCTCTGATCTGGACTTACAAAAATTGCCTGACCTGGTAGAAGGCTAATTCTTAGCAATTCTAACAAACAAACAAACATTCCCCAAGGGGAAAAATTATGGGAGGGAAAAACAAGCTAAACAATGAAAGAGATAGTAATAGCAATTCAAAAGTACATCACAGTATCAGTAACTGAAAGCTCACCAGATGTAAAAGATGTCCTAGAAATTGTCACAGAAGGTGTTCTAGAACTCTTCTTACAATGCCTTTTTGATAAATCTGCAGGGATACTTTCACTGATAGGCATAACAATGTTGTTTTTTAATTCAGAATCCTGCTCACATAAAACAACATATTTCATGTGTCACACATATAAGAAAACTAACATATGAAAACACACTAGTTACAGTCTAAGAAGTAAACCCCCACTCAAGATCAAGCCAATAACTTTTCATTATTTGTTCAGACATGATTATTACTTGGAATTTACTTTAAGCATGATTTGTTGAACATAAGAAATAAACCAGAATCAATCTTAGGAACATACACAAATATATTAAGACTAGCAAGCTAATCTCAATTTGCTTTCTCCACTATGTCTTTGTCCAAAACTGAAAAGACTGGAGCAAAACAAATAATCCCAGATTCTAGATTTGCCACTAGGAAGCAATTATTTCTCAAACCAATCCATTTTTGCATCAGTCAACTTACCCTGCTGTAGTCAATAGTCATGCTGCATGCACTCAGTGCTGGTGACCTTGGATAGAGTAGAGTAGAAGCATTGATTTGGCTTTCAACATTTTTCATATTGCCTCCAAGATGGCTATCTAAGGGAAAGGTGTTCCCCCTGGAGAAATTGCACTAAATTAACTTTCTAATTTATGTTGATACAGCATAAATAAAAAAGGAGAAACTACATAGCAAAAACTGATGGACTTCCAGCTGTGCTTCTGGTACCATCGGAGGTGAGGACTGCAAGCACTGCAGCCCCACTCTGAGCTCTCCCCGTCAGAGGGCTCTGACAAGAGCCATAGCCACCCTGTAGGGGTGATGAAGTAAAGGGGGGTACCTTGCAGGTTGAGGAGAGCAGCATCTCTCTCCTTGACTTGGAAAACCTCCCTCATCCAAAGACAAGGAACAGCAGCAGTCAACATGGCTGCCATGAAGCTGGGGACAGCCAGAACACCTAAGATAGTGCAGGAACGAAGAGAACAGTGAACAGAGATTGTTGCTGGGTGAGATGCAATTTTTAATTTTTAAAAATTACCCCAAGAAAGTAAACAATCCTATAAAAGAGACACTAAAATATAACTGTTTAAGCAGTGGAAGAAAATATTTTTAAAGAGATTTATGCTGAAAAGTAAGTTGAGTCCGCCATCTATTGATGAAAGAAAAAGTGACTCCTTGAAATTTACAGTGGAGGAAATACTTGATATTGGGTGGCTGTGATTTTTAACTGTTTATTGCCTTATGCTTACCAGAGGCAGAAATAAGAAATACATTTTATAAAAGAGATGCTGGGAAGCTAAAATAAAAAAGTAGACTTAAAGAACTTGGAAAATACCTTGGATTATCAGAGTATTGAGTAAATGCTGGAATTGACTCATTTAAACAATTGACCTTGTTTTGAAAAAAAATGGAGATTGAGTGAAACAAATACCTGCTGGAAAAAAAGGCAGTATGGAAATTTGAGACAAGAGCCCCATTTACTAACAATTGAAAAATAAACCATACTTCTATGATTTTGGACTCTCTGAACTCAATTGAGGCATGATTGTTTATTCTACTTTCATCGCTATTATGATTGGAGTTGAAGGAACAGCAGTGGAAATGAGAGGATTTCTTACTGAGATGACCTTCTTGTTTCAAAATATTATGAACTTAATTGATAGTATGGACCAGAAAATGGAAAACATTTTGCAAAGAGCAAGGAATAAAGATGAACTGTCCATGAACTGGTGGAAACAACAGAAAGATTGGATGAAATGGAAATTCAAGCCAGCAAATGGAACATGACCAGAGAAAAAATATGAATCAGAAAATTCATCAAAGGAAGCAACAGCTCAACAAAGAGGAAGACCAGATAAATGGTAAGCAAAAGGAGTGGAAAGAACAGATGGATTGGCCACATCAACAAATAAACCAAGGACTGGAGCAAAAAATAGAATTGATAAATCAGCTGACAAAGGAAGAAAGATAGAAGAAAATAAAACAGACAAATTGACAATTGGAGAGACAGGAAGACACCTTTGATAAGGAGACTGAGACACAGGCAGACATCTGGGAGAATTGGCAGTACAAGATTGCACTGGGAGAAATGTTGAGATTGAACAAAAAAGATAGAGGTGAAGATAGAAAAAAGGTTAGAAGTGGGGATGGTGAATTAAAAAATGGATAAGAATTGAAGCATTAAAGAAGATAAGAGATGATGGATAGAAAAAAAATGCCCTTTAAATATTAAAGTAGCCCGATTGTAAGCTGAAGGAGGCAGAAATAAAATTAGATAGGGGAAATATTAGAACATAAGTTTTTATAGATTGAATAAAATAAATAACATAATGAGGATTACATAAATTTGATAAATGTGATAGAGATTAACAATGTTAGTGTGAATTGGATCAATATGAGTGATACTTAGTCAAATTTGTTCATATATAATAGAGAAATGTTTAGATTGAACAAGAAAGATATAGATGAAGATAAAAACAAAGATGAGGAGTTAGGCATTTTTTGTTTATGTATGTTTGAACAATATAAGGAGGATTACTTAAATTTGATAATGTGATAGGTTACTAATACTGTTATTGTGAATTGGATTAATATGAATGATACCCAGAACCAACTCATTAAAAATATACAATATGGATTGTATATTTTTTTAAAAAATATAATAAAAATATTTTTAAAAAAGAAATGATGTTCCATCAGTAATACGAATCTCAGGCAAATACTTTAGTAGTATAAGGACATTTTAATATTCCACCGCCTGGATAGCAGTCCTAATACCATTTTGCTGATCTACTTATATCTAAAATAAAAGAGAACAAGCTCATTAAAATTTGCAATCTAGCATCTTACATATGTTTCAAAGTGCAGTATCCATGGTTAGCAAAAAATAAAAATTAAATTAAATTGAAATAAATAAAAATAAGTTTCTAAAGTCACATAATTGACACTTGTAAAAAAACTTGGGAGTTCTGGGTGACTTTCTGGGAGTGCCTTAGTATGGTGGTGACCAGGGATTGGGAAAGTTACAAAACCATTCTAATTTTTAGCTTTTAAACTTAGCTATTCAGTGGGATCTAATAGGTAATTTTGTCAGGGAATTGTCTAGGATCAGTTGAATACCTACCTTCTACTTTAGCAAGAAGTTACTGCCTTCAAAAGTTTTAAAATACAAATCAATTTAATTGCTTCTTGAGAGAAGACTTGATATATATTTACAAAAAGCTTAATTAAAGAAGATGCTTTATAATGTTTATTAGTTTCTTCAATCAGGAAGGTATTCAACATTCTTTATTGATTTCTTCTTGCCCGGCATTTTATATTCATTTTCACTACTCTGTCAGTGATGCAAATGGACCTAAACTATGGCAATGCCATTACATTTTTCCATTTCCCCCATATAAACATCTAGCATTTATTATAGCTGATTAACAGACTTTGGATATAATCCATTATGTAGTAGTTTAGTATGTGGGCTAAGTTGTTCTGACACTGCTTGTGGAATTGCCCGCAACAGTCACATTCCAAAGAATCCGAAACCTTAGTCATATGCTATTTAGCTGCTCCAAATACCTCTATCTGTCTTTTCACCAGGAGGACAAATGTCCCAATGTGCCCAATTTAGTCAAACAAATGATTCACAACTTGATCTGCTTTACAGTTCATGCCCAGTTTGGATTCTTGTGACATTTCACAGAAATTTGTCTACTGTTCTTTTACTCAATAATTAACACAGGCCTGTGTATTAATATGATTCTATACTTGGATTTTGTAAGCTGATACTTTAAAAATGTCATTTTCATTGCACAGGAAACTAATGATACCTTTGCTTTATGTTTATTTATTTATTACATTTATTTCCCACCCAGCTCAACCACACAAGGTGATTCTGCTTGCAGCTTTCAATGTTAAAAAGAACAAAACAATGCAACAAAATATATACAATAAGAGTAAAACATTATAAAATGTAGAAGTTTTTTCATCTTAAACAGGGGTGGGCTGCTGAGGTTTCGCAGAGATTCAAGAGAGCCCCTAGCTAAGATTCTGGGCAGTTCAGAGAACCTTCAAATCCCACTCCTGGCTGGCCCCACCCAGCCCTCCCAGGAGTCCCCAGGCAGTCCGTTTTCGATGTAGGTAAGTGCAGGGCACACACAGAGGCTCAGGGAGGGTGAAAACTGGACCTCCCAGAAGTTCAGAAAGCCCAGAAATGAGCCTGTTTCCAGCTTCCAGAGAGCCTCCGGAGCTCGGGGAGGCCGTTTTTGCCTTCCCGGAGACTCAAGGAAAACATCCGGAATGCAGGGAAAGCAAAAAATGCCCCCCCCCCATAGTGCAGGAGGCTGACTAGGCCATGCCCACCATGGCCACACCCACCCAGCAACCAAACAGAAAACCCTTTGCTAAAAATTTTGAAGCCCACACCTGATCTTAACTGATATTTTTAACTAAAATGTCATTTTATTCTCTAAATCTTTCTCTTTATGGTACAAAAAATGTTGGGATTGCACATTTGTGTGGCCACCCTGTTCTTTTATATTTTGATTAGCTATTATGAAAAACAGAATAGTTAGTGTTGTGATTCTTTGCAACAATGAAAAACTGTAAGAGAAATAGCTAAAGTAGTGATACAATCTGGCAACTCATTTTTACCTTTCCCCTACATGTTTTCTGACTTGCCTTTTACAAGTATGTTAAATATATAGATAAAAGGAAATGTTGAATTTATTAATGAGTTGCCTCCCTTATTTCCCTGCCTTTTGGCTTATAGACATTACAGGCAGGGGTGGGATTCAACTTCATACATTACAGGCAGGGGTGGGATTCAACTGGTGATTACATTTTGCGCACACTGTGCACGCGTGTACTACACCTTCAGCTGTGCCTCCTGGACAGCTGATAAGCGCTGTGCGCGGGTGCACAATGTTTGAAAAACCACTTTTTTACTGCTTTTTCAACCTCAGCTGTGCTGCGCAAAGCACCTGTAGTTGAAAAGCAGGAAATAAAGGTCAGGTAACAGCCTGGGCGGGTGGGTGGGCCAAACAGCAGCAGACACAGAACCGGTTCTGTGTCTGCTGCTCTTCAGAGCTACCGATTCTATAGAACTGGGCAGAACCGGTAGCATCCCATCCCTGATTACAGGTTATATCCAATGGCCACACTCCGCATGTGAAATGGAATTTTCAGAGCTTTTTTTTTTTTTTTTTACTAATGCCGAAAGTACCACTGAAATCTACTCTGTAAAGAGCAGGAAAATTCTAAAAAGGCCTTGGACTGCATGTGAGAAGATAAAGGGATTAAATGACTGGAATTCTGCATATGTAGCTCACCAGTAATCTAGTGATGTGAGCAGAAAATTCTTCTAATTCTATGCTCTAAAGCAGGGGGGTCAAACATTGAGGGCCACATCAAGGTTGTGTTTGACCTCAGGGGGCCAGGGTGGGCGTGGCCAGTATGGGCATGGCCATCTCAACGCCACTCATGTCAGGGCACCTGTGTTGGCCCAAGTGCTCTGCCAGCGAAAATGGGCTCCTGAGCTCTATTTTCAACTGCGATAGCTCCTGCAACCTCTGCCAGCAAAAACGGAGCTCGGGAGGGTGTGGCCCTCCCAAACTCCATTTTTTCTGACAGAAACACCGTGGGCCAGTCCTTCGTTGTTTCCAGGGTGGCCCTGTGGGCCAGATCCAGCCCATAGGCCTTGTTTGACACCCCTGCTCTAAAGTCTTAAACTGACATAAGAGACTTTGTTACATAGAACCAAACTAATGCTACTTTGAGATTTTTATTTCTTTTATGATGATTATACTGTGAACTTCTGCATTTGGGTTTCCCTACTTTTATTTCCTCTTGATTACTGTATGTTTTTAATTTTAACAAAATTTACAATAATTGTATTAATTCTAAACAACAGATGAAACATTAATGTTACTATTTTATCTTACTGGCTGGCACTGTGATCACATTGTACATCAGAATCTGTGCTAATGCTTTTACCATCTTCTGCTTTCATATTTCCAGCTTCTTTAGTAACTGCCTTAAGAACCTTTCTGTTGAACATAGATATAAACATAAACAATATGGTGGTGAAACAAAATGCAGTACTATTATTTATGTATTTCTTTGCTTGTTCTTAAATCAATAATGATCTGTATAGCCTTTCCCAGTCTGATTGTCCTCCAAAAGAATTAAATTAAAAATCCCACTGAATTTCTGATCAGTACTAAATTGGAAATTATATACATTATATTTTTTTCTGTATAGTATAAATGCTTTACTCAAACTCTTAATATAATATTGAGTGAAAGATCATAAGTGCACAAAATGTCCCAAGGTCCATTTTCTTTACAGCTTCTTAAAGTATCTATATTTCTGCTCTCATAGTTAATTTTTCTTGCTACCTATGATTTCAAGATTTAATTGCACTTATCTCAGTATAAGTAAGACCATTATTGCCAACATGGAAGAATAAAATTAATATTTTCCAAAGTCAATATTTTTTCCAGAGTCAACTTCAAAACCTGTGTATCAGCCAATTGGAAGAAACTATTTGTAAACTGAAGAGTTTATATGAGAAAAGTGAGAAATACTAGATGAGAAAAAGTGTTTATGTTACTGAAATCCCTTTTTAAGTAAAATTTTACTTTCAATCATGTAAATAAAATTAAGATGGCTATAATTTTTTATGGAAAAGTTTTAAATGCTTATAACTGAACTATACTTAAGATTTTGTAACAATTTTTCATTCATAATAAAAAAAATACTTTGTATTTTGGAAATATAGGGATATTTTACCATTTGATGAAAGGATACTTTACCCTATTTTCCTGGGCCTAGTGAGAACTAATTTTGTTCCACTTGTAAATGAAGTGAATATATTTTGCTTTGGTGTATCCTCTAAGGTTTTTGGAGAATGATCTTTGGATCTGCCTTCCAAGAATTCAGGGGAAGAATCTTAAAATGAAAGAAACATATTATGTTAACAAAATGCCTACAAACTGAAGAAAAATATTAAGTCAGTTATTTCACAAATGTTATATATTCACTGTATAAACTGGGACCACTGAAGGTAAGAACATTCACAATTTGATATGTTTTTATTAGGTACAGAGATAGGTATATACCATGTTTCTGTTTTATATATGCTGTAATACTTTGACCAACTAACATAAACGAGGGGGTGCTGGTGGGATAATTGCAAGAGAGCTATAGAGTTTAGGTATTGATCTATTCCCCAGAAAATCCTTTCACCTATACACCTATTGTCTATCAATAGAAGGACAGAAAGAAGCAGAGAGTAAGTAGGAATATATAATAGGATATATTTTTTCATAATATTAATCCCAAGCTATTTAAGCTTTAAACATTATTAACAAGTATGTTGTGCTGGACTCAAAAGTTTATCAGAAATCAAAGAGCAGTTAAGCAAATTTCATGTAACACAGGAAGAATATAATTATTGATAAATATCTATTTTTGGTACCAATAGCTCTAATGCAGCCCTACTCAATCTGATGCCTTCCAGATACATTAGAATTACACCTTGCAGAATCCCCAGCCAATTCCAGTTGGGAATTATAGTCCAACACATCTTCAACACATCAGATTGGGTAAGGATACTGCAATGTATATAAGAAACTATATTGTATGGATAACCTTATAAAGTGAAATTTTCCTGTGTAAATGACATCAAGTGTCTTACCATGCAATATAGAAAATTAGCTTATTCTATATTAAGCTTGACTATATAATTTGCTTTGACTGGCAACAGTTTTCCAAAATGTCATAAATACCTTCCCAGGTCTACATTTGCAATGTTATACAGTATTTGGCTTGAAGCATCTTATTTTTACCAATAAACTGATGGGATAAGAGACTAGCATTCATTGTAGTGCATTGTACTGATAATATATTTAGAACTCTCTCAATTAATTATGTTGCAATAAAAGTTTGGGGCAGCTGTGGTCCTCCAAAGTTGCTCAACTATTCTCCCCATATACAATTTCCCACTGCCATACAAGCTGGAGCTGTTGGGAGCCTGTAGCTCAGCAAATCCCCCATATGTTTATTTAGAAGTACATACTTTGCTTTCCTGTTTTTTACCTGGAGCTTTGCAAAGAATAGACTGCCGAACAATATCAGTTCCAAGGAGCTTGGACTGCTTGAAGCGTTTTGCTCGCTCTTCAAAGAACCATTCACCTGTTACTACCCTAAGCTGCCTGTATTAAAAAAGAAAACAGTGAAGTCACTGTAACTATTAGTTGCCATTAACAGAATAACAGAGTTTGAAGGGACTTTGGAAGTCTCCTAGACCTAGTCCAGCCCCCTGCTCAAACAGGAGATCCTATACCATTTCAGAGAAGTTACTGTCTAGTCTCTTCTTAAAAGCCTCTAGTGACGGAGCACCCACAACTTCTGAAGCCAAGCCTGGCTAATTGTTCTCACTGTTAGGATAGCCACTTAGTCCCCTGGTTATCTCACCCATTTGTGAGTATTGTTTTAGAAATTACTAAAACAAAAAAAATCCAATTTTTCAAAACAATACACCAAAAATGTGTGCCATCCATTACACTAAACTACAATGTTTCAAGTCCACTTTAAGAGGTCATTAATACCTGTTAACTATATGCAAATTATATGCAATTAAAACTTAGAATAAATAAAGGAAAAGATGTAGAAGAATAGGCGGAGTTGGGGGCTGACTTAAACATATTGTCATTTTCTAGAGTCTTTATACTGCTACCAAAGATCCAAGTCTAGCCCCCCCCCCCTTGAATTCCTTTGATCCTTTTTAGTACTAACTGCTAGTTGACTAGATTCTTGTTTATTGGCTTCAATAAATCTTCTGTGCTGCAACTTAACATATGTTCCTCATCCTTTGCACTTGACAAAGATTGAAAGCTTAACACTTTAGTTCTTTATTCTAACCATATTTCATCCAATTATTCCCCTCTGCTAGGCTTCCAAAAAGTATAAACCTTAAGATTGGAAAGAGATCAACATAAATATAAATATAAAAAAAAGTTTAGCTCTACATCTTTAACCTAACAGCCTCATGCTCACACCAAGAAAAATTTTGCTGAATGTTTATGGAGATTCTCAGTCATCCACGTCATGGTTGTCCCAAAGGTGCTTTTTTTTTCAGGAGGCAACTGGACTTTCTGTTTTTTCTTTGAAAACATTTCACTTCTCATCCAACAAGCTTCTTCAGCTCTGACTGGATGGTGGGGAATGGAAGGATTTATACTCCTTGCAAATAGCTAGTCATTTGCATTCTTTTACCAGGTAGTTAAGGTCATCTGGAGGATTATCTGTGTCCATCAGGGTCACTTGAGTGGTTCAAATTGGTTTGGAGCCTTTTTGGAACTATTGAAACACAATCTTTCAACAGTTCCAGGAGGATCCACACCCATTTGCAAACTAATGGGTTATTTAAGCTAAGTTAAGATGAAGTGGTTAATCAAATTTGTGACTGCAAGGGGTCCTGTTAGTCTGAACAAGTAGCCAAATAAATTCATTAAAATTAAACTGTTCCATTCAGGATTTTTGTAAAACTCATCATACAATGTTATTAAAAGATTCTTATGAAGCTGGAAATTATTCTCTGAATAGAGGTGGGAAATCCCCCCCCAAAATGATTGCTGCAAATCAGCTAATGAATGGGTGACATTTTTTTCTTTTAAAATCTTCCCTCCCTCCCATGCACCAGGCTGTAAAAGAAAGGAGATCTTTCCAGAGAGATCTGATTCCTTGCAGTGAGTTTTTGGAATTAGACCAAGAATCACAAGTGACCCAAGAAAATAAAAAGCAGTGAGTTGTGGTCAGAGTCATCATGTTGACTTTATCAGCCTCAGGTAGATGACTACCCTGAAATAACCAATTGGCCACTCTTGATTTAAGAAGAATCCTTCCAAGAAAACACTATAGGGAGATTAATATTTGTGGCTATGGTTACTATAAAGCATGTAATATATATTCCTGAATAATTATGACTAATCAATCCAAGCCTACTCTCATGTATTTTTATGAAACAAGGAAACTCTCTAGTATTTATTTATTAAGTTTATTTAGTAAATAGGGGGAGAGTGTGAAAAGCCAGCATTTCAATTTGTTTGCATACAAAGTAAAAATAAAACCTTAAGCTGTTTATTTGTAGCAATAAACAAAGCAGACTTAATAAAGATCTCAATCTAGAAACCTTTTATAGCTGTAGGATAAAAATATCCAGAATCATTGTGATATTTAAACTTTGGTATTACCTTCACTTAACCTGCTATTGCTTACACTAAATGGAGGGAGTTTATTTCACTAAGCTAGCATTTTAGGACTGTGCAAAACCTCTGAAAGGGACACTTCATCTTCTGTTAATTCCTGAAATGTTTCTTCCTCAAAACAATGAAGCAGCTGCTTTGGAAAGTATCCCTAATTCTCTGCATGTGCGTGAAGAAACATTTCTTTGGAACTGCCCTGTACATGTATGGATGTACACCTGTAAGGGCATACTTGGAGCTTAAGAGCTTTTCCAAGGATACAGATTCTTTCCCACTTCAGAGACAGATGCCTCGTTTGCATTGACAGTTATTGCTTCGCAAAATTGAACTGGATACAACCCAACTGTGTACAAAACAGGGAGCAGAGGGTGAATGCAGTTTAAATGTAGTCCTCCATATATGACCACATAAGGGCCTGAAATCTTGGTCACTGAATGAGGAGCCACTTGAATGCTTCATTTAATGTCCACAATCCCATCTCTCCAGTTGCAGCTTTAACGGACTGTGTGGGTTCTTAAGCCTGGATCTTCTGAGCCTTCCAGCAGGGAGGGGCAATGCTGGTGAATGCCAGCATTCTGAAAAGCTCAGAAAGTTGGCATTCATTGGCGTTTTTTCCAGATTTGAGGTCTGTTCCTGCAATATATGGGAGAATTTCTCCTCCCTGCAGGGAATCTTTTTTGTGTGTATGTTATAAGTGAGACTTGATCTTTGATAATGTGCTCTACTAATTCTTTTGTCATTCTCTTCGTGTTCTGTTAAAAATATTTAAAAGTGTTTCCGTTGTTTTATATTAAAATATACAATAACACTAATAATACATAGATAACATCAAAACATAATTTTATTTCTGCACACTCCAGACTTTCAGAAGCTTTTTATTCTAGAGATCAACCATTCACATGTCATCTAAATTCACTAAGAATGCATGACATGCTTTGCTTTTCCTTTGACCTTTTTCCTGGTGCCGGGAGCCATTATGCTATTGTACAAGGTATTCTTACAGATAACCAAATATTCTCAGTATTACCACTGCAGTCTGTAAGAGGTTCTGAGTCATCATGCCCACAACAATTCTTGAGTCCTTAAAGCAAGGTAATGTTTATTAGCAACTCACTGGACATTTTTCACTTCAGTGCCCTGTTAACAAGGAAAAGGCTGGCCTCAGATGAATGTCTTGGTTCAACAAATTAAGCCCCAAATGTCTTTACTCTTCCTATCATTCCTACCTATTATTGATAATTATATTTTTTGACAAAAGTAAGAGATCAGGAAAATGAATCTGGTATTAGAAAACAAGACTTACGCAATTTTATCACACGCTGAGCACTTCCAATTGCCATCAGTTCCTAAAACATGACATTTGTTACAAACTCTCAGGCCACATATTTGGCAGTGGTCACCTCTGTCAAAAATTAAGCCCAAATTTTTCTGACAGGAAGTGCAAACCCTGCTGTTATCTTGCTGGTGATGCCGTCCACCTTTATGTTTCACTTCCAATAACTGATTCTTTAGTTTTCTAGAAAAGAAAAGAAAAATCCAGAAGGTTCACAACAATACCTTGAAATATATGAATTTGTTATTTCATTAATAGCCAAAGGATTTATGCAAGACATAATTTGAAAACAGCATCAAAAACTGATGTGCACCGAATATTTTCAACCCTTTACTCCCAGAGAGCATAAAATATTATGTAGGGTGATTTTCTACAGATAGCCTTGCAATCAAAAGGAAAGACACTCAAATCTCAATACAGAATCCATCTAGCTTGCAGGTCTTCTGAGAAATGAAATGGGTGTTGGTATAATTACCTGAGAACGCCCTTTCTATCTACACTGCAAGAGAGTCCAGGAATGGGTTAAGGTCCTCCTTCTGATGTCATCAATCTGAATCTGCCACTATAAAAACCCCAGCCCCTGGCTGGCCCGCCCATCTTTTAGGCAAAGATACTTGACAGACATAATGTGTCTCTGGAAGATAAAGAAGAAATTAACATACCCCCTTCCCCAACCATCATGACCAGACGTACAGGGTGGAGCTGGACTCTCTTGCATTGTAGATAGAAAGGGCATTTTCAGGTAATTATACCAACGCCCATTCTGATCGACATTGTGATGAGAGTCCAGGAATGGGACATACCAAAGCCTTCATGTCCATGGGAAGGCCCATGGCTGGTCAGTCACTCTGACTGTGGAACCACCTGCTGAAGTATCCTCCATCCAAACGATGCCTGGGCTGAAGCAAAGGAGTCCAGAGCGGTAGTGCTGTATAAACGGCGATGGTGAAGCCACCACCGGAGCATCTACTGACAGCACAACCAGGGCCCTGGCCAGGGATGGTCCCACATTGTAGAATCATCTGTCATGAACAGATGGGCAAAGTCCCACCCCTGGGGAGATGCATTGTTCCTTTACTAAATCAAGAAAGAGAAGGGGGAGGGGAGGGGAGAACCTCCGCCTGCACCACTGGCTTGAAAAACAAGGAATCAGAGTGGGCAGAAGTGGATGCTTGTGGTTCAGGAGCCACCTCCTCAGGCTTGAGTTGCGCAGTGACCAAGGCCTTGTGTAACAAGGGCTTCAATAATGAAAGTTTAAACACTCGCGCAACGGGGGGCTGATCAATTCTGAGGTCCTCCTCCTCAGACATATTGGGATCTATAAATTCCCCTTCCTCCTCTTCCGAGTGACCAGAATGGCTATGGTCAGAGGATTTGGAATAAATATCCTACTCTTCCTCCCTCCACTCCGAGTGGGTGGGCTGAGAGAAGAAGCGATGTCTAGGCACACCCTTTTGATACTGGGGGACCCCTTGTGGAAGCCCATGGGTTACCAAGGCTGGGCCCCCTCCTTGAGGGTGAAGGAAATGTTTGAATCCTTCTGCTAGGCCCTGTCTAATAGCTACCATGACTACTTCCCTGAGATCTTCAGGCCTGTTCTCTGAGCACAAGCTTGCAGCAGTGGGGGTGTATGTTGCTTCAGGCCTAGGCCTGAATCCACCCTGAACCCCTTGACCACCCGGGAAGGAAGGGCCAGGTCCCCATGTAGCCTGTGTAAAGGAAGGCCCTGACCTGCTTAAATCCTGGGATTCTTCCTCCACTCTCTCAGGGGACCATGCTAACATGTGACTGGAAGAAGATTCCCCTCACTTAGAAGGAATCTCAGGGCTAATATGCACTTCCCCAGAGTGAGCGTCTTGATTGATCTGGGCTTGCATTTGTGCTAACCTTTTTTCAAACTGTTTTTCAAGATCAACATAGCTTTTCTTCTTAGCCCTAAGCTCAGCTTTTGAAGACTTTCGGGGAGCTAGGGCTTTGGCTTTGATCTTTGCAGCAACTTCTCTGCTGGTAGAAGGAGCTCTCTGTCTTTTCCTCTTTTTCAAAGGGGCTAGTGCCTCTTGGGGCTGTTCCAATTCTTTGGTAGTAGGCTGGGGCACTTCGCTTTCCATATTGCAAACAGCACAGATACCAAGGGTGCTGTGAGCTTCCCCCGTGAGGTGCTGTCTAATGCAATGAGCCAAGCAAGTTAAAAACTGTGAGGCACTGAGAAAGCATTTTCCCCCCAACAAAATGGCCACTGGTTGATTCAAAATGGCCGCCCGCCACATGGAGGAACTCCAGAATGGCTCCATTACCTCCTTCGCTCAATAGGCTCTTACCAGGCCCCGAGCGATCAAATTGCAACAAAACAGCTGAGAAGCGGTAGAATGAAGTTCAGAAGTCAGCTGTGGAGTGGTTCAGGTGGCGGCGGCGGCAGCGATCTGCGCAATCGCTGGAGCTGCATGGAAGGCTTTTAAGAAGGCTCCTGGATCTGCAGCCCTTCATGAGGCTGCGCCAAAACCTCAACGCTGCAGGAGAACGGATCCCCGCTTTTCTCTTTGCAACAACTTCTCTGCTGGTATTTTACTTTTCAAACCTTCTCTTAATTCTGTTAAAGCAATCCTTCCAGAGACTAGCTCTTAGACAAGAAGCTGAGCCAAAAGATGGGCAGGCCAGCCAGGGCCATTATATAGTGGCAGACTCAGCTTGATGACATCAGAAGGAGGACCTTAACCCATTCCTGGACTCTCGTCGCAGCGTCGATGAGAATGCTGGTATACCCCCAGACTGGTAGTGAGGAGACCCACATTCTAGTTCATGATCAACCATGGAAATTTCTTGAGTCACTTTGGTCCACTCTCTCAGCCCAACATATCTGTTGTGCAGGAAAACAAGAGGGGGGAATTCCATATATGCTAGTTGAGATCCTAAGTTAAAGTTGGGATGTGTTTGTGCTGTCAATTCAGTGTCAACTGCTGGTACTAATGCATTTTCTTGGTAGCATTTTCAGAAGTGGTTTGCCATTGCATTCTTCAATGGAGTGTGGTCCTCAACTTATGACCACAATTGAGCCCAACATTTTTGTTGCTAAGTGAAACATTTAAGTAAATGTTGTCCTATTTTATGAACTTTCTTGCTACACTTGTTAAGTGAATCACTGCAGTTGTTAGATTAGTAACACGGTTGTTAAGTGAATCTGGCTTCCCCATTGACTTTGCTGGTAAGAAGGTCACAAAAGGTGATGGCATGACCCTGGGACAGTGCACCCATCATAAATATGAGTCAGTTGCCAAGTGTCTGAATTTTGATCACATGATCATGGGATGCTGCAACAGACGTAAGTGTGAAAAACAGTTTTAAGTCACTTTTTTTAGTGCAATTGTAACTTTGAATGGTCACTAAATAAACTGTTGTAAGTCTAGGACTACCTATAATTGGCCCAAGTCACTTGGCTTTTTTCCCCCCTAAGGCAAAAGTAAAACTCTTGTTCTCCTGGTCTCTAGCCTGGTGCCATAACTGGCTCTTATAAGTAAGATATGTTGTCCAAATGAAAGAGCAGGTCATGATTGATGATAATTTCAGTCCAGACTATTTGTTCTGTTATGGATACTATAAAATATTATATCCATTATAAATCAAGCTCTGCTCAAAAGTAGTTATAGGCAAATGGAGGAAGCAGATGGATGTGAGATGTGAAATTATACATGGCTGGGACATGTATCATAATTTGATTACCTTATTAGCAAGAGACAAAGCTTTGTTCAATTTAGGTCAATAATCCAAGTATGATATATTAACATTTCACTGCATTGGTGAAGCTCACTCCTCAAACCCACAATACAGTTTTAGCCAAACAGCCTGATATTCTGTCTCCACAAGGCAATTATGCAGATTCTGCAGAGATGCAGTTGCTAAGCGTATACAGCAATTTGTGGCCCACAAAACACTTGTACAGTATTGTTAGATCACGGGAATGAGACTCTTGGAGCCAGAGTAGTAACCAGTTTTCTTTATTTCTGTTTAGATCTGAAATGCGGAAGAAACCGTAGCAGCCCTTTTACAGTCAGGCTGCTCACGGCTGTGGCCAGTGATGGCTAGTAGAATTTCCCGCCGCCACAGACCAACCAATCACAGGTAAGTATGCTAATACATAACACCCCTCCCCACTTGGTCCAGTCCACCCAATCCCGTCTTCGCCTACTGTACATAATCACACAGGTAGGCGGGGCTTCTATGGGTGCAACTGGACCTGCGCAGCTCAGTCGCAGTTTGGTCTCTGGACTGTTCGGGTAGATCTATTGTTCCTCCCATCTTTCTCCTTGGAACCTCCTGGAAGGTTGAGTTGCCTATGCTGCTCCCACCAGGGGCCGCTTTCCTGCTGTCTTTCTAGACCTGTTCCTGCCTCCCTATGCTACCTTCTTCTGCAGTTTCAGGTACGTGCCTGTGCTCTCCAACTGGGGCTACTCTTATTAGTGGGGGTTGTGTGTTTTTAGTTGTTAGGGTTTGTTCTATCAGTGTTCTTGTTCATGGAGGGTCTCCCCCTCTCTCTCTACTTGTGTTGTGTCTGTTTGAGGGGTCTCCCCCTTCGTCTCCGGTTGTGTTCTGTTTATGTGAGGGGTCTCCCCCTCTTCTGTGATCCTGTCTGTGTCACCCCTCGTTGCTCTCGTTCTGAGCTGGTCTATGTGTCTCTTCCAGCTCCTGCCATCTGTCGTATCTACCCTGTAAGAACAGGGCCTGGTTATTTGGGTCACTTTTGCCGGTATCCACAAGGGTTCCCCTGTAAGATTTTTTGCGGATATTAGGTCCCCTGTTTGGAATGTACAGCATTTACTGGAGGAGTCTACTGGTCTTTCTGGGTTATATGTAGGGTGTAGTCTGTCTTGGGATCCTCCCCATTAGTAATTTGGCTGGGCTTTTATTCATTTTTATTCATTGTGGCAATGGGTGTTATATGCTGTATGTTTAGTAGTTTGTGTATCTTTTCTTGTGTGTCCCCGGGCCCTAGCTTTTAGATTTTTAGATAAATTTATTGTCATTGTACTCAGAAACCTGAGAACAACAAAATAAAGTGCTCTTCCACAACATACAACTGAACAACACCAAAAGACATATACAAATAACAATGTAAAACAAATTAAAACAAATAACAGTTAAAAACTGTACAACCAGGATATATATATGTTAAGACCACCAGATTCATAACTCTGGATTTAACCTGATCACAGCACTTGGGTAAAAGCTATGTTTAAATCTACTTGTCCTGGCTTTCAGCACTCTATATCATCTTCCTGATGGTAGGATCTCAAACAAAGAGTGGCCTGGATGCGAAGGGTCTCTCAAGATCTTTTGTATCTTCCTTCTACATCCCATGTTATACAAATCCTCCAATGAGGGAAGAGGACATCCGCTGATCTTTTGTGCCCTTTTTATCACTCTTTGGAGTGCCCTTTTCTCCGCCTCTGTACAACTCCTAAACCACACACAGAGGCAATAAGATAAAATGCTCTCTATAGAGCTTCGATAAAAGGCAACCAACAGACTCTCTGGCAGTTGTTGTGATCTTAAAAGTCTTAAAAAATACAGTCGTTGATGAGCCTTTTTTTCTAGGGCTAAAGTATTTGCCCCCCATGTTAGATCTTGTTTCAGGGTGATACCTAAAAACTTACATTCTCCCACCTGTTCTACCAAAACACCATCGATATACAACGGCTGGATATCCGAACTGCTCTTCCTGTAATCCACTAAGGTTTCCTTAGTATAATGTCCTGGTGCTGTTTGTGCATGCCTTATCCCATTTTGTGCTAAAAATCCTTCGAATTGTGTTGCCGTGAATGTGGCCCATTGTCGGATACAATTAAATCCGGCAACCCATGTGTTGCAAAAAGCCTCCTGAGCTGTCTAATGATGGCTTCTGCCATGGTGGATTGTATGATCCTTACCTCTAGCCATTTGGAGTAAGCGTCTACGACTATTAGAAATGTGTGTCATTTGTTTGGGCCCGCAAAGTCAATGTGTAATCTTGACCATGGTCCCCTTGGCGTTTCCCATTCGTGTTTTGGTGCTGTGGGGGGTGCCAGCTTAGATTCCTGGCAGCGTTTACAAGTTGCCACCCAGTCTCCTATTTCCTTGTCCATCCCTGGCCACCACACATAACTCCTTGCTAAGGATTTCATTTTTACAATACCCAGGTGTCCCTCATACAGCATTTCTAGTATGCTTTCCTTTAAAACTTCAGGTATTACCACCTGATCCCCCATAGTATGCACCCCTTAAGTATTGAGAGTTCTGTTTATCTGTTCTGGAATGGTTTGACATTCTCAGTGGTCTCAGTCTCTGGCCAAACTTTTCCTACCCAATTTAGTATTTACGCCAGGGTTTTGTCTCTAGTTGTTTCTCTTGTGATTTCAGCTGCTGTTATTGGTAGGTTTTCTAGTGTCTCTATTTGGAGGGTATATGTGGTTGGTGCTGGGTCTTCTTCTATGTCTGGTAGAGGGCAATGGCTGAGCGCGTCTGCATGATTTATGTCCTTTCGAGGTCAGTATATTAAGTTGTAGCTGTATGCAGCTAAGAATTCCGACCACCTTGTCATCCAGGGTGACACTATGTTTGGTGTAGCTTTGTTTCCTGTGATGATGCCCAGGAGTGGCTTGTGATCCATGACTAGGGTGACATTCCTCCCATAGATATAATCATGGAAACGCTTGATTCCGGTGACAGTGGACAACACCTCTTTGTCTAGTTGGCTGTAGTTCTGCTCCGGTTTTGGCAGAGTTTTTGAGTAGAATGCTATGGGTGCTTCTTTCCCGTCAGGTAATACATGGCTGAGGATAGTGCCGATGCTGAAAGGGGATGCATCGCAGGTTAAGATTATTGGAAGTGTTTCGCTGTATTGGATTAGTATGTGGTCTGATGTGATCAGGTTTTTTATTCCCTGGAATGCCGTTTCTTCCCATTGCCCCCAGGACCAGGCTGCTTTCTTGTCAAGCAACCTGTGTAGTGGTTCTGAATAGTTGCTTTCTGCGGTAGGAATATGTTATAAAAGTTAATAAGTCCTAAGAAAACTTGCAGATAAGTCTTATTCATGGGTCTGGGGGCTTCCTTGATTGCTCTGACCTTTCTCTCTGTGGGGTGGATTCCTTCACTGTCTATTAGATATCCTAAAAATTCAACCCTGCTGGCAGCTAATTGGCACTTCTCCCTTTTCACTTTTAGCCCCGCTTCCTTGAATTTATTAGAACTTCCCTCAGGTGGTCACGTAATTGTCTTTTGTCCTTCGCTGATACAAGGACATCATCAAAATATGGCACCACCTCTTTAATCCCTTGCAGTAAATGTTTCATTAAGCTCTGGAATGCCCCTGGGGCTACACTGATCCCAAATTGTAATCTGTTGCATTTGAATGCCCCCCTGTGCATTACGATCGTCTGGGCTTCTGCTGTCTCAGGGTCTACTAGTAATTGTTGGTAGGCCTGTGCAAGGTCTAGTTTTGCAAAGATTCCCCCCCCCCCAGGGAATGCAATAAATGCTGTACCACCGCTTTGTTGGAGCATGTGGTTAAGGGTTGCCTTGTAGTCTCCGCAGATGCATACAAACCCGTCTGGTTTTACTGGCATGGCAATCAGGATTTCCCACTTTGCATGGTCAGTGGGTTCTAGGACCCCTTGTGCAATGAGTTTATCTAATTGTTCATCGATCTTAGGTTTGAGTGCGAAGGGAATCCGCCTCACTTTTAACCTTATAGGGGCTATGGTTGGATTTAGGTTAAAGGAAATTGGGGACCCCAAGTACTTGCCCAGCTCTCCATCGAATACGTCTCAGAATTCTTCCATCAGGGTCTCCTCCCAATCCATCTTGGTGATGCTATTTATTCCTGTGACTTCGATTCCCAACGGTTCAAACCATTCGAGTCCCAATAGACTGGGTTGGTTCCGGTCTACTATGGTCAGTGGCAGGATTCTGGTGTATTTTTTGAATGCCACTCTGAACTGTCCAGTGGCCACTACAGGGATTTTGTTTCCCTGGTAGTCTTTCAACGTCAGCATTTGTCTTTTAAGCTGCTTCCAGTTTATGCCTGGTATCAGTCTTTTTATGGTATCCCAGGATACCATTGATAAGTATGAGCCTGAGTCTACTTCCATCCAGCAAGGCTGGCCTTCTATGGTAACCTAGACATGTACCTTCCAAGCATTTGTCGTGTTTGAGTGTCCGATGGTCACCGTCTGGTGTGTTTCATCTCCCCCATTGGTGGCCTCTTTTCCTCGCCTGTTTCTGGTAGCTTGGTTCCAATGGCTTCCTGTTTGTTTCTCCCAATCTTGGGGGTGTGTGTGTTCTGTCTTTGTCTGGGGATGTAGTTCTTCAATGCTCAGCAGACCCATGCAGTGTGTCCCCGCCATTCACAACATTGGCATATTGCGTCTAGGAAACGGCATCTGAATGTGGATGGTTCCCCTTGCAGCTGGCACAGCAGAATTCTTTTCTTTTTCCATTTCAGCCCCTTATGTCTCATTCTGAGTGGAGCTGATTTACCCCCTCATCTTCTTCTTCGTCTTCCAATTCAGACTTGATGTCCTCGTGGTGGGTAGTGGTGATGTTTTTTGATGAGTCCGGTGATGCTTTATTCATTTTCCGCATGGCGGCTGCCGATTTCTGGGTTGTTTCTGCTGCAGTAGCCTCTTCTATTGCTTCTTGAGTGTTATCTTGGGCTTTGTTAGTAGTATGCCCTGCAGCGTTAGGTCTCTCAGTCCCAAGACTGCTCGATCTCTCATAGCCTCATCCATGTTGAGGAATTCGCACGCTTTGGCAATGTCCCTCAGTATTGCAACGAAATCGCTGATGCTCTCGCCTTCTTTTTGGTCTCGCCAGTAGAATTCGTGTCGTTTGATGAGGCAGGATACGGCCAGCGTGTAGTGAGACCTCAGGATCCTCTCTAGGTCTGGCCAGGCAATTGTCTTCACGTCGGTTGGCGCCGATAACGCTTTGGCCATTTTGAATATGGCAGGACTGCAGTGTGTAAGGAAGACGGCTCTCTTCCTGTGTTCTGGAATGTTCATGAGGTCAGTCCCTTCGAGGAACATGAGGAATTGATCGATGTACAATTCCCAATCTTCGGTTGTTGGATCAAACGGTGTAGGTGGTGTGTTTGTTCCAGCCATCTCATCGCAATATGTCATCAGCGTTCCTCGGTCACCACATGCTCGCTGGTTCCCCTTGTCTCAGGATCCCACCCTCGTTGCCAGTGTTAGATCGTGGGAATGAGACTCTTGGAGCCAGCATAGTAATCAGTCTTCTTTATTTCTGCTTAGAACTGAACTGCAGAAGAAACCACGGCAGCCTTTTACAGTCAGGCTGCTCACAGCTGTGGCCAGTGATGTCTCGTCGAATTTCCCGCCACCATGGACCAACCAATCACAGGTAAGTATGCTAATACATAACAAGTATAATATGCATTTTCTCCAGAGAAGGAAGATTCAGAAGATTAAACCTATTATGAGCTATACATAATACCATATACCATACTTGCTGCAAAAGGATAAGCAAACCTTCAGAAGAAAAATGCTAGAATACCCATTTTATTTTTTTACACCATCTCTTTCAAGTCAATACTGCTTTTTCATTCTAATCCAGTTCTGACATAGTAGTTTGGCAGTTGCTACAAAAGTAATATTTGTCCTCTAGCATTTGTACTGGCACTGATAAGGCACTCTAAATCACACATACATTCCTTGTTGAGGCCCAATTCACTTTAAAAATACAACATTAATACTGCATTAATACAGCAACAAGAAACTGTATTACTATTATTTTTCTAGCTAGTAGCTACCAGCTTTCATAACAAACCAAAATGGCACCAGAATGATGATAGATCTGATAACTTTATCATGCAAATGCCACCAATACTCTGTTGTATTCCAACTTTTGACAATAGTTGTAGTATTTACATGATAACATTCCTATGCAAATTTTCTTATTTCTCCCCACTTCCAGCCCCATGCAGATCCTTATCCTAAGGGGCAGAACAGATACATTGTGCAAGTGAGCATGGATAATCTGAGGGAAGAGCAGATGTCCTAAAGAATATGAATTTTAAGCAATAGCCCATCGTCAATACATTTTTCCACGTTCCAATACACAGTAGTTCTCAACCTTTTCATCATCACAGACCCCTCCCTTTAAATACCTTTTGTGGCCACATACCATGACCACAGACCCCCAAGATCTAATTCAAGATTTAAATCATAACATTTCTTCAAGCCTTCACAAACTCCCTGTGAGAACATCATGGCTTCCCAGTGCTCCACAGATCCATAGGTTGAGAACCATTGCAACATAACATAATTCAGAAGTGAATGGCAAACTGGAAATCTCAAATAAAATAAAAATGCTCCCTTGTCTCTCATACCCCTTTTGACTCTCATAAGCTACAAGTATACATAAATAGCAGGCAAAATTACAGTTCAATAAAATGAAGATCTCAGGAGGGATTGAAGTTCACCAGTGTAAAGTCTGGATTAATAACTCATGAGTATTCAATGAATTAATGGCTACAATTTTAATTCAGTCAATATCCCAACATCCTAATATGGAACAGATTCTGGTATTCCCAAGGAGAACTATGCCTCACCATTGCTCAGTTAGACCATTAATCCACATGTGATATGGTGACTATCAGCAACTCCCTGGGATTGCAAACAAGACACTTTCTCAGGCCAATATGAAGATGTCAGAGGCTGCAATTTGACTTTTAATCTGTAAAACACAAATGCTACCACTTAGCAATGATTATGCCCTGAATCAAATTATTTGATTAACTGATGTCATTAGTCTGGAGCTGCTGCTGCAAACCTCTGCTCAAATATGCTTCTCCTTTATTCTTCATTGTGCAGCATAATATATTAAATAAAAGATAGGCAGCTCTTCTGACTCTTCAGCTCTATTTTCTGCAAAAAATACTATTTTCTTTATCAAACTGAAGTGCAACCAGGGCAAATCCAGTGCTGGTATTCAGAAGGTTATGACCAGTTCTGGAGAACTGGTCAGACAGACAGAAAGAAAAAATAAGTGTGTGTATGTGTTTTATGCCTGGAAAGGATGAAAGATGAGAACTTTGATCTTCTATTTTGTGTGAGAAGAGTGTGATTACTTTCTTTCTGTCAAAGACCTAAGGGATGTAGTTTGTATTAACTGCTGGGTAGCAAGTTCAAGGCAATGCAAATCTCATACTGTCTTTGAAACTATCTGAGTAGGAAAGGTGGGAGGTTCTTCTGTTCCTTTTAACCATTTTTTTCTGCTTACCATTTCTGTCTGAGAAGGGAGGGGCACAGTGGCATCCTATCTCTTCTTTCCTTCACAAAAAAAGTACTGCAAGACAGAACAATGAGCAATAGCTGGAAATTAATCAGGGAAAAAACAAATCTAGAACTAAGGAAGATTATCCTGATTATGAGACTAATTAATCAATGGCATGATTGTCTCTAGAAGCTGTGGGTGCTTCATCACTGGAGGTTTTAAAGAGGAAATTGAACAACAATTTTTCAGAAGGGGATTGGACCAAAAGATCTTTGTCCCATTCAATTCTTATTCTGTTTTTGGTATGTGTGTATGAGTGTGTGTAAAATTTCAGTGTTTTCCTTTGCATTTTAGTTTGGATTTATCCTAAATAATGCATTCTTGTCAAATGAATGAAATTTTATTTACAGCATGTATTTTTGAAACTCCTTGCTACTGCAAAGAGATGATTAATTGCTGTATACTCTGTGTGCTCAATTTGTTTTCCTTTCCTTTGAAGTCAAGGACTGGGATGGAAACCTTCATAGAGAACCAATTTGATCTCATGTTTACGGTCACAAGCTACAAAGCTGGAGAACTGTGAATTCAAATCCTGTTTGGCCATGGGGTTGGGTGATTTTGGACTAGATTTTTCTCCCCCTTAGCCCTAGGAGGAAGGCATTGGGAAACCATATCTGTATCTGTTGTCAAAGAAAAGCTGTTGGCCTCACCTAACCAGTTGTTTGCAACATGCTTTCTCTAATTTTTCAGGAAAATATTATGGCAATTTTCCTTCTGTTTTCTGCTTTGAAGGCTGTTCTAGTCCCCAAGCCTGAGGAGAGGGAGATGCAGCTGGTACATTGTTTCAGGGCCCAAGGAGCTCAAATGGGGCCCATGAAGGGGAATTTTTTTAAAAAAATTTTACAAAACCAAATTTTTAAAAAGAAAAACAGCAGGACAGTGTGTTAACTTGGACGTCCCTGGGCAGGGGAAGGCAGGGGTGGCTCAGAGCAAAACACTCCAAAGCTGGATCAAATCAACTCATCAGAGGCCAAATGGCAAGGAAGGAAGGAGTGTCCTTCCCACACAACAGCAGCAGCAATGATCGCCCCCCTCTCTACCTCCTCTACTCTTTCTCCCCTTCTCCCCATTCATTCGTCTCATTCTGTCCTGAATTTCCACTTCTCACCCTGTCGAAATCCTTCATGCCAAAAGAAAGGAGGCGCCACTGTTAGCTTAGTTGGGAGGATCTGTGCGCACCAGTCGTGCCAAAGGGTAACTGGCAAGAGGTGGCTTTAAAACGCAGGAGAATAAACTGGAGGAGGAAAGGGCAGGTGAGCAAGAGAAGAATCACTTTTCTTTCTTTCGTATAGACTAGAGTGAATCGTTCTTCTCACAGTCAGGAAAAAAAAATCTACTTGTGGGCTGCGCGGACTCCGAAGCCGCTTCTCTGTACTTTCTTCACCCACCCACTTCCACTTCCTGATCTGCTTCGCTGCCCTGGCAGGCCACCCCCAATTTTTAAAATGAGCCTCTCGGTTGGTTAGGAGTTACGTAGTTTCAGGGAATAACGCATAGGGTTATACCATAAAATGGTGGGGAGGGGGAGGGGAGATGTTTTATGAGGGTCATGTTAACTTAATGTGTAGGTGAGGTGGCCTATATTAGTTCCATCACTTAATAATCCTCTTGGCTGCCCTGCTAGTCTCCTAAGATCAAACGTTTTGTATGGGCAAAGGGGAAGGCATTTTTTTTGTCTTTCTAGCTATCCTCATTTTCTTGCTATGCTGCCCCCAAGAGTGATTTGTATATTATCTACCTGAGACAACAGGCATTGCAGACATGGCTCACCGCTGGTCAGCGAAGACTGTGTGCTTTATCTCTTAAAATCCTGAATGTGTCAAGTTTATTGAGTTGCATTTTTCCCTTTAACATGGCATCTAATTAGGGTGAAATGGGGGAGGAGAAAGTAACATTTGACAATCTTTGATAGAGCCTCCATGGACAAGTATAGTCTATCTAACACAGGACAAATGATTTTTTTTCTTTCTTCAATCTGTTAAAGGTAGAATTTTGTTATTACACCTGAGAATATAAAGAGCCAAACTGAAGCCATTTTGTGTTCTCAGTCTGAACTTTTAAAAGCTCAGAACAGTTATGAAAAGTGTTTTTGCTAGACAATTATACCAGATTGCAAAACTAGGTACTTGGCTTAAGTTAGAGATGTGTTCTAGGGCACTTTAACATTAAACAGTTATATTAAGAGAAATTAATGGCCCTATTATAATCTTCTGGTATTTGAATAACAGGAAATCTGGAGATAAATCTGAATAAAGAATGTTGATAATCTTCCAATGTCAAGTGGGGGGGATTTTTGTGGAAAGACCCACAACTTTCCTATGGGATTCTACGTATTTTTGATTTGGAAAACAAGATGTGTTATATAACTGTTTATATAACTATTTTGGGGTGTATGTGTTTTTAACTGGAAGAGGTGTCTGCTTTTCCTCATACTATGACCAGTATGTGTTAAAGGTTGATCGATACTGCAGTATCTGCTTCAATAAAAGCCAGTTACGTGTTTCAGAATATAAAGTCTGTTATTTCATTTCTGCTCTCACTTATCACAATTTTGGCGAGCCAGCCAGGAGACAGGACGAGGACTCTGGAAGGTTGGTTTTTCTGCACTAGAAAAAGGGGGCCACTGCTGCTCTTTCTGTGAGTTTTTGTGCTTTAGAAGAGCCTCCATCTGGGGGACTTGCTCCTGACAACCTGCGTTTGGTTGACTGATAGCTGGGACCATGCTGGCTTCCAGTGGCCACGAGCTGAGGTGCACCAGGGAATCAGGTGAGCTCTATCTGGGTTACATACATATACATATACATATACATATACATATACATATACATATACATATACATATACATATACATATAAGAGATTGTGTTGCAACATTTTTTTAATGTTTTGAAATGTTTCACATTCTTTTTTTAAAAAAAGAACAAAGGCTTGTTTATTTTTAAATCAGGTTTGGTTTGCCTGGAGTGAAGTGTGTGAGTCTGTGAGAAGTCTGTGTCTGTGCTGTTTCACTGTTTCTTTTTTTCCTGTCATTTCCTGTGTGGAAGGGGGGCTGAAAAAGGGAAATGGAATTCCTGGTTAAAGAAATGTTGTTAGTGGAATTCCTTCCATCCCTATGTTTTCTCCTCTCGGGAAGTTAATAAATAAATGGAATGAGACATGGTTGGTTCAGTATACAAAGCCCCTAGATAAAATACGTTTGATTGAACTTTGCACAGCTCAATGGCTGAATCATATTTTGAAACCTCCTAATTATAGGTGGTTGCTGTTTGGGGAATCTGATGTATATTGGATTAATGCCTTGAAAGCTGTTTTGACTAAAAAGAAGTTAGATTCTCAGTTGCCTTATGTAGTGCCTTGGTACCATGTACTGATCCATTCCCTCTTCTTGGTAAAAATAATAAAGATTTTGTATGCCAAGGAGAGTGATAAGTGGGATCCATTAGATTATGCTGGTTGTGTACGTCCTCCTCCTTATAACGTAGCAGAGTCTGCACAAGATGCTGCAGGAGATAAGGTGGGAGGAAGTCTCCCTGCCATTTCCCAGTATAGAGAGTTAAAACAGGAGCTGGATTCATTGGCAATTGCTGGACCTTCTAGTGGAGCTGTAACTAGATCCAAAGCAAGAAGGGAACAACAGATGCTTTATCCATTACGTGAAATGCCTAATGGACTGACATCTGAGGAGGTCCCCATAACGACTTTCGTGAATGTCCCGCTTACGTTCTCAGATTTGAGGAATTATAAGTTATCTATGCCATCTTTACAAACAGATCCAATTTCCTTGACTGAGAGTCTGGATTTGTTTTTAGGACCAAATATTTATACTTATGTGGAATTACAACATATTATGGGGTACTTATTTACTCCGGAAGATACGGACCAGATCAGACAGGCTGCTATAGCATTTTGGAATAAGACACAAGAGGGTGTGGTAAACACTATAGATGGTGAGGTGAAATTTCCTTTGGCAGATCCTGGGTGGGATAGCCAGAATCCAGAGGATAGAGTACAGATGATGGATATGAAGAAACCTATTGTGCAAGGTGTGAAAACTACTGTGCTACAGGGGAGAAATTTAGCTAAAGCTTTTGAGATAGGTCAGTTAAAAGATGAGTCCCCAGCAGAATTCTTGAATAGAATCAAGGATAGTTTGAATAAATATTCAGGTCTTGCTCCAGAGATACTAGAATATCAGGCTTTAATGAAATTACAATTTGTTACTAAAGCCTGGGGGGATGTGCAGAAGAAACTGCTGAAGATAGAAAGATGGGCAGAGTCAGACATAGCTACTTTGTTGCAAGAGACTACTAAAGTTTTTATTGATCATGATCTTACAAAATCTCATCGAAAGTCTCAGATTATGCTTTCAGCATTGAAAGCTGCTAAGGCTGAAAAAGCAGATAAGCCAGTTGGACTGGTTGCAGCTAAAAATAGAAGGGTTGGAGCTCCATCTACTGGGAATAGATAGAAGCGTCCTGAAAAAGGAAGGAGAGAATTTCTTTGCTAAAATAGGAATAGAGAGATGAAAGGGAGTAAGCAGTGTTTTACTTGTGGTAAGGAGGGGCATTTTGCGAGAAATTGCCCTGACAGGCAAAGAATGCAAAGGAGGGAGCAGAGACTGTATACCCTAATTGAAGATTAGGGGGGTCAAGGGCTCCTGACACTTGAGTCCCACCGGGAGCCTTTAGAAAATTTAGAAAACTTCCGGTGGCAGGACAGGGACGTCCAGAGGTGGAGAAGCCCAGCTGTGGCTTTCGAACACCTCTTCTCACATTTGGAGGGATCCCCAGTGGATACACGAAACCCGTAGAGCTTCGTGTCAGAATAGAGGACCCCCGGGTTGCTGTTTGGGGGAAGGCAACTCCCCAGCAATGAAGGAAAAGCCTCTGAGACCAGCGCGATTGAGCCAGCTGCCAGCTAATGGTGGCTCCAAAGTCCGGTCTGTCACTGAACTGACGAAGCAAAAAGTGACAGCCTGAAGGATCTGAGCAGAAAAGGGCAGAAAGACTACAAAAGCCGTGAGAGAGATCGGTCTGACTCTCCCTGTTTCATTGTGAGTAACAGTGGGGGAAGCTGGAGACAAGCGGCTAGAAAAGCAGTTTGAAAACTGAAAGGGGGATAAATGCGGATAGAATGGCTCGACACTTAAAGTGAAAGTGTGGATTGGAGCGTTTGGAAGAAGATTGTCGAGGAGAGAAAAAGGCGGTGAGAAATTTAAGAAGCTCGGGAGTGGATTGCCATCTGGGATCAGCACCTGAGAAGACTAGAAGACTAGGAGAGGATTACAGCTGTGAAGGAGGGCAGAGCGAGCGGTAGAGAGCGAGATAGCGACGCACTGACTTTTATATGCAAGGTCCTTTCCTTTTAGCATCATTGCCTACAAAACTGGTTTCTAAAGTGATCGATCTGAGGCAGACGCCCAAAGTGACTGTGGACTGACAAGTGCTGGCAGAAGGGAAGAAGAAGAGGGAAGAAGAAGAAGGAAGAGACAGACGGAAGCCTGGCAAAGACTGATCACTGACAGCTATTAGTCAGCACTTCCTCCCCCTGCTCCCTTGGTGCGCCCAGGAGGAAAGACTATAAGACTAAAACGCCAGCCCCAACTCAGATTTGTTTTTCTATGGAATTAATCCCACAGATACGTGTCTAGTGATTCCCCGAAATTGAAAAGACCCTTTTCCTCCTGCACTCTTTCTCTCTCTCCCTTTCTCTCTTGGTCTTTCCTTTCTTTCTATAATAGTTATAAATACAAGTATAAAGGCAAACTGCTTGTTATAGTTATTAGGGTTTACTGATTAGACTCTCTTGGATATACAAAAATTTTAAGGTCTGTTAAATAGGGTTGTCTCAGATGAATTGGAACCTTAAATATTAATATACATTATAGGACAAAGGTATATATAGAGTGAGAAATTCTAGAGTTGGTTGTTTGCTTTAAACAAGTTTGATTTGATATGGTAATGATTTATTAGGGGTAAAATACAATTAACTCTGGTATATGAACTTAATATAGAGAATAATACATAATACATAATATTTGATTATTCTATTGTATAGCATCTATTGTATAGTATTGTATAGTATCTAATAACACTTTATTGAATTGGAATTTAACTTGCCTAAATGACAGATTGGGCCGAAGAAAGAGATCTAAAATAACTTGGTGTGTAAGCTTAGCAAATAGACTTGTAATCACACTTAAAGGGCTATTACATCGAGTGGTGATTTGGGATAATATTCTTAACATTGTCCAATTGCAAAAACAAATCTTATCAGAGATGACTTCTACAACAACCACGGCCCTGAAAACGGGAAGGAAGAACACCCAGACCTTGATGACAACTCTGGCAACTGCCTCCCCAACAACGCAGAAAACTATAGAAGAGACCTTGACAGGAGAAAACAACCGACTGTCACTAATGCCAATCTACAAGCGACATTATTATCCCTGCAAGAATCAATGTCTAGAATGCAGGAGATTATGATTAGGAATCACAATGAGACCAGAGCCGATATTAGCGAACTGAAGGAAGAAATGGGTAAATTAAAAGAGGAGATGAGAGCAGATATACAGATAAGGTTGGGACAATGCAATTGGCCATGGAAAGAACTGAATTAAAAATAAAAGAAATAGAGAGGAGGACAGAACAAGCGGAGAGGAACCTAGAAAGGACTGAGGAAGACTTTAAAAATGTTAATAGAGAAATGGAAGATTCCTTGGTCCAACTTGAGATGGACAGAGCAGCTGCATACCTAAGGTTCCAAAACGTGGAGGAATCCAAAAATGAAGAACTAGAGCAATTAATGGCAGGTTTGTTGGCTGAACTAGTTGAAAAAGAGAAAGATGACTTACTCAAAGAATTCGATGAAATCTATAGGGTGAACACCAGTTACGCAAGGCGTCACAATTGCCCAAGGGAGATCCATATCCGCTTTTCAAGAAGATGCGTGAGAGACCTAATACTTAGAAAGGCCAGAGATGAGAGAATATTATATAAGGGCAAAGAGATCATAGTTCTTAAGCAGATTCCAAGAAAAGTGAGGGCCATAAGGCAAGAATATAAATTTTTAGCCAATTACTTAAATAAAAATGAAATCTCATTCAAATGGCTAATCCCAGAAGGGATGCTAATATCGTGGAAGGGAAGAAAAATTAAAATAGATTCAATAGAACAAGCACAAGACTTCCTAGAACAGCTAACAACCACGGAGGATCAACACAGGGAGGAAACCCAAAGGAACATGCAGGAAGATCGTAACCACCATAGGAACAAAGAAGAAAGATCTGTCCAATCTCAAGGGAAAGACAACTTACAACAAGAAAGAGAAGAAACAACCCCATATCAACCACAAGAAGAGAGCCATATAGTTACGAGACAAAAAGCGAGGCAGACTTAAGTAAATGGACGAAGGAAGGAAAATTCTTTCCATCAATATAAACGGCCTAAATTCAAGAGCTAAAAGGAAAAGGATTCTAACCAAACTAATAAAACAAAATGTTGATATAATTTGCATACAAGAAACACACATTAGGAAAAGTGAGGAGAAATTCCTAGATTGTCCGAAACTGGGAAAATTATTTACAGCACCAGCAGATGAACACAAAAAGAAAGGTATTGCAATCTATGTGAGAGATGACTTAAAAGCGGATTTAATCTGGGCGGACCCTGAAGGAAGAACTCTGGTGGTACAAATCTCGATTAATGGCATTACATTTTTACTGGTAGTAATCTATGCCCCAAATGATGATCAAGGTAAATTTTTTAAACATCTCCACCAAAAAATAATAGATTTTGAAAATGGCAATATTTTCCTGATTGGCGATTTTAACTCTATTGCTGACTACCGGAAGGATCATAGTAACAGGAGTAAGAACAAAAAAGGAAAAAGAGAATTCTCTAAGTCATGTAAGGATATGATGAATGAAATGAATCTGGTAGATATCTGGAGAAAATTAAACCCCCAAAAAGAACAGTTTACTTATTATTCTAACCCACACGAAATTTGGACAAGAATAGATATGGCTTGGATAAACGGTGAATTAATTAATGAAATCAAAGATAGCGAAATCTTACCAAATGACTGGGCTGACCACAACCCAATTCAAATAACCTGGAGAGGTAGAAGAAAACCAAAGAAAAGATGGACTCTTAACACTCGTTTAATAAAAGAAGAAGAATATACTAACAAACTGAAAGAAGAACTGAACTTCTTCTTAAAGGAAAATAATAATGATCTAACTTCGAAACAAAATATATGGGACACATTAAAGGCATTTATAAGAGGAATAACAATCTCTTACAATGCTATGAGAAATAAAAGAAAGTATGCCCAACAAAGTAACCTACAACAAGAAATTAAGGATTTAGAAACCCAACTACAAAAGAACCCAAAAAACCAAAGAATACAGAACCAGTTAATAACAACTAAACACAAACTAAATTTACTGGAACAAGAAAAATTGGAGATTAGTCTGAAAATGACTAAACAAATCTACTTTGAGCATGCAAACAAGCCAGGGAGATGGTTAGCCCACAAACTTAAGAAAATGAAAGAAAAAAGATTGATACACCAATTAATGGATGAGGGGGGCAATATGCAAGAGGAGATAGAGAAGAAAAAAGAGATCACTTTTAAATACTTTGGGAAATTATACAAAAAAGAAGAAGTCTGTGAGGATAAAATAATGAAATACCTGGAGGAAGCGAATGATAAAGCAATTGGAGAGGAAGAGATAGAATTATTAAACCAAAATATAACATGGTCCGAACTGAAGTCAGCAATAGAGAAGCAAAGTAACAATAAAGCACCAGGACCGGACGGGATACCGGTAGAACTTTACAAAACAATCATAGAACAAATTGGACAAATGATGCTGGAAGTATTTAATGAGGTACTCTTAGCAGCCAAGATGCCGGACTCGTGGAGGGGAGCCTTAATTTCACTGATCCCGAAGGAGGACCTAGACCACAGACTTATTAATAATTATAGACCAATTTCGTTCCTGAATGCAGATTACAAACTATTCTCTTCTATAATAGCCAATAGATTAAAACAGGTTTTAAACACATATATCCATGAAGATCAAAATGGATTTCTCCCATTTCGACAAATTAAGAATAATTTAAGAACAGTGATAGACATTTCAGAATACTATGAAGCCCATCCGGAAAAACAATTTGCATTTATGTTTTTGGATGCTGAAAAAGCATTCGACAATTTAAATTGGCATTTCTTAATTCAAAAAATATATAATATGAACCTCGGCACCAGATTCAAAAACGTCGTCACTACAATTTACCACACTCAACAGGCAAATATTCTAATAAATGGGGAAAAACTGGTCCGATAAAAATAGAAAAAGGGGTAAGACAGGGTTGCTCTCTCTCCCCTCTGCTTTTCATATTCGCCCTAGAATCTCTTCTGATGTACATTAGGCAAAATTTGAGAATTAGAGGATGAGGATCAAATCAGAAGAGTATAAAGTACAAGCTTTCGCTGATGATTTGGTTTTTTTTCTGGAGGAGCCCATAGAAAAAGGACACAACTTATTAGAAGAACTAAAACGATTTGGAGAAGTCGCAGGATTTAAAATAAACAGGGGAAAAACGAAATTAATGACTAAAAATTTAACAGGAGATCAGAATAAAGAGCTAGAGACAACAATGGGAATACAGGTGACAAAAAAAATTAAATACTTAGGAATTTGGCTAACTCCACAAAGCAAATCGTTAAAAGAAAACAACTATGACAAACTTCTCCAACAATCAAAGAAAGACTTAGATTCCTGGAGTAAATTACAACTTTCCTTATTGGGCAGGATTGCTTTGATTAAGATGAATATTCTGCCAAAATTTCTATATTTATTCCAGACAATTCCAATCAAATTAAATAAAAAATTTTTTATGGAACTAAACAAGATAACGTTGAAATTTATTTGGCAGGGGAAAAAAGCTAGGATTAACGTAAAAGCCCTACAAGATTCGAAAAGCAGAGGAGGGTTAGCCCTGCCAAATTGAGAAATATATCATACAGCAGCCACCCTACTATGGATAAAGGATTGGGTGAATCTAACCAACAAAAGAACACTAGTATTAGAAGGCCACGATATGCAGAAAGGATGGCATGCCTTTCTGTGGGAAACTGGGAAACCCAGGCAATCATATTTCCATAGGAATCTTATCAGGGACTCTTTATTAACTAACTGGAAAAAAGTACGTAAAAAACTTTATCTAAAAATACCGATTTGGCTATCTCCAATGGAAGCGATAGTACACCCTAATAATTTGGACATAACCAAAATGATTAAGTACGAAAATTTATTAGACCCACCAGAAAAGCTGAAAACACGACAAGAATTACAAGAGTGAGGGTTTATAATTGATCAGTGGGTGTACCTTCAAATTCATAGTAGATACAAACAAGACATTAAGGAATTTGGAATCTACAATAAATTACAGACTTTAGACAAAATTCTATTAGAATCAAGTAAAAAAATATATCTAAATTTTACAAACATTTATTAGAAACAGAACTAGAACAAGAAATTGTCAAAGGAAATATGATTGCATGGAGCAGAAACGTGGGTCGGAGCATTACCCTAGCCGAATGGGAAAAGATCTGGAACAGGAACATTAAGATCATGAAATCAGCAGCTTATAAAGAAAACTCATATAAAATGTTTTATAGATGGCACCTGCCCCCTTCGAGATTGGCGAAGATGCACCCCAACACGAGCCCCAAATGTTGGAAATGTCAAAATATAGAAGGTACTTTCTTCCACATGTGGTGGTCATGCAAGGAAACCCAGAAGTACTGGCAAAAAATTAGGCACTGGCTAGAGGAAATAACCAAGGAACAAATTGAGTACAAACCAGAGTCCTTCCTTCTAGGAATTTTTGATAAACAAATATCCAAAAATCGAAGTATATTACAATCCATATCTTAACCGCGTGCCAGACTGGCATTTGCCCAGTGCTGGAAACTACCTTCTATCCCCACTGAACTTATGGTTATTCAGAAAATTTTACAATGCGCCGAAATGGACAAACTAACCCAAGCATTAAAAAATAAAGAATCCTCAACCTATTATAACAATTGGAATCCTTGGTATAATTGGCTAAACCAAAGATAGATCACCTCTAGGAAAATTAAGGCCGAGGGCCTCCGAAGCAGAGATAAAGAAAAGCACCACCAACGATAGTTTTGAAGAAGAAAGGACCTTACAGACAGTCACAAAAAATATGGTTTTATTATAATTGTTTTCCCTACTCTTTCCCCCCCTTCTCTTACCTTTCCCTTTTTCCTCTCTCAAGCCTTCCTCTCTTTCCCTCTTGGCCTATGCCAAGACCTGTTTGTCTTTTTGTTGTATATAATTTGTAGCTGTGTTGTTTTCTTTTAAAAGTAAAATTAATAAAGTTTTTTCTAAAAAAAAAAAGAAAATTTAAAAGTGGGACCTGAGGAAATACTGTGTTTTCCAAGTAGACTGGGGCGGCTAGAATATCTTTGTGTGAGTTACCTGAGGGCATTACTCAGGAGGGGAAAACCATGATAGTCTCTGGTGTTAAGGGGGAACCCTTTGATGTTGCTATTGTTGAAAATGTGTCTCAAAAAGGAGGACACTCTGAGATAACATTGGATGTTTTGTATATACCTGAAGTAGGTATGAACTTTTTAGGATAAGATGCTTTGTCTTTATTAGGATGTGAGCTTATCTTTTCTGCAGAGAAGTGCACTGTTCATTTACTGACTGATGAACAGGAGAGATTTATAGATCCCATAGTGTGGGAAGCAAAAGGGAATAGAGGTGTTTTGAATATTACACCTGTGGAGGTGATTTTAAAAGAGGGTGTTGAGCCAATGAGGCAGAAGCAATATAATATTTCCCTAGAAGGGAGACGTGGCTTAAAGCCAGTGATAGAGTCTCTATTGAGGGATGGACTAATTGAGCCTGTAATGTCACCATATAATACACCTATCTTACCTGTAAAGAAACCTGATGGTTCTTTTAGATTAGTAACTGATCTGAGAGCCGTTAATAAATTGGTAGTTGAAAGACACATTGTTACATGGGACCCCTATACATTATTGGGGAGAATTCCACATGAGCATAAATATTTTAGTGTAATAGATTTGAAGGATGCTTTTTGGACATGTCCTTTGGCTGAGAACTCGAGATATATTTTTGCTTTTGAACGGACAGATCCTGATACACATCGAACTCAACAGTATTAATGTGTTATTGCAGGGGTTTTCAGAGAGCCCTAATTTGTTTGGACAAGCATTAGAGCAAGTCCTTGAAGGGTTTGAACCACCTGTGGGAATAACAGTGTTGCAATATGTGGATGATTTGCTAGTCTCAGGTGAGAAGAAACGGGAGGTAGAGAAAGGCACAAATGCATTGTTGAATTTCTTGGGACAACAGGGCTTGAGAGTTTCAAAGAAGAAATTGCAATATGTGGAGTCTGAGGTTTAATACTTAGGACATTTAATTAGTCATGGAAGTAAGAGAATAAATCTGGAAAGGATTGAAGGGATAGTCAGACAACCTATACCGAAAACCAAGAAGTTCAAAAATTGTTAGGGTTGTTAGGCTATTGTTGTCTTTGGATAGGTAATTATACAGATAAGCTTAAGTTCCTCTATGAGAAATTGTTGGATGATGAACCGTGGGAGGTTGTATGGAATAGTGAAGAGGTGAATAAAATCGAGAAGCTTAAGAAAGCCTTGATACAAGCTCCTGTACTAAGTTTACCTGATTTGAAGAAACCTTTTCATTTATTTGTAGCAGTAGAAGATGGAATAGCTAAAGGTGTTCTAGCTTGGGTCTGGACTGGGAAGAAGAAACCTGTAGCATTTTTATCAAAAATTGATGGATCCGGTAGTGCGTGGTTGGCCTTTATGTATACAGGCAATGGCAGCTATGGCTATATTGGTGGAGGAAAGTAGGAAGCTAACTTTTGGAAGTGCTTTAGTGGTAAGCAGTCCACATCAGGTGAGAACAATTTTAATGCAGAGAGCACAAAAATGGCTTACACATGCTAGATTATTGAAATACGAATCAATTTTATTGTCTCAGGAGGATTTGCTCCTCTCAACTGACAGGAATTTGAATCCAGCTGAATTCCTTTCAGGAGAGAAACAAGAATGGGATAATATAGAATATGATTGCATTGAAGCTATAGATTTACAGACTAAAATAAGAGAAGATTTAGAAGATAGTCCAATAGAGTGAGGTATTAATTTGTTTATTGATGGATCTTCTCAAGTAGAAAATGGTAAACGTATGAATGGGTATGCAGTTGTGAATGGAGATACATCTGAAGTATTGGAGATGAACTTGAGCCTGTAGGTGAACATGTGAAGAAATATAGAGGTAAAAGATCAGATCTTAGTGATGCCTATTCTTCAGATTGTGATGATGAAGTAGTAGTTTTGTCTAAAATAGAAGCAGGTGTTTTGGGAATATTTGCTTGGGGAGCTACATACTATAATAATATGCAGTTAGGACATTTAGCTTGTGCTTAGCTAAGAGTATTAATGTAACTTCGTCTGCTGTTGCAGCCTTAGCTGATGAGATGGCAAAAATAAGGAAGTCTGTGTTACAGAACCATGTAGCGATTGATTATATACTTCTTAGAATAGGTTATGGATGCGAGGAATTCAAAGGACTTTGTTGTTTTGAAATAAAAGACAAATCACAATTTATTGAGTCTAAGCTGAAGGCTTTACATAATATAACTTCTCATTTAACTCATGTTACAGATAGTAATGCTTTAAGACATATATGGCATGTTTTGACTTCCTGGTTACCAAATTTTGGATGGATAAAGGAGATATTCCTTGGAATTGTTATAATTCTTATAATAGGATTTATTTCATGTATTTGTGTTAAGAGTATACCATTATGTGAATTATGTTTCTGCTGTTGTAAGACTAAGAAACCTGAAGTAAAACGTAAAATATTTAGTTAGCAGGAAGTTAGGCTTATGTTAAGAGAGCTTGATGATAATTCTCAGGTGTAAATTGGTTACAAAAACAAACGGTGGATTGTTATAGGTGGAATTTGGTTATTACACCTGAGAATATAAAGAGCCGAACTGAAGCCATTTTGTGTTCTCAGTCTGAACTTTTAAAAGCTCAGAACAGTTATGAAAAGTGTTTTTGCTAGACAATTATACCAGATTGCAAAACTAGGTACTTGGCTTAAGTTAGAGATGTGTTCTAGGGCACTTTGACATTATATAGTCACATTAAGAGAAATTAATGACCCTATTATAATCTTCTGGTATTTGAATAACAGAAAATCTGGAGATAAATCTGAATAAAGAATGTTGATAATCTTCCAATGTCAAGTGGGGGGATTTTTGTGGAAGGACCCACAACTTTCCTATGGGATTCTATGTATTTTTGATTTGGAAAACAAGATGTGTTATATAACTGTTTATATAACTATTTTGGGGTATAAATATGTGGTTTTTACTGGAAGAGGTGTCTGCTTTTCCTCATACTATGACCAGTATGTGTTAAAGGCTGATCGATACTGCAGTATCTACTTCAATAAAAGCCAGTTACATGTTTCAGAATATAAAGTCTGTTATTTCATTTCTGCTCTCACTTATCACAAATCTTTAGCTGTGGAAGCAATCCAGAAAATGATGAATACATTCTCATTTAGTTTCCCAACTTTGTAGGACCTTATTCTGGGTATTATAAAGAATTTGGAAAATATTGACTTCCAGTTTGTTCCTCGTTGGAGTCGGTGCGAATCCGCGATTGTGCGCAGTTTCGCTCGAGCTCACTTGCTGGAGGGTCCCGATTGGGACTGCAGCCAACCTGGTGGGGTGGTGAAGAAAGGGGAAGGGTTGAGGGGAGCTGCAACTCCCCTCCCTAACAGGAAAATCCCTCCCAAAGGCAAGCTGCAGCTGTGGTCCCAAAATGGCCACCACAAAGACAAAGAACACTCCGGGAAACTAAGTTTTGTGCTGGAGAGAGAAATAGCGAGCAGAGTATGAATCAGGCAAAGGACATTGCTTTTGAGGCACCCTGGTATCAAATTAAAGGGCTATTTTGGAGGAAAGTGTGTGGAAGCGGCGACCAGAGAAACTGAGAAAGAAATTGGTGTTTAAATTTGGATTTGATTATTCTATTGGACTAATTTGGAGGAGAAATTTCAATGAAAATACATTAACAATACAAAGGATTAAAAATTAAACTGGACATGTATTGAACTGTGGGCACTTAAAGGGCATACCTAAATGCTGGAATTGAGTGTGTTAAAAAGAATAGCTAATGATTGAAATTAGCGAACTTAATAAAAATATTATATTCAATAAAGAAAGTTAAAAGAAAAAGACTCAAGCGCACCACCTGATGGTACAGGAAAACTTTAGTCCATTTTAAAACGAGTGTCTGGTTTTTTTTGAGAGTTTGGATCTTGGAACTTGAAAGAAAATAAAAGGAAGTTTATTATTGCCATAGAACTACCTGGTAATTTGGGAAACAGTTGAGAGGCCAATTAGAAGATTTGGAATAAAGACTCAAAGAGTATGAATTGTTGAAAATAAACTCAAAAGGTATTGGCTGAAATAAGATACTGGACTCTGGGATTGAATATATCTATCAAAGAAGAGGATTTCAACTATTAAGGAAGAGGAAAGAAAAAAAGGGAGAAGATATAATGGAGGAGCTACTTGATATAAGACTTGATTCACAAGATATATGAGATATGCAAGATACAAGGGACATGATAAAAATCAAACTTGAAATGTGTAATTATGTATTACAGAAATTAGAAATGGTGACTCAGCATACACAAGAACACAATAAACCAGAGGGGGAGAAGTTCTATAACGAAGAAGCCAACTTAGAAGAACAAAACGAACAACGATTATTTAAGCAGGGAGGAAAAGGAATTAGAATTAAAAATTTGTGGTCTGATGGGATGATAAAAGGGAGAATGGTTTGGAAAATGGTTAAAGAGAAGGGAAAAGCAGAAGAAGGACATGCAAAGGAAAAATCAAAAGAGGGAGACAGAAAAGTTTAATAACTGGAATGAAAAAAGGAGGGGAATAAGAATGGTGAAAAGGGGAATTAAGAGAAAGGACCAGAAAATAAAGAGGAACAGGAAACAAACAATGAAAAGAAGGTACATTGTTCAAAGAGTGAGAGATAATGGGTGGAAAAAAAAGGGATTAGGAAGGGGATTCCGCAAGGTAATATGTTGGGATGTATAAGAATATATTGAAAATAGTATTTTGTGATATATAGATGATTCATAGAGAAAATATGAATAAACGAGATGACACCTCCCACCTACCAGCCATTTGGAAACCCGCCCTCATGAACAGACGAGTACCTAACATGAAGAATGACACCAGACCCACACCCATGAGGGCCACACAAGATGCCACCACCACACCTCCACGCAGAAAGCAGACTCACACCCACACAGAAGACAAGACACAACCACGGACCAGAAGCTGCACTGCAGCTGCATCACTACCCACTTCAAACCCCTCCCACCTATACATGAAGCAAACTGACACCCACCATGAAGATGCAGCACGACCACGAACTCGAAGCCAAACAGCAGGATCACAGCTCACCAGCTCAAATCCCCCAGCAACTAAGACTAACCTGAGCACAACCAAGCCCCCACCTGAACAGAACATGCCTCCAGCCAATCAGAACATGGCCAACCCCCCAGCCAATCAGAACACAGCCAAAACCCCTACCAATGAGAACACACCCCCACCCAATCAGAACACAGCCAAGCCCCCACCCAATCAAGTCACACCCCCACTAGCAGTTAAAAGGAAGAAGCAGCTGCAAGCTCACATCACTCTGAGAAGCACAGAGCCGAAGACAGAAGCCTGAAGATGATGAATGAGACTTCATCGAAACGTTGCCTAGATACTTCCAATCTTACGCGGGAGAAAATCCGAATAACCAAAGATATATATATATATGTGTGTGTGTGTGTGTGTGTGTGTGTGTGTGTGTGTGTATGTGTGTGTGTATATATCATCATTGTAGTTGTGCTTTTAAAGTTGTAGCAATGTTTTGGCAGAATCTCATCTGCCATCATCAGGCTTCTGAGATTCTGCCGAAACGTTACTACAACTTTAAAAGCACAACTAAAATGACGTGGGAAAATACCCGAACAAAGCTGAATGCCATACATGTAAGCACCCGCGAAAACTTAAGAAAAAAAAAATATATATATATTCTTAAGTTTTTGCGGGTATATATATATATATATTTGTGTTTTATACTAGATAGGGAGCTTAATATTAAGGAAGAATGAAGGTGGTTAGCTCAAATTATTAACTAGAGGGGACAATTATATTTACAGATAAGGATTGATAAAATGACAAATGTGACAGGAAAAAATAATAATATGAGATGATAATAGAAAGGAGATGAGAATTTTAGATAACATTGTAAAATAAGATATGAGAATATACTAAGAAAAATGGAAGGAGATATATTACAACTTGGAATTGAATAAATAGAATTGATGAGAATTTTAGATAATATTGTAAAATAAGATATGAGAACATGAATTAGGATTGGATAAGAAGCTTAATATTTAATAATGACAAGGATGATGCAATATGAAATTAAACTAATAAAATGCATAGGTAACAATGGTCATGTTTGTATTGAGATGTGAAACCTGGAACCACACTGCTTGCCAAATGAGAATTTTTCATTTAAAAAAAATAAAATAAAAACAGGGAGAAAATTGAATTTATTAGGTATGTTTAATTGATACGGTGGTAGGCATTTGGAGAGAGTAAGGTTGAAAATAAATATTGAAGAAGTATGAATTAATATGAATATAATGCAATGAGAGATGTATGATATATTGATGCCACGCTGTTAATGTATTGTTGTTATATGTAGATTGAAATAAAAAAAAATTGAAAAAAAAATAATTTGGAAAGTATTAAATGTTTTTGCTTAATATTTAATATTTTAAATATTAAGTAATAGTGGGTCCCATTCTTGCCTTTGTCTATTAAGTGATTGCATATAGTCCTATCATTGTATGGGAGCACGTTTGATAGTTATGCTGAAGTGCTAATCTCTCCTAATCGCTCTAAGAAGAGAGGACAATTCTGCCTAGCAGCTTTTTCTTACATTGCAGTGGTGGCAAACCTTTTTCGGCTCCCGTGCCGATAATTGCACATGCGCTTACGTGCCAGCACCCAGAAGTCAATGCGTGCTGGGGCCCCACACACCCCCTGTGCTTGAGCATGCATTTCCCCTTGCTGCATGTCTGTGTGCACAATTCCCCTTGCCATGCGCCTGCGATCACCCCCCACATGCACCATGCACCTGTGCATGTGTGCGCAATCCCTCTCGTGCACCACCCATTTGCATGTGCGCATGATCCCTCTGTGCACTGCGTGTCTCTGTGCATGCATGTGTGACTCCCCAGTGCATGCTGTGCACCTCTGTGCATGCGCATGTATCTCCCCCACACACCCCATCCCCCGCGTATGCGTGCCAGATACCTGACAATCAGCTGTCAGGTGGCGTGTGCACATGTGCAGTGGGGCTCTTCCAGGCAAGCTCTCGCATGCCAGGGGAAAAGGCTCTGCGTGCCACTTCCGGCATGCATGGCATAGGTTCGCCATCATGACTATATACTTACACCTATCAAGATTCAAGAGCCAACCATGGCTAGTTATGTTCAACTAAGTTTGGATTCCCCCCACCCCCCAAACTTAATATTGTGAATTAATCTGCCTGGACTTTGACACTGAATCATTTAAAGGTATTTTATCAACAAGATCATAGCAGTATGTGCAATCATGGCAAAATGAAGCTGGACACTTCGGGTTCTGGTGCTGTGGCTTGCACTCACTGTGCCTTTGACTTCTCTAGCACCTATGGCAAAAGGCCAGGTGTCTTATCAGATTCCAAGACTGGAAACAGCCCAAATCAGTAATGGCATTTATGACTTTTTAAAAAGTTTTTTTAACAGCTGCTTCGTCACCTGTCTGACCACAGGTCATTCAAAGAAGGGAAGCTGCGCATCTCACCTAGTCTATCCAAAGGGGAGAAAGTTTGCATATCCCAGGAGTGGAAGGAGGAACTTATTTTCCTGCTGGTGGACATAATTGAGAGCTATAGCAACAGAACAGAAAATGCTCGATAACAACAACATGGAACCTGAGTGGAAATAGTAATAGATGTGTGGTGAGTGCTAATAGAATCCTGGCTTCCTGGGACTAATAACTAGTGATTGTCTTTTGATTCAGTAGATTTTGATAGGAACCTGTGCAGAGAAACTCCAACCACTTTGGGAAGAGTTTTTCCACATGACTGAAAACTGTACAACAATGAACTTGGTTACACTTTTCCTGCTGATCACTACAGATGCTGCACAGATGATCATCATTTCAGCTACAAGATTGGCATCACTGGACTGCCATATGACTGATTAGTCTTGTCCTAAGACTAATGCTGTATTAGCTTAACAGAACATTGGGATGGTGAACATTTGGGTATTGGTTTTTAGGTATATAATTATTTGTATGCTTTCATTTATTATGTGTATTTCTTGTTCAGGTTCCATGTATTTGAAGTGTATTTATGGGCTACCTACCTATAAACCCATCCAGGGAATGCTTGTGGAAGACTGGGTGCAGCAGTTACTGAGGGGATAGTAACTTATGAGGATAACTGACCTTGTATTTACATTTTCTTTCTACAAAAGGATTTCTTGCTCCATAATGCAGAGGAACTGCATAGCATGGAATATGCTAAACAAGATGGCCAATATTAGGTCAACTGTTGACTTTGAAGGCTATTTTTTCCTCTCTCTTAAAATGTTCTCTACCTTGCTGTACATTTAGAGCTAGCAGATTTCTGGGTATGTATACCACCTATGGAGGGCATTCCTTTTTATTGGGATTTTTAAACTCTTCATATTTTTTCTAGATGCATCTTTTTTCTTAGTCTCTAGGATAATACAGGATGATCTATACTTCCTGCATATATCGCATATCCCTCCACACAATGCTCACTTTCCCTCGGAATATGACATACTGAATTTGGACTTCTAATGTCTCTGCTGCGTTGACACACCACAATACTTTCTTCATTTTTTAAAAAGAAATTTACTCCTTCCTGGCTATGTGTCTTGACCAGGGGTGGGATTCAAATTTCTTAACAACCAGTTCTGTGGGTGTGGCCTAATATGAGGGTGTGGCTTGGTGGTCACGCGACTGGGTGGGCATGGCGTGCTGACTGGGTATGGCTGGGTAGTCATGTGACTGGAGCGGGCATGGCTAAGTGGTCATGTGACTGGGGTGGGTGTGGCCAGGTGGCCATGTGACTGGCAAAACAAATATAAGTGGTCCTTGCTTAATGGCCAGTTGCTTTGTAACTGTTCTAATTTATGACTGACCTCCCCAGAGCTACTTGACCTGTTTTTGGTATTTTGACAATGATGCACACAGAGACATGCACATGCACACACACTTATGACCAGTTACAACATCCCACACAGTCTTGTGACTGAGATTTTCTATATTTTTGCCAGTTTCTAAGGCCTGGGGAGCCCTGAGAGGGCAGGGAGAGCTACAGCAAGGCCCACGGAGAGCAGGGTAAGGCCTGGGGAGATACGGAGAGCCCGGGGAGGGCAGGGCAAGGCCCAGCGAGCTACCAGGAGGCCCAGGGAGGGCAGGGCGAGGTCCGGCGAGCTACAGGGAGGCCTGGGGAGGACAGGGCGAGGCCTGGGGAGCTGTGGGGTGGCATACAGAGGGGAGGCCGAGGCCTGGGGAGCTACAGGGAGGCCCAGGGAGGGCAAGGCAAGGTCCAGTGAGCTACGGGGAGGCCTGAGGAGGGCAGAGCAAGGCCCGTGGAGCTATGGGAGGCCCGTGGAGGGGAGGGCAAGGCCTGGTGAACTACGGGGAGGCCTGTGGAGAGCAGGGCAAGGCTCAGGGAGCTACAAGGAGGCCTGCAGAGGACAGGGCCAGACCTGGCGAGGTACGGGGAGGTCTACGGAGGGCAAGACGAGGCCTGGGGAGCTACAGGGAGGCCCAGGGAGGGCACAATGTTGCCCATGCATGAAAGGGACTGACTGAGCAGGGAGCAGAAGCGGGCAGAGGGGGCGGGGCCAGCCAGAGGCCCAATTTACCGGTTCTCCAAACACCTGGGAACTGTAACAACCAGTTCTACACACACACACACACACACTTCCTTCTAACCCTGCTGGAGCAGCGAGTTGGACTAGAAGATAACCGAGATCCCTTCCAGGCCAGTCCTAGATTGCTGTGCTGCTTCAAAGAGTCTTCTGAACACAGGATTTGTGTCCTTCCTTCCTCTCCTTTTTTTCCTCTCTCCCTCCCTCCCTCAATGTATTTATCTATCCATCCATATATCTCATTCACTTTCTTCTCTCTCCCTCTGTCAGTCTTCAAGATCTTTTCTACTGCTTTGCATCTTTTGGCTGCCATAAGTAACGGGGGGAGGGGATATGTCTGGGAAAAGAGCTGGAGGTGTTACATTCTTGTGTTGTGTAAATGAGGAGTGGGTGGGGGGAGTATAAATTCCTGCTCTTAACTTTCTATTCCTCGCTTAGCTTTCTTTTCTCTGCACAACTGCAAATTCTTTATCAAAATATGTCAAGGTCAACAGACAGAGGCCTCATCACCACCTGAAGATGCTCACATGATCATATTCACAACTTTTAATTGGAAGACTCATTTGAACTATGAGGGGTGGGAACGTTTCCAATACTTCGTATATGTGGTCTGCGCACCTAATTTCTTAGATTCAGAATTCTATTTGATGCTACCACTTCATCTTCAGTAAAAGATTTCTTTGCTCTAATCTAGAGTCTAAGTTTTTCTTTCTTGAATTTTGAATTGAGCACCACCTGACACCCTCTTCCTCTCTTTCCCTTTCTCCCTCTTTCCCTCTCTTCCCCTTTTTCTCTCCCCCTTTCTCTATCTCTCTTCCCCTCTTCCTTTCCCTCTTTTTCCCTTTTCCCCTTCTCTCTCTCCCTTTCTTTTCCCTCTCTTTCCCTTTTTCCCTTTCCTTTTCCATCTCTCCCTCTCTCTCGTTTTCCCTCTTTCCCTCTCTCTTCTCCCTCTTTCTCTTCCCCTTTCTCTCTCCCCTCTCCCCTCTTCCTCTTTCCTTTTTCTCTCTTTCCCTCTCTCTTTCCCCCTTTCTCACTTTCCCTTTCTTTTCCCTCTCTTCCCCCTTTCTCTCTCTCCCCCTCCCCCTTTCCTCTCTCTTCCCCTCTCTCATTTCCTTTTTCTCTCTCCCCCCCTCTCTTTTCCTCTCTCTCTGTCTCTCTGTCTCTCCTTCCCCCCCATATCTCTCTGTATGTGTCTCTCTCTGCCCCTCTCCCTATCTTCCCCTCTCTCTCCCCCACTCTCTCTCTGTGTGTATATGTGTGTGTGTGTGTGTCTTTCTCTCTCTCCTCCACTCTTGGCACAGAAAAGTCAGTGGGAGAAGCAGTTGAGGTAGTTGGTCACCCATCCCGGGGCTCACACTCACTATACCTGCAGCGGGTGGGGGATGCAGCAGCAGCGAGGTGGCAATGGCGATTCTGGAGGCATCAGGGCTTCCGGGACCAGTCCATCCATCCCCTGCCATCCATGTGGCCGCACACATGGTATATCGGCGCTTCCAGGCTCTGCTCCCTGCAGCCACCATCAGCTGTCCCAGACTCGATTGGCGCCTTGCTGACACGAGCCTCTTCACATGTTCTTTCCTGCTGCTGTTTTTGGGAGATCAAAAGTTTCCAAAACAGTGGGAAGCTTCCGAATTCCCCCCCCCCCCACATCAGATACGGCTCATGGGCAAGCAGAGAGAAGCAGGATACAACCTGGCTTGTTTCTCTGCTTGCCCTGGAGCCGTTTCTAATAGGAGGGGGGACTTGGAAGCTTTCTGCTGTACTGGAAAACTCTTGCCTTCCATCAACAGCAGCAGGAAGGAACATGTGGAGGCTCATGGAGGCTCGAGTCAGGTTAGTGGCTGCTTCTATTCGATCACCTGCTGCCTATCACCTGCTGCTGCTTTTGGGACAGCAAAAGTTTTCCAAAACAGCGGAAAGCTTCTGAATCGCCCCCCATCGGAAACTGTTCCTGGGCAAGCAGAGAGAAGCAGGATTCAACCTGGCTTGCTTCTCTGCTTGCCCTGGAGCCATTTCTAATGGGAGGGGGTGGACTTGGAAGCTTTCCGCTGTGCAGCAGCAGGTGAGAGAAGCAGCCACTGACCTGGCCAGATCCTATACAAGCCTCTCCACATTTTCCTCAGCAGAAGGCAAGTGGTAGGGGAAAGGTGACCAGCAGCGGCAGCAAAAGGCATGTGGAGGGGTAGGTGACTTGCGGTGGTGACAAAAGGCAAGTGAAGGGGAAGGTGACCGGCAGCGGCAGCAAAAGGCAAGTGGGGGAAAGGCGACTGGCGGTGGTGGCAAAAGGCAAGTGGGGGGAAAGGCAACCAGCAGTGGCAACAAAAGGCAAGTGGGAGGGGGACGGGAACTGGGGCTCACCCAGGGAGATCAGTAAAGGCAGGGACGCAGCAGAAGGCAGGCAGAAATGGCTGGCCTGGTAGGCATGCAAGAGCAGGCAGCAGTGTTGTGCATGCGTGCAATGTCGCACATGCGTGATAAGAACTGACAGGCAGGCAGCGGAGAAGCGAGCGGAGAAGTAGGCGGAGAGGGGAGGGACCAGCCAGAGACCCGATTTACTAGTTCTCCAAACTACCAGGAACTGTAACAACCAGTTCTATAGAACCAGGCCAAACCGGTAGAATACCACCCCTGCTCTTGACCTAATTGACCATTTTTTGATGTTTGTTATTTTGATCGATATATTAGGGATTTTGTTTTCTTTCTTTTTCCTCAGAGTGCCTGCCCAATTCAATGTGTTTTGGGGACACTGGTTTCTACCAGGCTTCTATTCCCTTTTCCCTGAATTGATTCTTCTACGCATTTGGTTCCTAATCCTGTTGGTCAAAACTTCTTTTTTTGGTGATGCTGAAAGGGCATCTTTTATTTTCCCTTTAGCATTAAAGGGGGATTATGAGGGGCAAATAACATGGGTTTTGTTATTTGTTAACTAACATAATTACCTTGTATTTTAATTTGATTTATTTTCTCTTTTTTAAAATTATGTTCAGATTAATTAGCTTTTAACATTCCCAAACTGATAAACAAGCTGGAGACTAGCTCCAGATAAGAAAAGTTTGTTAGCACAACCTGAGGTCTGGTTTATCTCTTTTGTGAACTCTAAACAACCTTTTTCTTTACAATCACACCCCTTCTGACGTTGGACCTCATATTAAATAAATATGTGTGGTATTATGGGATACAAATCTGTAACATATTTGACTACCATGTAACTGATTTTCTATGCAAAGGGAAAATTATCTTTATTCTGTCCAATCAACTTTCCTCTTGCATTTTCTTTGTTGTGTTAACTATAAAAATGAGGGAAACACGGGGCTCAAAGTTCTCTCTCCCTTTTACAAAGAGAACCCCACTTTATCAGGATACCCTAATAAACTGCTTTTAAATGATCTTCTGACTCAGTTGCTTATTGGGAAGATAAACTGAGGCAGAACCTAGAGCCAGATTTGGCTTTCACATGGAGAATAAAAACTGTGTTTGTTGAAAAGTTTAATTAATAGAATTTTAAAAAGTAAAAATCTAAGAACATAGGTAAATTTTCAGGATGCCCAATTATGCACTTTGCCTTCTTTCCTTTGAAATCAGTGGATATGATACTTAAGAGAGAGACATTTTCATTTATTTAAGCTAATATTGTAGTTTAATATAAAATTGCTTGGACTACAAAAGACAATTTTAATTCAAATATTATGAACAACATACATATGATGCAAATAATGCATTTTACAGCTGTATTAATCCAATAAATCTGGTATAATTACAGTATCAATATACTACTGTAGGAAGTTAGTGCCCACCCCTCTCCTAGGATAATGAAATATCCTAGGAAATATTAAAAAGGCAGAATATTTCCACTAAAAGAGAAGTAGAAACTCAGAGAGGCAGGAACTCACCCCCACCTTTGCTAATGGAGCCACTAAGGCCTGGGCCAGAGTAATCTACATAACAAAGGCCTCTACCCACCTCACCACCTGGCCTGGGAAGATTGCATCAGCCAGCACTCAGGTGAAGCCATATGGTCCAGACAAAACTTACAAAGTTAGCTAAAACACCCTGCCCCTGAGAGTCAGACAGCCAATGGGATACATTTCTTACACGGAAACAGGAATCACTAAGGTGGGGCCCAACAGAGGGTATAAAACTAAGGGTCTCTCAGCATCTTGCCCCTTCTTTTCCTTCACCTAATATCTTGAGGCATGTGATCATCCTTTTCACTTTGGAGCTCCAAGCCTTTCCATCATTAAACCACCTTTCCAAACAGCCTCCATGTTTCCAGTGTCTTTTTCCCCACTTGAAACTGAACCCAGAAGGAAATTTATCCAACATTACTACCATTTGCAAGAAAGACATTAACCTATATACTGTATGTATCTCCTACCCTAGGCTAGGAATATAACCAATTATTTTCACTACTTTATAACACATTCAAGGTGCATATAGTACGTATATCTTGTTAGGACTGGCTCAACCATCTTTAGAAACATATGTCAAATCCAGCAGTTCAAACTTGATGGCCTCAAATCCTACAACTCCCAGAATATCAAACTAGGAAACATGAAAACTGTAGTCTCCATTTTACTGCAGACATCAAATTGAAGAAAACCAAGCCAAACTAAAGATTTCACTGCATGTAATAATGATGAAAAACAGGGTATCATAAAAATTCCTTTTATCTTTGGAAAATGAAATTCAAATATTCTAATATTATATTCAATTTCTTTCTGAATTTTCATATGATCCTTTAGTATAATATAAGGCATTTTAGGGAATTACAATAGAAAAAAATTAACAATTGCTAAGAATGGCAACACTCAGATTTAAACAATAAAATAGCAGTTAAAAACAGAAACCCAAATTCTGAACAGTTTTATATAAGTAACCTATACAGAGAGTTTTGCAAAGAGAATACTATACCAGAAAGTCAGTAGAGATTCTCTGTCATCCAGGTCATGGTTGTCCCAAAGGTGCTTTTTCAGGAGGAAACTGGACTTTCTTGTTCATTCATTGAACACCCTTTGAATGGTGTGAGAATAGGAATGGATTTCCTGAGAAAAAAATTGTAGACTACAGGAACCAGAAGCACTATTAGGGTACACAGACAAACCTCCAAGTACTTCAACTATCCTCTAAAAGGATGCACATGACCAGCTGTCTGCAAGGAATATAAATCCTTCCATTCCCCACTATTCTGTCAGAGCTGAAGAAGCTTCTTGGATGAGAAGTGAAACATCTTCAAAGAAAAACCAAGAAAGTCCAATTGCTTCCTGAAAAAGCAGGTTTGGGACTATACCAGAAATTTTTCCTTTTGGGGGGATTTACAAAAGAAGCTTGTTAAAGGATTAAGCTTGTTAGGATTTCTGTATGATGAAATAAAGAAGAAATGAAGAGAAATCAAATTCTACAACAGTATTTGAAGGAACTAAAGATTAAGACTTAGAAGTAAAAGGAAGAAATATAAATTTGATTTATTTGATCAAGGTTAAAACAAGATACATATAACCTTTGGCAACATTTTAAAGACTATTCTGCTGACATCAAAACTGAAAATATGTCATGGATTTGTTTTTAGGGTTTTACTATTACAATCAAAATTCTTAATATATATATAGGTACACCCAACAACCCTGAAGACTCCTCTGTTACTGGAGAATCACTGCCTGCATTCTGCTCTACTTGTTCAATCTTCTCTTTGTTACTGACTCTTGTCTTTGTAGAAAGCACAGTGCATCTAAGCTCAGAGACCTACATGAACTAACAGCTAATAAAGAACAACCAGTAAGCTTCTTAGATACACAATGATCTTTAGGATTTGAGTGATTTGCTTAGGCTTAACATTTCTCCCTCTATGGAGGCTGTTATGTGTGAAAATTACATATTGTGGGTTACACCTGAGAAAATGAAGAATGGAAGGGAATCCATGTTTATCCGATATTTGAATATGTGTGAGATACTGGGTTATCCTGACCCAGCGGAACTTGTTAATGATCCATTGTGTTACAAAAATATTAACATGGACATACCAGGAAGACAAGGCCACGAGAATGAGGTAGTTTATCAGAGATGGTGGTTTGGGTGGAACTAGAGTGGAAATTTACCAAGGAAAGCTCCTAAAATCACTGAACAGGAATAACAGGAAGAATTATGTAATTCTCTCTATGTGATATCCTATAAAAGCAATAACCATTTTGGGTGTGGTGTCTTCATCTCCTAATGTTAGGATGATGAGGTCCTATCCTGATATTTGCAAATTTTCTGAATAAAGCTTTTTATGGTTCTTTGGTTGTCGAGTCTATTTTTTGGCATTTATCAGAGAGGCTAATTTGTGACTTATTTCCTCTTCTATGCTCTGCAAAAGATTTGATTTTTAGCCAATTTTCTATTCTTATCTATCTTGCTTAGGGCCAGGAGAAACAGAAGTACAAGTATTGTACAAAAATTTAATAATAGTACATAGTTTGAATACTAACCATTTTTTAAATTGTCAACATCAGTTTCACTCATGTCTTAATGCTTATTGTGCACCAGCAGCTTCATTTGTGCCATTTGGGTTTTAGACTGAAGCACACTATTTAAACTTAACACACTATTTGTGTTAAAGGAAGGCAAGTGAAAAATTCTTTTCTTACTATGTACAAAAAAGAAAAAGTGCCAAGATAACTTAATAGCCTAAACTGTTTTAAATGTACATAGAAATTAACTACTGTGCTTTCTATAAAACATTTAAGAATAAAGAAATAGCCCAAACAATAGATTAATAATTAATATGAAATGCATTTCCTGAGATAGATAGTGGGAAATACAATACACAATATTAGTTAGAATTAACAATAAAAGAATTGTAAAAGAACCTGTGAACATAAGCATATTACTATATATCAGCAAAACCAGAAGATATAACCATAGTTCATTCAATAATTTCAACAGAATATGAAAGGTTTGTGCTACAGTACTGTATAATTTGTGTGTGTGTGTGTGTGTGTGTGTGTGTATGTGTAACATCATTCTAAAATAATGTTAGTACTATGCACACCAATTATTTTGGACAATGTATCCAGATTTCTGTGAAACCATGCAGGACTCTATTGTGCCATGTGCACATATGTTTTTTATCAACAATTTATAATTAGTCTCGTTATCACAAATAATAATCTTTTTAAAAAGTTTATTTTTCTAAAGGCTTAATCAGACCGTTGGAGGCCAAAGCTGTGCACATGAAAAAGGAGCAAAACGGAACATTTATAACTATTGCTACTAACATTGATAACAGTCACACATTTCCAAACCAAGTTTTAATATTTGGTATTTTAAATAGTATAGATACTTTTAAAAGATTACCTGATTCGTTTATCTTCCATTTTTTTCAAGTATTCATCTCTTTTTAACACTCCCAATATTGTTTCTTTTTCATGCTCTAATAAAAATGATAGATTGATGATTTCTGCATTATTAGACATGTTCCTTCAATTATTATATTCTTTAATATATGTGTTTTCTGGTGACAATAAGTTGCAGAGTTTAAGACCATTGGAAACATCCAAGTGCTAGAGTTTCTTGTCAGGAGCTAATTAATATATTTCAGATCAAGATATTTTGGTCATTTTAGTGATTTGAATGTTCACTGGAACTTTTGCTTGAATTCCTGAACATGCTGTAAACTTATTTCATAGATTATCCTTAAGTTAATAATTGCCCTGCGTCGTTTTACCTGAAATAAAAACAACAAAATTAAAATTAAATATGCATTTATTTGTTTCTTGAATGATTTAATGTTTCAGTAATTTCAAGACAATAACAAATGCTCATCTGTTTATACAACTAGAATATTTAATTAATAGAAATAACAATTAAACTTGAAGGATAATTAAAAATAATAGCAATGACATTCAAAATTAAACAGACACCATTCATAACTCACACTGCCCCTTCCTCAAAAGCAATTTCCAGCTTAATGACTAAAGTTCTGCTAAATACATTTTTTTCTTGCTGAAAACATTGCATAAAAAGAACTATCCTGAATCTAACCATGCCTGAGAGCGACCAACAAGAAAATTTCCCTCGACTTCTGGCTGACATTGCGGCAGGATTGGTCATCGAGAGCGGATGTCAGATCCATGTATCTGCCATTCTTCAATGGAAGAAGGGGGTGGGGGAGTTGGTATAAGTAATCCTTTTTTATGTAACCTGAATATCTTAAGTCTTGTATTGAATCTGTATAACTTGCACATGATATACAACTGGAGACTGGAGTCCAGATGCCTAGAAACTTGTCACCTCTTGGAGAGATAGCAAGAGGCCATAAAAATTCCAGTTCTGAAAGAAACTTCCTGGGAAACTTTTCTCAACTACGTTCCCAGAAAAGGGGGGGGATTAATATGTTGCTTCTTTATATTGATGAAATCTGCATCAGAATAAGGGGAGGGGTTCTAACTCTCTTTATTATGCTGCATACCTGGAGGCACATTAGACCCTGCTTTGACTAGTACCTGGATAAATTCCATTTCAATAAAGAATTCTTTTTGAAATATCCAGCTTTCAGAAGAAGTTCATTCTTATCGTTTGAAGGGGAGAGAGTCTGGACCTCACAGCAGAGCATTTATCAATAAAAATCTAAAAAGGGGTTTCATTGAACCTACCTGACCAAAAATAGCAGCCCCAGTATTATTTCATGAAAAGAAAGATAGCTCTCTACACCTCTGTGTGGATTTTCATACCGTGAACACCATATTCGTGGAGATTATGTACCCATTCCCCCTCATGAAGGACATGCTAGCTCATCTCTCTAAAGGAAATTTTTTTTCTAAGTTAGATCTACAAGAGGCATACTACCGCATCAGACTAAGGGAGGGGGGTGAGTAGAAGACTGCGTTTAACACCCCACTGAGATGCTACCAATTTAAAGTGCTCCCTTTCGGATTCCACGGGGCACCTGCCATATTTATGCAACTAATTAATGAGGTTCTCCATGATTTTTTGTACAAAGGGGTTCTAGTTTATCTCGATGACATTTTAATCTACACTGAAACAAATGAAGACCACATAAAGTTACTCCGAGCAGTTCTCACAAAACTCCAAAATGCCAAACTATATGCAAAATTCTCTAAATGTGAGTTCCATCAAAAAAAAATGACTACCTGGGATATAGAATATCCCACAAGGGAATAGAGATGGACCCACAAAAAGTAAAAGCTGTCATTGATTGGGAGCCACCCCATACTCACAAACAACTGCAAAGCTTCCTTGGTTTTGCAAACTTTTACCTTCAGTTCATTCGAGCTTTTCGCCCTCCCCATCACAAGCTTGTTAAAAATGAAAGGGGGGAGAAGCTGAAGCCAAGGCAACCCCCTACCTGGACGATGGAATGCCAAGCAGCATTTGAAAAACTTAAATAGCTATTCTCAACAGAACCAATCCTGAAACACTCAGACACTGAACAACCATTTGTCATCCAAGCAGACACTAGCGATGTAGCATCCATATATCTGCCATTCTTCAAAGGAAGAAGGGGGGGAGTTGGTACAAGTAATCCTTTTTTATGTAACTTGAATATCTTAAGTCTTGTACTAAATCTGTATATCTTGCACATGATATACAACTGGGGGCTGGAGCCCAGATGCCTGGAAACTTGTCACCTCTTGGAGAGATAGCAAGAGGAGAAAGGGCCATAAGAATTCCAGCTCCAAAAGAAACTTCCTGGGAAATTTTTCTCAACTATGTTCCCAGAAAAGGGGGGGAAATTAATATGTTGCTTCTTTATATTGATGAAATTCACATCAGACTAAGAGGAGAGATTCTAACTCTCTTTATCTATGCTGCATACCTGGAGGCACATTAGACTCTGCTTTGACTAGTACCTGGATAACTTCCGTTTCAATAAAGAATTCCTTTTGAAATATCCAGTTCATTCTTATCGTTTGAAGGGGAGAGAGTCTGGGCCTCACAGCAGGTTTTCATGCTCCTGTGCCGAGTTCTGGTGGGCTCCAAAAGAAGTCAAAGCCACACCCTGTAGGACGGCAAAAGCAAAGAGGAGTTCTCTGTGAGGTCTAGAGAGTTGCAACTCCCATGCTTGACCCAGGGTTTTCTTTTCTCTCTCAGCCACAAGAAGAGGCAGCTAAAGATGGATGCCATGAAACTGGGACAGCCAAGGAACAGCTAAGACTAGTGTTGGAGCGGAGTTAGTGAACAATGTTTGGAACTGGTGAGAGGATTCCTTTTTACTCAAAGCCTAACCCCAAAAGGAAAAATCCAGGACAATGACTTGCTCAGAACTACTTGTTAAAGTGGCGAGTGAACATTTTGAAAAAAATACTAGATTGGAAAGAAAAGACCAAGGGAAGAAAAATCCTTTAAAAATACAGAAAATTGGATTTTTAAATTGAGAAGGCGTTGTTTTGGGAAGGCATTTTAAAATGCTGGAGCTATTTACTTTAAAAGTCAACCCTGTTTTAATGAATTGAATTAAAATCAAATTGGATTGAAACTGGTTGGTTTCATAATAACATTGAAATTTTAGCTGAGAGTGCCACCTGCTAATGAAAGGAAATACAGCATATATTTACAAGTTTGGCAGGAATTTTGATATGGAATAAACAATATTTATCTGGAGGACTGTGAAGATATTTACTGAGTTATATGCATGTACACTATGACTACCAGAGATTTAAATGTAAGAACAAGGAAATGTCTAATTAAAGTGACCCCTGAATTCATGATACATAATTGAATTCATAAAGGGGATTTAAAGAGATTTTGAACAACCTTCTGGACTACTTAAAGGGAACTGAAGGATTAACTATGGGACATAAGGAATTATGATCAGTGTATTTTTGGAAGAGCCATTTTAGCTTGAATTTATGGTTCCTGGACTACTGGATAAGAGCGGGACCTATTAAAAGATGCTCCATCAGGGGGAAGTGAGTGGAATTTTGGAAGATATGGTGTTGATATATCAAAGTATAAAGGACATTACAATAAGAAACCACAAGGAGATTAAGAATATAATGCATGGCATAGAGGGAAAGCTGGAAAATAACATACAAGAGACAATGAGTAAAGATCAAGACACCCAGGAAAGGAAGGAGCCAACATGCTATTTGTGAATACTAGACAATAGTTATAAGACAGGTGTCCAGAAGAGTTAGGGATATATGGTATTTTGGAGCCAGTTATATACAATTTTGAAGATGACATCCACAACAACAATCACTAAGTCAGGAAAGAAGACAACATCAATGGTGGCTTCCCCTTCTGGACAAAGGTCGACAGAGAATATGTTAAGAAGCGAGAAATCAGGATCCACTTCAAATTTACAGAATGTAAAGACAACTTTGAACATGCTCCAAGAAATGATGATGAAGACACAGAAATCAATATCAAGAAGCTATGAAGAAATAAAAAGCAAGATGGGAGAGGTGAAAGGAAATATACTGTCAGCTGCTTCTCTGTTCGAAATCCAGGAAAGAAATACTTAGACTCTTGTAATTAGAGAAAAGATGTCTTTTACTGGAAGTTAGTGGTGGCAACAAGAAAATTCTGAATCTGGGTAATTAGGCACGCACATCAGGGAGTGAAATTTTCCCACCCCCAACAGTTCAAACAGCTCTTCCAATTAAATGTTGTGAACTACATCATGCGGACATCTCTAGGTGGTGATGATTAGTTGACCTTGGCTTACTCAGATAAAGGGTTGCAGTTGCTCAGAGAAGAGAAAGCTAAGCAGGAGTGAGAAACCCTCCCCAGTTTATACAATATTAGTTATTAACAGTTTCAACACTTTCCATCCCCACCCCCACTCCCCGTTACTCATGGCAGCCAGAAAGAAGCAAAGTAAAGGAGGAAGAACTTGAAGGCTGACATTCGGCCCTCCTAGAAAAAAGACGTTAGTCCAATGAGTCGCAGACAGTAGTCTTGAGTCTTGCCGCCATCCCTCCCTTTTGGGGTTTGAAGGCTTCTCAAGCCCGTGTGGGGGAGGGCCTCCTCGATGTCTGTTTCAGGTTAAATCAAGTTCCACCTCTGCTGCCAGCACGTACCACATCTGCAGATCATTGCGGTCTCTTCTGGCAATGCAGCTCTGGTATATATCTTCATTGAACCCATCTTCGAATGATTCTATCAGGGCCACTTGGGACCAGCCTCGAATATGACACGCCAGTTCTCTAAATTTCTGGGTGTGGTCAGCCACTGATCTCCACCCCTGATTTATGGTCTTCATCTTAATCTTGGCCTTACATTCTGCCAGTGGGTCCTCAAACCTTGCCCTCAGCGCAGTCATGAACAGGTTATAATTCAACAGCTGGGGAGCATTATCATTATGCAAAGTCGCCATCCACTTTGCAGCTGTTCCCTCCAGAGCCTGGTAACACATCTAACCTTGGCTGCTTCTGAGGAAAAATCCCCTCCGTATTCCTCCATATAGCGCCAAACTTGTGCTAGGAAAAATCCCAACTCCTTGGGATCCCCCCATATTTTACTTCCAATGGAGGCAACTTTGGAGTTCTACATCTTCTGGCGATTACTCCTTCTCCTGAGGGCCCCAGGGTTGCTGCTTGCTGTGGTGCTAGCCCAGAGTGATTTAGGGGGATGGCTTCTTGGCTTCTTCTGGCTGGGGTTGCCTCCCACTCCTCTCCCTCATACCTTTGTTCAGCGTGAGGCTCTCCGAGGGCTTCATCTATGAGGCGTTTGGCTTGATTTAATAAAAAATCTTTCCTTTCCCTCTCTTGCCTTGGCTCCTCTCTTCCACGCTGACGGGTAATGGTGACTCCTGGGGGGGGGGGGGGCTCCTCAGGATCCTTCCAACCTACTCCAAATGACCATTTGGGTTTTACAGCTGGTTTTTCCTCAAGGTTGAGCTCTGCTAACAAGTCAGCTTCTCTTACTGCCTCTAGCAGGAGCAAGTCTTCCCCTCCAATGGCACCCAGGGCTTCTTAGTCACTGGCTGGAGTTGACATGATGTTCAGACCCCCTCGGAAGAAATTGTGTTATCTCTCTGGGTGGGTTGGTAGAGTGAGATTCAGAATAATGTCAGCTGCTGCTCCGTTCAAAATCCAGGAAAGAAATACTTAGACTCTTGTAATTAGAGAAAAGATGTCTTTTACTGGAAGTTAGTGGTAGCAACAAGAAAATTCTGAATCTGGGTAATTAGGCACGCACATCACATATATCAAGGGAGTGAAATGTTCCCATCCCCAACAGTTCAAACGGCTCTTCCAATTAAACGTTGTGAACTACATCATGCGGACATCTCTAGGTGGTGATGATTAGTTGACCTTGGCTTACTCAGATAAAGGGTTGCAGTTGCGCAGAGAAGAGAAAGCTAAGCAGGAGTGAGAAACCCTCCCCAGTTTATACAATATTAGTTATTAACACTTTCAACACTTTCCACACACACACACACACACACCCGTTACTCATGGCAGCCAGAAAGAAGCAAAGGAAAGGAGGAAGAACTTGAAGGCTGACATATACGTAAATTAGATGACAAGATAGGAAATATACAGGAAGCGATGATGATCAGGAATGAACAGAAAAAAAATGGTGGAAGCTAGGACAGATCAAATTGAAAAGAAGCTTGAAACAACAGAACAAACCCTACTGATGGTAAACAGAAATCTCGAAGAGGCAATAGTGCATCTCGAAATGGAAAAATCAGCATTCTTCTTGAGATTTCAAAATGTAATGGAAAGTAAAGAAGAGGATCTTCCTAACCTCATGGCAGAATTGCTGGCAAAGGTGCTACAGAAAACCAAACAAGAATTGAAGAATGATATGGATATATAGAATATTTACCAGTTATGCATGGAGACACAAACTACCACAGGAGGTACATGTAAGATTTACAAGAAAAACAGCTAGAGATGAAGTATATCTATGGACAAGAGATGAGCTGTTAACTTACAAAGGAAAAGAAATAGTGACATTAAAACAGGTTCCCAGGAGGGTAAGAGAGCAATGAAGAAATTATAACATTCTTTCATCACAACTAATTAAAAATAGAATACTATTTAGGTGGCTGTTGCCAGAAGGAATGCTCATTTCATGGAAAGAAAAAAAATTCCTTATTGATACACTCGACAAAGCACAGGAATTTTATGATCATTATTTAGTATCTGATGAAGAACAGGACAGTAGAGAAGACTTAGAGAGCAAAAGCCAAGAGGAACAACGGGAAGAAAAAGAATGTGATCAGGAAGTGAAAGAAATGGATCATCAAGAAGAAGAAAGGATAAGGATGAGATCACAAAGATAAGCAAGGGTAAAGAGAAGAATAAAAACTCTATATAAACAACAATATGGAACAGGAAATTAATTTGATATCAATTAACACAAATGGACTGAACTCTCTGGTTAAAAGAAGAAAAATGTTAGCAAGACTGCAAAAGCAGAATATGGACATTACTTGTTTACAAGAGGTGCACATTAAAAAACAATATGGAAACATTTTTAAATCACCTAAGCTAGGATGTGATGACCCAGGGTGAGATACAAAATAAACACAGTCACAAAAAACAGGTGAAGCCCCTTTTATTCCTTCACTTTGCTTCCAAGCTCCAAATATCCTTGACTGGAGACAAAAAACTCCCACACAAGCACATACAAAAATGAGGAAATGCCGTTTAAATTATAAAGAGTAAAAAACAACACAAAGCAGGCAAGATAAGGGCTGGAAGACATCCACAGATATCAGAAAACACACTGGGAAGGATACCAAACTCAGAGAAGAACAATAAATTAGAGATGTTTCCACACTTTGTTTCCAGCACTCACTCGTATGCATGTCTGTCCTCTTATCCAGTTGTCACAGCTGCAGCCCAAGAAGAGGATCAAGGCCCTCTCCTCCCCAGTAGACCATGTCTCTTCCTTATCCTCCCCTCCCTGTGTGCCATAGGATGGAGAGGGGATGGGCCTGGGTCCTCCTCTGACTGCCCAGCTGGCCTCTGCCCTTCCCCAGCCTCCTCCACAACCACTGGAGCCACACTTCCACTCACTGTCAGCTGTTCCTCCTCTCCCTCAGAGTCAGTCTCCACCAGGGGCATGACACTATTCCCCACACAGGGCCCCCTCCCCTGGAACCAGGTGAACAGGGACGTTGAGGAAACCAAGCATGGAAGTTGTGGACCAAATGAGGAACATGAACATCAGTGGCATCAATGATGTCACTGTCCTCTGGTCCCTAACCTTCCCATGCCACCAAATACTGAAATAGGCCCCAAAACTGGCATGAATCTCAGATGTTGTCCACTTTGTACTCCACCTCTCCCTGAGGGGCTACTGGGCCCAACGGTGGTGGAGCTGATCTATGTAGGCTGTCAGCCGATATTGGGACTAACAGGGAGCAATGAAAGACAGAATGGATACGCATGGTCCGTGGCAGGGAGAGGCAAAATGTCACAGGATTGATCACCGCCTCGACTGGAAAAGGTCCCAAGTAACGGTGATTGAGCTTTTCCGATAGCCATGTCGTCGGTAAATACTGGGTAGAGAGCCAAACCCGATCACCTACTGCTAAAGGAGGAACATTGTGACAATGACGGTCTGCAAAGCATTTGTAGTCCTCCTTGGCTTTCTCCAGTTAGTCTCGGACCAAGTGGTGCACGGCTTTTAACTCTTGCAAGAACATATCCACTGCCAGAACTGGGGAATCAGAAAGGGAAACAAAGGAAATAGTTGTGGATGAAAACCGTAGCTGGCAAAGAACACAGGTGGATACAAGGTGAGCATTGTTGTAAGCAAATTCTGCCACTGGCAGCACCTCCTCCCAACTGTCTTGTTGGGTGTTGCTGAAACAGCAGAGGTACTATTCCAAAATAGCATTCACTCTGTCTCCCCATCAGTTTCGGGGTGATGGGTGGATGACAGACACACCTGAACCTGCAGTTCCATGAGTAGGGTCTGCCAGAAGTGTGCCGTAAATTTTATCCCCCGGTCTGATACTATTCAGTCCGGTAACCCATGCAACCGGAATACATGGGAGATAAACAACTGAGCTGTTATCCTGGCTGTAGGAAGACCTGCACATGGAATAAAGTGAGCCATTTTAGTCAACATATCCACCATCACCAAAATGGTTGTAGCACCCTTCAATGGTGGCAATTTAGTGATGAAGTTCAATGAGACTGCCCCGAAAGGTCTTTCTGGTGTGGGTAATGGCTGCAAGAGACAGGGGGCACAACAGGAGCATACGTAGCCTGTTGATAGATCCCACAGGATGCCACGTAACCCGACACATCATGCTTAAGTCTTGGCCATCAAAATATCCTAGAAAGGAGGTGCAGCGTTTTGAGCACCCGAAAGTGTCCCGCTGCCGAACTATCATGACATTGTTGTAGGATAAGGCCATGAAGAGGATCTCCAGGCACGTAAATGCGATCATGGAACCTCAACAGGTCCCCAATATATGCCCAAGGACTCTCTTGTCTCCCATTCTCATCCAGTTCTCAACACTGAGCTGCAACAATTGGATCTTGCCACTGCGCCTCCTGAATTCTAACTCGAAGGTCCACAAGTTCCTCAGTGGCCACAAACCATTCCAACAGAATCACTATCTGGGGAAAAATTCTGTCATCCTTTCAGGTATACTCAGGCTTCCGGGATAGTGTGTCAGCACGCTGATTCCACCCACTCGGAGCATAGGTCACCTAGAAATCAAATCAGGGAAAAAACAAGGACAATCTCACCTGACACTGGTTCAATGTCCAAGCTGTACATAGATGTTCCAAATTGCGATGATCCGTCTGAACCTCGATCTAATAACGAGCCCCCTCCAGGTGGTGTCGCCATGTCTCAAAAGCAACTTTAACCGCCAATAGCTCCTTGTCCCATATCATATAAGTGTGCTCTGGAGCTGACAACTTCTGTGAATAATAAGCACAAGGGAACAAGGTGCCTGCGGGAGCATAGGCCTGGAGCACTGCATCAACAGCCACATTGGAAGCATCCATTTCCACCACAAACGGCTGGAACAGATCAGAGCATTTGAGGATAGGCTCAGAAGCAATGGCAACCTTCAAGGCACTGAAAGCTGCCTGCTCCTCAGCATCCCTAGAAAGGGGAGCAGTCAAGGCAGCAAAGTGGAGAATAAATGTGCAGTAGTAGTTTGTGAAACCCAACAATGGTTGCACATCCTTGACCCGCTGTGGAGGTTCCCATGCCTGTAACGACTTGACTTTTTCCGGGTCCATTTTCACCCCAACAGGTGAAATACAATGACCTAAGAAGTCGATCGTGGTTTGTGCAAAGTGACATTTCTCAGGTTTAGCGAACAGGTGGTTATCACACAAGTGTTGCAACACCAGCCGCACATGTTGCCAGTGTTCCTGCAGGGAGGCCAAGTAAATTAAAATGTCATCTAGATAAATAACTGCGAACTGATCCAATAAATCATGAAAAACATCGTGCATGACATGCATGAACACAGCTGGAGCATTGGTTAATCCAAAAGGCATCACAGTATACTCGAAATGATCGTACCTTGTCCAGAAAGCCATCTTCCACTTGTCACCTGCACAAATGTGAACCAAGTTGTAGGCCACACACAAGTCCAACTTCATGAAGATTTTAGCTTGACGAAGCTGCTCAATCAGTTCAGGGATGAGGGGAAGCGAGTACTGATTCTGTTGTCATGTCCCCATGACATGCTGGAGCCGAGCACTGGACACCGAGTGTTCCGCTGCGTCTGAGTATTCTACCGTGGTAGGAAGCACCTGGCAGCCAACCGACACCGGGTCGGAATTGCTGATGGAGATAAACGATGTGCCCCGATAACGTCAGACGCTGAACTAACACAAGTTGCGGGCAGCTATGGACAGAGCGATGAACATGCTGGCCGTCAAAACAATGACCTTGGGGGTGAATATTCACCGGGAGGGCACAGGGGAGTTGGTGGAATGTGGAAAGTGGGCTGTAGCAAGGAGATGGTAAAGGAGGGGGGATAATTAACAGAAGAATGCACTGTATCGAGGGTTACATAGTGACCGAAATTAAGTGGTAGCAATCACCGGATGGTGGATAAACCCATTACGTTATTATCAGCTCTGGCTGCGAGGTGTGCCAGAGCTGACTTTACTATCATTTTTGATGCTTGTTGTTACCTGAACCCGGAACAATGTATGGACAAATAAAGACTTTTCAACTTGCTGTGGAGCTTTATTTCCCTTTCTTTCCGGACTTTGGCTGAACAGCTGAAAGTCAGCTCTCTATCAAATCCTTTTATGCTCCTGCCATCCCTCCTTCCCTCCATTGGTTGTTCGGTATGGCTGCATTGAGGAGTGATGGCGGAAGGCACAAATGTGGATTCAGATTTGCCTTTTGCATCTGAGGTGGATGAGGAAGAGATGTGTCCAGAGGACGGCGGAGTGCATGAGTCTACAGATGGGCTTGTGACCAGAGAACTGCCATCTACTGGTGATACTGGGGATATTCTCAAGGACAAGGATGTACAAAGAGTTACTAGACCTAAACTATGCAGAGACGTAGAAGGGGAGGCACGGAAAACTGTTTGGCCCAAGACAAGGGACAAAAGGAGGAGTGATTGGGAGCTACAGGAGGAGTGTGGGGGATGAGGTGTTTGTGGAAAACCCCCTGGCTTTGCACCTCTCAGTGCTGGAGTATTTGAGCAGTGGAGGGAAAGGAGGATAAGTGAAGAAGATGCCTGGAGTACCTCCAGTTTGGGAGCTAGTACTATAGAACTACTGCGCATGAAGTATGGAGATCTAAGTATACAGGATCCCAGCCCAAAGTGTAGATGGGAGGGGTCAGGAGCTCGGACTGATGATACTTCCTATTTCAGTTCTATCCCTAGAGAAGGAAGAGAACGTAATAGTAAAAGGACTGGAAGTGACTTTACACCTGGGTTTGATGCATCATTAGCTGATGTAGTTGGGCCATCAGAACCCAGGACAGGAGGTACCAAGCATATGTCATCAAGTTTTGTTCGAGGGGGTTCACCAACTCGCTGTATACAACAGGAGGGTTCCTGGGGTCATCAGGGAATGTCCGGCCAATGGCCACAACTCATGGTGTGGGGACCACCACCATTGCAAACTACATTTCATGGTACCCCAAACCGTATTGTGCTGTTCCTAAGCCAAGTGGTCAATCACCTAGAGTTATATGCCTCTTGCTATCCATCACAGTGGTCCATAGTGGTAGCTATCACGGGGGTTTTAACCGGGGACACAGCAGACTGGGTTGTGGAACTACACAATGAACGGGCCAGAGAATTGGTAGATGTAAGCCTTTTTTTGGACTCACTCCGCAATCATTTTGAGGACAGGTCTCGTGTCCACCAAACTGATGGAGCTATCATGGTGTTGAAGCAAGATGGGAGACCGGCAACTGAGTATGTACGGGAATTCCAGCATTTATCTGAGAAGTTAAGGTCCTGGACTGAGCATCTGTTGGTCCGGGAATTCCGTGCTGGGTTGGATCATAGTTTAAGACAGGCTTGTTTATATAGAGGAGTCCCTCAACGATTGACAGAATGGTACAGAACTGTGGTTGAATTGGATGTTGAACTGAAGGAATTCAGAACCAAGCCCGAACCAATCCAAAAAGTACCTAAAGCGGATCTTGGGATTATGGGAGGCCGGAGCAGGCAAGGAGATGGTCCACCGGGTGGCAGGGGCCGACTGTCTATTAGGTGTTTCAGGTGTAACCTAATAGGACATAGGGCGTTGGAATGCCCTGAGCTTGTCAATGAGTGCATGAAACAAACGGCAAAGGCACCTGTCAGGGCAGTGACAAAATTCAGCTTTAGGAAACAGGGATTTGGTGCCGAAAAGTCGCAAGGACTGACTCTGAAAACGAAGGGAGAAATATCACCATCAAGACAACATCAATTAGAGTAACAGAGTCATCCCAGGGATTAAGTTCGGCCTATCATCCATGCACGAATGGCACAGCAGAAAAAGTGAATGCTATGGTAGAAAGATACTTAAGATCATATGTGTCCTATCAACAACAGGAATGGGCGGAGTTGTTACCATTTGCAGAAGTTGCATATAATAATGCGGTACACAGTAGTACAGGATAAGTCTCTTTTACGTAGTGAATGGCCTGGAATTTAGCCCACTATCAGATTTTACTTGTCACCCCAATGACCCAATCAGTGTCCAAGAATGGGCACAACGGGTTCAGGCTAGTTGGATACATGTCAGAAAAGCTCTGGATAAAACAGCAATGGATTATAAAACATATGCTGATAAGAAGCAGCAAGACCATAAACCATTTCAGGTTGGGGATAGAGTATACTGTTCAACAAAATATATTAAGTTGAAATTGAACAGTAAGAAATTAGGACCCAAATACTTGGGCCCATTCTCAATTACAAGAATCATTAACCCTGTCACGGTCGAGTTAAAGTTACCATCAATGTTGGGTCGTATACACCCAGTGTTTCATATCAGTTTACTAAAAACCATTGACTCTCAAAACAAAGTGCCTGAAATAGAAAACTGAAGCCACCAACCAAATACGGATCAGATCAAAATAGATAGAATTCTCAACTCCCGTAAAAGAAGGAATAATATCCAATATTTAGTACGCTGGAAAGGATATCCAGTGTCAGAAGTGTCCTGGGTGAAGGCATCGGATGTATATGCAGATCATTTAGTGTGTTGTTTCCATAATACATACCCCGACAAACCTGGGCCCACATTGTAATTAGATTAACTATCATGGATGTCACTAATACTAATGTTTTTACTGTGTTGCAGGTGGATTCCTGGTTGAGGGGACCACCTGTCATGTCCTCAGGGCATGCTGGAGCCATGACACCAAGCATTCTGCTACGTCTGAGTATTCTACCATGGTAGGAAGTACCTGGTGGCCAACCGACACCGGGTCGGAATTGCTGATGGAGATGAACGAAGAGCCCCAATGACATCAGACACTGAACTAACACAAGTTGCGGGCAGCTATTGGCAGAGCGATGAACATGCTGGCCATTAAAACAATGACCTCGGGGGGAGAATATACACCAGGAGGGCACAGGGGAGTTGATGGAATGTGGAAAGTGGGCTGTGGCGAGGAGATGGTAAAGGAAGGTGGATAATTAACAGAGGAATGCACGGTATCGAGGGTTACATAGTGACCAGAAATTAAGTGGAAGTGATCACCGGATGGTGGATAAACCCATTATGTTATTATCTGGTGGATAAATACAGCTCTGGCTGTGAGGTGCGTTAGAGCTGACTTTACTATCATTTTTGATGCTTGTTGTTACCTGAACCCGGAACAATATATGGACGAATAAAAACTTTTCAACTTGCTGTGGAGCTTTATTTCCCTTTTTTTCTGAACTTCAGCTGAACAGCTGAGATCCGTACTGTGATTGCATTCAACTTGCGGTAATCACAGCACAGATGTAACTCACCCAATTTCTTTTTAACAAAAAGCACTGGTGCAGCCAGTTGGGAGGTAGAAGGCCAGATAACTCTTATCAGAGGTTCTTTTCAATAAAGTCCCGCAACATGGCCAGCTCCGGTTCTGACAGAGAGTATATCCGACCCACCGGCAATTTCGCATCAGGCAACAAGTCAATCGGACTGTCATACGACTGATGCAGAGGCAACTGATTCGCCTCCTTCTCTCCAAACACATCAGCAAAGTCCACCAAATCCACAGTTAGATCCAAGTCCATGGGCGTAGCCACACACCCTGCACAGGAGTGCAAGTAATGAGTGGCACACTTCTTGCCAAGAAACTGCACAGTTCCAGATGACCAGACAATCTGCGGATCATGGGCCCGTAACCACTCCAAACCCAGTACCACTGGAAAATGAGGTATTGCACACCTCATGAGAACACGGCTTCCTCCACATGCTGCCAAATATGCATGTGAAGAGGTTTGATTGCAGCAACCACAGGTCCCAAACAAAGGGGCCAACCCATCAATCGTCTCCACCAATACTGGTGGTGACTCCTGCTGCTGGGGAATGGATCGCTGCTTGACAAAATGAGCATCCATGAAATTGGTCATGGCCTCTGAGTTGACCAATGCCTGGATCTCCATGCTCCCTGACCAGACACAAACACACTCGCTGTCAGCACAAGATGCTTCACCGATGACAACTGGAGTGGAGATGGCAAGGATGGCGAAGATAGCGGGCCTGAGGACATTGGAACCCAACCTACAGACCCCCTATGCCGGGTGATGCTCATTTCCTGCCACTGCTGACATCACTGCTTTAGGTATCTTAGCAGGACACTTGGCCTCAAAATGGCCTTGATTACCACAATAGAGGCATAAGCCATCACGACAACACCTATCCTTTTCCGCTTGGGTCAGATGAAGGTGAGCAACCTCCAACTGGGCTCATCCAGAGACACTTCCAACGGGGGCACTGTCTTGCTGGGAATGGATGCAGTCTTGGCCCTTGTTGCACCCCTAGTTGCTGAAGCCTGGCATTGATACGAAAACACAGATGCATGAGCTCCTGCAGGGTACAAGAGCATTCAGTGCACGCCAACTCATCCAGGAGCTCTGATGACAAACCCTCCTGGAACTGGTCTATCAGTGCTGCCTCATTCCACTGTAAGTCCTGGGCAACCACCCAAAAGCTAGCAATATAATCCATGAGCGAACCACACCACTGCTTCAATTCTCTCAATCACCTGTTTGCCGTTTGGGCCCAAACAGGGTCCTCAAACATGGCCTTGAACTGACAGCAAAACTCAGCATAATTGTCCAGCAAGTGGTTGGGCTGGGTCAACAGAGGCATCCCCCAATGTGCCTGACAACAAACTAATAAAAAACCCCACCTTATCCCAGTCAATGGGGAAGTCCTCTGGCCAAAGGCTCATATAAAGCTGGCACTGCCCCAAAAATGCTGGAAATTGGGCCAGCAATCCATCAAATTTACCCGGCACCGCTACCGGGCATTTGCGGCGTGGCCGGACAGCTTGCATCTGCGCAACCTGTGAAGTCAAAAGAGCCACTTGCTGGCTTAACTGGGCATTGTCTGTTCTGAGCTGATCCATGGTCACCCCACGAAAAACAGAAGCAAATTGAAGGGGTGGCTGGAAACAAAATGTGATGACCCAGGGTGGGATATAAAATAAACACAGTCACAAAAAACAGGTGAAGCCCCTTTTATTCCTTCACTTTGCTTCCAAGCTCCAAATATACTTGACTGGAGACAAAAACAAAGCAGTTACAAGAAGGAGGAAATGCCGTTTAAATTATAAAGAGTAAAAAACCACACAAAGCAGGCAAGATAAGGGCTGGAAGACATCCACAGATATCGGAACACACACTGGGAAGGACGCCAAACTCAGGAACAAAAAACTAGAGATGTTTCCACATTTTGTTTCCAGCACTCGCTTGTACGCATGTCTGTCCTCTTATCCAGTTGTCACAGCTGCAGCCCATGAAGAGGATCAAGGCCCTCTCCTCCCCAGTAGACCATGTCTCTTCCTTATCCTCCCTGTGTGCCCTAGGATGGAGAGGGGATGGGCCTGGGTCCTCCTCTGACTGCCCAGCTGGCCTCTGCCCTTCCCCAGCCTCCTCCACAACCTCTGGAGCCACACTCCCACTCGCTGTCAGCTGTTCCTCCTCTCCCTCAGAGTCAGTCTCCACGGGGGCATGACATAGGGAAATTGCACCTTGCCTTGTCACATAAAACAAGTTATATATATTCTCACCTTATCAATCTAGCTTGTGCTTATGTAATATCAATTATTAAACATTCATTTGACTAAACTATTTTTCCATCATTTTATATGAGATATTCTAATTTTCATTATGATTTAATCTTATACATTCATCAAAAGGTTATATATTTTGTATTGTATTCTATATCGATCTATTAACTTCTATTGTAAAGCTTACTAATCTATTTCTTTACCATGTCTTTTAATCTAACTATTGATAAAATAAATCCCATATCATATAAAATTGTTTATCCCCTTGTTCTCTAATTTCAAATGTCAATTTACTCATTTCGTCACAATCCATGATTTTCTTAATAATTTCCTCCTGCATAGGTATTTTTTCATTTTTCCAATTCTTAGCAAATGCAATTCTAGCCGCTGTTAAAACATTTACAATCAAATATTTCAATTCTTTACAATATATTTCTGGTACAATTCCCATTAAAAATATCTCAGGTTTAAAGTCTATTTGTTGTTTTGACATTTTTTCCAACCATGTGTGGATTATAGTCCAACATCTTTTTCCATCCAAGCATGTCCACCACATATGGTAATATGAACCAGGTATCTGATGACATTTCCAACATTTATCTGATTTATCCTTGAACATCCTCGCAATTCTCGTCAGGGGTAAGTGTCACCTGTGAAACATCTTATACAAATTTTCTTTATATGCAGTTGACATTGTCATTTTATAATTTTGACACCACATTTTTTGCCATTTATCTAAGTCAATCCCATATCCAAAAATTTTTCCCCACACAATCATAGTTTCTTTTACTTGTTCTTCCTCTAATTTAAACTCGAGCAAATGTCCATAAAGTTTTTTGATTACTTTTTCATCAGTACCTGTCAAAATTTTATCTAAATCAGTCAACTTATCATAGATACCTTCTGTTTTAACATCTTTATCAAATCTAGATTGTATTTGCAAATATGAAAACCAATTCATTTTTACACCTTGTTCTTCCAACACTTGCATAGATTTAAGTTCACCCCTTTCATTCAATATCTCACCATATCTAACTGTTTGTTCCTTTTTATATATTATTGGATAGGAAAAAGCTTCAATAGTGCATAAACATAGTGCAATTTTTAAATAATATTCCTTTTTTATCTTCTCCCAGTTTAGAAACAATGCTTCTCGGATATAATGTCTTCTAAAATACCCCCGCGTTTTAGTTCCCTCATACCAGAGGAAGGCATGCCACCCTAACAGCAAGTCATATCTTTTGTGACTGGGAGTTTTGAGCCTGCTGTGCATTTTGAGTCTGATGTGTCAGAAGACACAGGTTCAAGTGATGAGGAGGGTTTGGCATTGGAATTTGAACCTGCTTTAATGAGAGATGCAGGCGTGAGCCAGGAGGATGAGGAAGTGTCGGAATCACCTTCCTCTCCAGAACCTTCCACATCCATTATGCCTCAGGTGTCAGCAGCTGATCCACAGAACATGCCAGTGTCTTTGAGTGATGATCAAAATGACGAATGTTGGGTTGATGCAAGGACTAGACGTAGGCTGAGATGTCAAGCACAATTTGAAAGGAAACGTCAAATCAGAGACTAATTAGAGAGACTGACACACCGCTTCAAGGAATATAAGGAGGCGTGTTAGCTAACGATCCTTGTTCGGGTCAAACTTCGTTAATTACATTCGTAGTCTGAGAGAAGCTTTCTGTTTGCATTTCGGCTCTGAATTATCGTGTGGCTCCTTATCTGAGTTTGAAGATAGCTTCTGGGAAAGCTGCCAATGACAGCTACAAAGGAAAGTTAACTCTGTTATTCCTGATTTTGTCTGTTTGTGTTTATTCCTTTGGGACATTTGGACTCTCACCTTGTGGCTACAGGTGAGACAGAACACATATCCTTCTAAATTCAAAAGTCTAGTATTCCTTAATGTTATCTACTCCTTTACCCACATCAGACTTGTTGCTTGGTAGTATAATTCCCAATTAGGCAAAGCAAATCCTCCTCTTATTCTTGCATCTTGTAACAATTTAAATTTATTCTCACTTTCTTCCCCTGCCAAATGTATTTTAGCACTATTTTGTTTAAATCTTCCAAAAATTCTTTCCCTAATCTGATTGGAATTGTCTGGAATAAGTATAAGATTCTGGGCAATACATTCATCTTAATTGTAGATATTCTCCCAATCAGTGATAATTGTAAATTTTCCCATTTTATCAAATCTGTCGCAATCTGTTGTTTAAGTTTGAGATAATTGTCCTCCTTAAGTGTGCTACATCTTGGTGTTATATGTATCCCTAAATACTTAACCTTATTTGTGACCTGGATCCCCAAAACTTCCTCCAATTCTTTTTTTTTGTCTTACTAACATGTTCTTTGCTAAAATCTTTGTTTTATCTTTATTTATTTTCAAACCTGCTACTTTCCCATACTCTTCTATCTTTTCTATCAGTTTAGGTGCAGACTCCAATGGATCCTCTAATATAAATACCAGGTCATCTGCAAAAGCTTGTAATTTATACTCTTCTTTTTTAATTTTCATTCCTTTTATTTCTTTTTCTTCTCTGATGTTCCTATTCAGCACTTCCAGTATTAACACAAACAACAGAGGTGACAGTGGACAGCCTTGTCTGGTCTCTTTTCTTATATCTATAAAGTCTGTTAACTCTCCATTTATCATAACCTTTGCAGTTTGTTTATGATATATCGTTTTGATGGCTTGAGTAAATTTTTTACCAAAGCCCATTTGGTCCAATTGTAACAGCATAAAATGCCAATTCACATTATCAAAGGCTTTTTGTGCATCCAGAAACATCAGAGCCATTTTTCGGGATGTGCCTCATAGTATTCCAGTGTATCTAAAATTATTGTCATATTATCTTTAATCTGTCTCTTCAGCAGAAATCCATTTTGATCAGGGTGAATAAAGTTGTTTAAGTATCTTTTCAGTCTTTCTGCCAGAATTAAAGCAAAAATTTTATAGTCTGAATTTAATAGTGATGTTGGCCTGTAGTTTTTAACTTGCTGTGGATCTGTGTCCTCCTTCGGTACAAGTGTGATATATGCTTCTGACCATGTTTTGGGTATTCTGTTCTTTGTCATAACTTCATTCATAACTTCTAATAAGTGAAGATTCAATGTTTCCTGGAATGTCTTATAAAATTCCACTGGCAAACCGTCCTGACCTGGTGCTTTCCCAATGTTTTGCTTTTTTTATATATAAATTTTTATTGGTTTTTAAAAACAAACATAAACAAAACATAAAAACATCAAGCCATCTTCCATATGTGTACATACAGTGTGCCAGTTGGTTTACAAATTGTTTTGTGCTCCAATTTCGTAGTCTTCAATTACAATTACATTGCATATAATCTCATATTTTCAATCAAAAATTAAATACCTTAGTATCATTATTAATCAATCATTTGACTATACTTTTAATCATTCATGTTTTACAAGATAATCATAATTTACTCAGTTTGTTTTATAACAGTTCATATTATCATCCAAAATCTATCCTAAAATCATTCTGTAGATATAATAAGAAGTACATCTTTATATATTTATTATTTTCTAAGAGTCTATATATTTCATTACTGTATTTTATTGTCTAACCATTGATAGAATAGATCCCAAATTTTATAAAATTGTTTATCCTCTTGTTCTCTAATTTCAAATGTCAATCTACTCATTTCAGCACATTCCAATATTTTCTTAATGATTTCCTCCTGTGATGGTATTTTCTCATTTTTCCAGTTTTTAGCAAATACAATCCTAGCCGCTGCTAATACATTTATAATCAGGTATTTCAAGTCTTTACTATATATTTCAGGTAAAATTCCCAATAAAAATATCTTTGTTTTCAAGTCTATATGTTTTTTGTCATTTTTTCCAACCACATGTGGATTTTAGTCCAGTATTTTTTAGCATCCGCACAAGTCCACCACATATGGTAATATGAGCCGGGTGTCTGATGACATTTCCAACATTTCGGATTTATTCTTGAACATTCTTGCTATTCTTGTCAAGGGAAAATGCCACCTATAAAACATCTTATACAAATTTTCTTTATATGCTGTTGACATTGTCATTTTATAATTTTGAGACCACAATTTTTGCCATTTCTCTAAGTCGATCCCATATCCAAAATTCTTCCCCCAAGCAATCATAGTTTCTTTAACTTGTTCTTCTAATTTAATTTCTAATAAATATCCATATAATTTTTTAATCACCATTTCATCAGTACCTGTCAAAATCTTATCTAAATGGGGCGTTGGTTCTTACCTGATACACCTCTTCTCATAGAGCTGTGTAGAGCATCCAGAGTGGGAGGTGCTCCAGTCTCGGCTCTCACAGGCTGAGCTTGAATTGAGGAACGCTCCTCCTCCACCACGTGACTCCTCCGTAGTGTTCCCCAGTTTTGCTAAGACGAGAAGGAAAAGGCCTTGTTCTCATCCTAACTGATAAACAGTCCATTGGCCGAAACAAGATTCCCCACCAGACGGTGACATTAGGGTGGGGCTGGATGCTCTACGCAGCTCTATGAGAAGAGGCATATCAGGTGAGAACCAACGCCCCTTCTCCATAGAGCTGCTGCGAGCATCCAGAGTGGGCATACCAAAGCTTGGCCAGTCCTATGGGGGGGACTCCGTCTGGTTCAGAATCTCCTCTGGGTCTTCAAGGACCCGCTGTAGGACTCGTCTACCAAATGAGGCCTCCGCCGAGGCAAATACATCGATTTTGTAATGTCTGATAAAGGGGAGTGGGGATGCCTAGGTGGCAGCCCGGCATATGTTGGTTATTGATGCTTGCATGGCCCAAGTGGCCGAGGTAGCCGCGCTCCTGGTGGAGTGCGCAGTTATGCCAGAGGGGACAGGTAGGGCTTGTGCTTGGTATGATCTCGATATTGCAGCTCTGATCCATCAACCTATGGTGGACGGGGATACTTTGTGACTGAGTGATTTGGGTTGGAACGACAGGAATAATGCCTCTGACTTCCGAAAGGGCTGGGTGCACTTGATGTAAATCCACAAGGCGCGCCTCACATCAAGGGTATGCCACTGTCTCTCCCTTTCCCATGAGGGTCTGGGACAAAAGTTCGGGAAGATGAGTTCCTGCGCTCTGTGGAATGCTGAGTTAACCTTAGGTAAGAAGATGGGATCAGGCTGGAGAACCACTCGATCAGAATGCAACACACATAGATCCTTTCTGACAGGGCTGCTATCTCTGAGATCCGACGGGTGGATGTGATAGCTACGAGAAACACTACCTTAAACGTCAGAAACTGGAGGGAAGACTCCCTCATGGGTTTGAAGGGGGATTTGGTGAGCAAAACGAGAACTTTGTTGAGGTCCCAGGTTGGGTATCGGTGAACAGTAGGAGGGTGTAAGTTGGTGGCTCCTCTGAGAAACGCCCGGATACAGGGGTGATGGGAAAGGGAGCCCTCATTACCGAGAGAGATAACAGTTGCTAGGGCTGCAACCTGCCGTTTCAAGGTATTAGGGGATAACCCTTTGTTAAGGCCCTCCTGGAGAAAGTCCAGAACTTGTGCAACTGAGGGAGAGAGAGGATTGATTTGGGATTTGTGGCACCAGTTACGGAAAGCGACCCACGTGGCATTGTAGATGCGGGTGGTTGAGGGCCGTCTGGCAGCTAGTATGGTGTCTATGACTTGGCTGGAGAACTTTTCTCTCTTTAAACGGTCCCGCTCAACCTCCAGATGGCTAATTGGAGCCATTGAGGTTCCGGGTGTAGAAGTGAGCCTTGAGACAGTAAAATCTTGTCCTGAGGGATCCTCCAGGGGGGAGCCACTGAAAGGTTGCGAAGGTCCGCAAACCACAGACACCTGGGCCAATAGGGGGCCACCAGAAGAAGTTCCGCTTGTTTCAGGATTAACTTCTGAATGACCCTGGGAATAAGGACTAGTGGGGGGAAGGCATAAAGAAGCCCTGGGGGCCAGGTGCAACGCAGTGCATTGTGGTTCTCTGCCCTGTGGGAGGGGTACCTTGAGAAGAACCTTGGGAGCTGGGCATTGAGGGGGGATGCAAAAAGGTCCAATTCCGGAAGTCCGAAGATTGAGGACGCCTCCCTGAACAGAGATGGGTGGAGGTGCCACTCTGCCTGGTCTATCGTGGCCCTGCTGAGTCAATCTGCTTGGGTGTTTAACGCCCCCGAGTTATGATCTGCTTTGATAGAGAGGAGATTTGTCTCCGCCCAGCAACATAGGCATTCGGCCTCCCTCATGAGTCGAATCGATTGAGTGCCCCCGTCTGTTGATGTGGGCCTTGGCTGTCACGTTGTCTGTGAGGACCAGGATGTGTCGCCCGCGTACCTGAGGGAGAAAGCTGCGTAGTGCCAGGTATACGGCATGAAGCTCCAACCAATTTATGCTGCAGTGTCATTCTGTTGTCGACCATCTGCCCTGAGACGTGAGAGAATGGACATGTGTGCCCCACCCGAACAGGCTGGCGTCTGTAGTGAGGGTGAGCCTGTGGGGCTCCTTGAAGTAGTGACCCTTGTTGATGGCCAGTCTGGCCCACCAGAGGAGGGACATGAGGACTCTTGGAGGTACCCTGACCATGAACCTTGAGTTGCTCCTTCCGGATCGCTGGTACGGAAGCAGGAACCATTGACGGATCTGGTATGGAAATGGGCCCAGGGAACAATAGAGATGCATGAAACCATTTTGCCAAGTAACTTTGACAAACCTAGTAAAGAAACCTTTTTTGATCGCCTGATTTGTCGTACGGATCTTTGAATGCTAAGGAGTCTTTCCGGAGACAGGAAAACCAATTCTTGAACAGTGTCAATCACCGCCCCCAAGTGGGTTAGCCGGGTAGATGGGGATAGGTGACACTTTTTCCAGTTTATCAGGAACCCATGTTCCTGGAGAGCAGAGAGAGTGATTTTGGTGTCCCTCTCTGCTTGAGGCTTGGAGGGGGACAGGATGAGAATATCATCCAGATAGCAGTGGAGGCAGACTGGAAGGTTCCTAAGATGGGCTGCCAGGGCCACGAGAACCTTGGTGAAGGCTCTCGGGGCCGAGGCTAATCCAAAGGGAAGGGCAACGTACTGAAAGTGTTGCTTGTTATAGGAGAAATGTAAGAATTTGTAGTGAGCGGGCCGAATTGCGATGTGTAAGTACGCCTCTGAGAGGTCAATTGAAGTGAGCCAGTCCCCTTGTCTGGTTCCCAGAAGGATGGATTGTAATGTGTGCATTTTAAATTTGCGGGGAGACAAGTAGTGACTGAGTCGTTTTAAATCTAATATCGCCCTCCACCGCCCCGAATGCTTTGGGACCACAAACAAGTGAGAATAGAAGCCCCACCCTCGTTGAGCAGCGGGAACGGGTTGAACAGACTTTATGTCGAGGAGGTTCCAAATGGCGGCATCCATGAGGGTGCGCTTGGCACAGTCTCTGGAAAGGGAGGATGTCATGAAGAAGTCGGGGGGGACTGAAATTCGAGGGCAAGACCAAATCGAACAGTGGCTCTGACCCAGGCATCGGATGTGGAAGCCTCTCATTGGCTAGCGAAATGCTTGAGACACCCGCTGATGGGAAGGGAGTGGATTGGGTTATCTTGAGCGCCAGAAGGGCCTGCTCCCTGATCCCCGAAAGGGTCTTTTGTAGGAACTGCCCCTTCTATTCCTATCAGTGGAGTCGGCTCGATCCTGGGAGGGGGGCGGCCTGTAGGAGGGGGATCTCTGGTATCTGGGGGAGAAAGAGGTCTGGTAGGAGGGACGAAAGGACCCTCATCAAAAGGGCAGGGAGGCTCTGGATTCGGACCTCCAAAAAAGAGAGGGGAGATATTTTCTCTTATTCCGACTCTCGACTAATAAGGGATCAAGGGCCGATCCGAATAATTTATCTCCCGAAATGGGAGCTGATGCCAATTTTATTTCATTCTTGATGTCTGCCTGCCAATGGCGGCGCCAGAGCAGACGGTGGGCTGTGACATGCGATGTTATAGCCCTGGTGGAAAACTTCACAGACTGGTAGGTGGCATCGGCCGAGAACTCAGCTGCGGCCGTGAGCTTTGCAATGTCCTGATGCGCCCTAATGTTGGACACAGGGACATGCTGCTTTAGCTGATGAAGCCACCGGATTGAGGATCTGGTGAAGAAGGATGCGGCTGTAGCCGATCTAATGGCCCAGGCATCAGATTGGTGAGCCCGACATAAGGCCAGCTCAGCCCGCTTGTCCTCTGGTTTTAGGGCCTCCAGAGCATCGCTCGGGGTCGAGGAAGATGCCAAGCCCACTATGGGCTCATCGACCACGGGAGCATCTAGTAGAAGTAAACCTGCGTCAAGGTTGAAAAACCTCTTGTCCTGGCTGGAGGGGGTGGGAGGCGCCCCTGTGGAGGCCAACTTCTTTGAAACCAGATCGGAGAAAATAGGTGGGGCTGGAATGACCTTGGCCTCCACTACCGGCTGTCTAAAAATGGAGTCATCGGGACCCCCTGAGGCTGCAGGGAGGGATTCAGAGGGAGGCTGGGTGTTCAGGCCTGAGATGTTTTTGGCCTTGAAAAGAATGGATTTGAACAGGTGCGGTTTAAATAACCCTACAAAGGCGGGCTGGTCAGGGGTGAGACCCTCATCCTCTGACATCTCTCCCTCCATTGGGTCCACCCCCAAAAGGGGTTCACTATAGATCATGGACCCCAACTCGAAGTCTTCATCCCCGAATTGATTCGAGTCCCTTTGTTCCTCCTCCTCCTCCTCCACCCCGTGAGAAAGAGGGAGGTCCCTCTGCAAGAGTACCTGACCATGGGAAAGATCCGATCTGGGGAGAGATCTGGCAGATGGAGACTGGGGTTCAGGGGCCATAGGTTGGAAGGCCGGTCTGGCCATCTGCTGGAGACCTTCCGCAATCCCTTGGCAGATGGCCAACTCCATCCAGGATCTTACTTTCTCTGGAATTTTGACCATGGTTTCCTCCTCTGGTTCCTCTTGGCGTAAGCCAGCAGCTGTAGGGGTGAAGGTCACTTGGGGGGCTTGTCTAGTCATTGAACATGAAGTCTGAGCGGGTGAGCTGCACCTAGACAAGGAGGAATAATCTGGAGGAGGAGGGGGGGTTGTGTAGAGGTAGAGGGAGTGGAGGGAGCGAGGACCGGAGGCACTGAGCATGACTCTCTAGTTCGCCTATCAATTTCCCTCTCCAATGCCTTGTGGCGTCTGAGGGCATCCTTCTGGGAGGCTTGGAGGTCTCCTTCGCCTGTCTGCGCAGATAGTGGGTTTTGGATTTGGCCTTCAGAGAAGGTCCTCTGGAAGAATTGTCCTCTGCCATCTGAAGAAAGCTGGAAATTTTTTTTAAAGTTAATATGAGATGGTTGGCTCGTCTAGTTGTGCGACCTGCAACAAGGCCAGGTGTCTTAGTGGTTGTTTCACGCCCCCCTTTTGGAATTTTTTTAAAAAAATATATTATTATTATTATTATTATTATTATTATTATTATTATTATTATTATTATTATTTTATCCAGCGGGAAAAATGAGGTTCTGCCCCAGGAAAAAGGGGGGGAACAGGAGAATTGCCAAGGAAAAAAACAAAGGTTTGTCCAATTAGCCGAATAAACACCTGAGGCCTAGAGAAAAGAAAGCGAGGATGGGCCTCCAGCAGCTGCCTCCCCAGGTGGAAGACGGGGGTTGGGATGTGCTGCTACTTTGCCAGCTGATGAGCTGCGGGATAGCCAATGGAATTTTCTCAGAGAAAACTGGCTCTGGGAGCCTCGAAAGCAGAAGGAGGAGAAATTGGCTCTAAACAGTCCCCGGGGATCTGCTTAGTGAGCTCCAGAAAGAAACAACGCAGCCTCTACGAGCGGTCAAAATGGCGTCCGGCCACGAGGCGGCGCCCAAAATGGCAGCCGCAAGCCGACGCTGGGGATCCGAGGCTCTCAGCGGCAGAAATCCTCTCCCAGTATAAAATGGCCATGCAAAGGCAAGAAAACGGGAGGAGAAGGGGGGAGGTTAGCTCTCCCCTGGTAGAGCAACGTTCAGTGGGGGGAAAACAACTGTTCGGGAGGCAGGAAAGCAAGCCACTATCAGTATTAATGAGAGAAAAGCGGCGCGGAGAAAAAGGGCTTGATACGGTTGGGGGGGACAGCACGAAGCACTGGTATTCTGCCTGATTATTGCCCCCTGGGGTGGGGAAAAACACTCCCCTGGGGAGGCTATCGATCCCAAAGAACTACCCAGTTGCGCAGGCTAAGAAGAAAGAAAATGATCCAACCTGAAAGAAGAAGAGAATCCTGAGTCGGCCAAGAGCTCTGAAATATACAGCCTGTCTCACACGAGGCTGAGCTAAAACTGGGGAACGCTACAGAGGAGTCACGTGGTGGAGGAGGAGCATTCCTCAATTCAAGCTCAGCCTGTGAGAGCCAAGACTGGAGCACCTCCCACTCTGGATGCTCGCAGCAGCTCTATGGAGAACAGTCAATTTATCATAGAAACCTTCCATTTTAGAATCTTTATCATACCTTGAATGTATTTGCGCATATGAAAACCAATTCATCTTTATACCTTGTTCCTCTAGTTTTTGTATAGATTTGAGTTCACCCTTTTCATTCAATATTTCATCATATCTGTTTGTTCCTTTTTGTATATTATAGGATAAGAAAATGCTTCAATAGTGGATAGCCAGATTGGAATTTTCAAATAACATTGTCTTTTAATCTTCTCCCAGTTTAACCACAGAGACTCCCGTATATAATGTCTTCTAAAATACCCCTGTGTTTTAGTTCCTTTATACCATAAAAAAGCATGCCACCCCAACAACAAATCATGTCCTTCTAATGTTAACAATCTAGTATTTCTTAGTGTTATCCATTCCTTAACCCACATCAGATTTGTAGCTTGGTAGTACAACTCCCAATTAGGCAAACCAAATTCTAGCATCTTGCAAAAGTTTTAACTTTATTCTCGCTTTCTTACCTTGCCGTATATATTTCAACACAATTTTATTTAAAATAGTAATCTTTTCCAAGCCTAATTGGAATTGTTTGAAACAAATATAAAATTCTGGGTAATATATTCATCTTGATTGTTGAAATTCTCCCTATTAGTGACAGTTGTACATTTTCCCATTTCGCCAGATCTAGAGCTATCTGCTGTTTAAGTTTGATATAATTATTCTCTTTTAGTGCACTACATCTTGCTGTCAAATATATCCCCAAGTACTTGATCTTATTCGTGACCTGAACTTTCAATAGATCTGCTAGTTGTTCCTTTTGTCTTAATAGCATATTCTTTGTCAAGATCTTTGTCTTATCTTTATTTATTTTCAAACCAGCCACCTTTTCATATGTCTCTATCTTTTCTATCAATTTTGGTGCTGTTTCTAGAGGGTCTTCTAAGATGAAAACCAGATCTGCAAATGCTTAAAGCTTAAATTCTTCCTTTTTGATTTTCATTCCTTTCATATTCTTTTCATCTCTAATATTTCTGTTTAGCACTTCCAAAGTTAACACAAACAACAAAGGTGATAGTGGGCACCCTTGTCTTGTTCCTTTTCTTATATTGATAGAATCTGTCAATTCTCCCTCTATCATTACCTTTGCCGTTTGCTTATAGTATATAGCTTCTATTGCTTGAATAAATTTTCTAGCAAAACCCATCTGTTCCAACAGTAATAACATGAATCGCCAATTCACATAATCAAATGCCTTCTGTGCATCTAGAAATATCAGAGCCATTTGTTTTTCAGGATGTGCCCCATAGTATTCCAAGGTGTCCAAGATTACTCTCATATTATCTTTAATTTGTCTCTTTGGCAGAAATCCATTCTGATCAGGATGAATAAAATTATTTAGATATTTTTTAAGTCTTTCTGCCAATACTGAAGCAAAGATTTTATAATCTGCATTTAGTAGAGAAATAGGTCTATAGTTCTTAATTTGTAATGGATTCAACGATTCTTGTAATGTTTTGTAAAATTCTGCCGGAAGTACATCTGGGCCTGGTGCTTTTCCATTATTTTGCTTCTTGAGTGCTTCAGTTAACTCCATCATCGTTATATTGCTTTCTAACATTGTTTCAGTCTCTTTAGGTATCTGAGGTAAATTAGCATTCTGTAAGTACTGTTTAACTCTTTCCTCATCAATATTCTCTTGCATATATAATTTCCCGTAGAAGTCTCAAATGATTTTCTTCTTCTCTTTACTACCATAGCAAACTTGGCCTTGGTCATCTATTAATTGCAATATTTTCCTTGATTCTTTCTCCTTTCTCAATTTGTATGCTAACCATCTACCTGGTTTGTTTGTGTCTTCAAAGTAGTTCTGTTTAGCACCTCTAATTTTCTGTGCTAATTCTTCTTTTTCTATTTGACCCATTTTATGTTTAACTATATCCATTTTTAGCTTGATATCCTTTTTCTGTGGCATTTTCTGTAGCTCTTTTTCAAGTCTTTTATACTCATCCTCTAAGGCCTTAGAGGCTAATCTTTTCATAGTATTCCTTTTCCTTGTATAGTCTATTATTAAGCCTCTAACATATGCCTTCATTGTATCCCATACATTCTGAATTGATGTATCTTCTTTTTTGTTTGCTCTAAAGAAAAAAGCCAATTCGTCTCCATCCACTGTGTGAAGTCTTCTTCCTTTAAAATAGTATTAACGTCCATCTAGATCTTCTTTTTTGTCCTTTCCATTTAATTGTCATTGGACTGTGATCTGCCCAAGTACTTGTTTCAATATTTATTTCTTGAATATTAGTTATTAATTCTGTTGACATACATATCATATCTATTCTGGACCATGATAAGTGTCTATTTGAATAGAAGCTGTATTGTTTAGTTTTAGCATTTCTTTCTCTCCATGTATCTTTTAAGTTTATTTCATCTACCATCTTTTAAAAAAAGATTTAGGGAGAGTCTTTCTGTTTTGCTTTATTGTTTTCAGTGCTGTAAAGTCCAATTTATTGTCTACAATTCCATTAAAATCTCCCATCATAACTATATTAGCATAGTCCAGTTCAATTATTTTCATATGTAATTTTTTATAGAATTCTTCTTGTTTATCATTCGGGGCATAGATTGCAATCAGGAGTGTTTTCGTATTATTGTCCATTATTTCCACCATTGGTATTTTCCATCATCATCGGTATAAATCAATTTTGCTGGGATGGTCTCTTTAATATATAAAACCACTCCTCTTTTCTTACATTCTGTCAAGGAAGTAAATATTTTCCCTAATTTTGGCTGTACCAACAATTGTTCATATTGTTTTTTAATATGTACTTCTTGTAGACAAATTATATCAAATTTTAATTTCTCTAATTTGTGAAAGGTTTTCCTTCTTTTAATGGCTGAGTTAAGTCCATTTATATTAATTGTAATCAATTTTTTCTCTTCCATGGTTATATTTTATAGTTAGGTTTAGCAGCTCTCGTAGATCTTAGTTCACGTTGTTCTTTGGCTTTCACTTTTCCACCTACTGCACCTTCTTCTTTTTCAGTCGCCATTTGGCAGTCTTCTTGAAATTCAATTAGTGAGATCTCTTTTTCTGCCTCTTCCTCTTTCCCTCCAAAAAATTCTGTATAAAATAATTCCACTTTCTCAATTGAGTCAATTCTATGTCTCTGTTCTTGCCATGTGAACATTAAACCTTCTGAAATCAGCCATCTATAATTCACCTCTTTTTTAAGTAGCATTTTAGTCAGGAATTGGTATTCTCTTCTCATCTCACTCTTTGTTTCAAGACCACAATCTCCTTGTCTTTATACTTCAATGTTTTCTCTTTTGCCACTTGCAATATTAGCGTTTTAATGGCTTTCTTTGTAAATCTAATGTGAACTTCTCTTGGTAAGCTAGTTCTCATCGCATATCTTGTGAAAACTCAATAAACCTCATCTATTCCATCCATCATCTTCTCTTGAGTTATTTCCAAAGCTTCAGCCAGTATTTCTATCATTATCTCAGCTAAGTTTTTTCCTTTTTCTTCCTCTACATTTTGGATTCTAAGATAGAATTCTGATCTATCCATCTCCCATCTCAACATCCCACTTTTATCTTGTTCAACCACCGTTAATCTATTATCAATATCTCCAATCTTCTTATCTCTTTGTTTATCTTCTTCAATTTTTTGGAATCTCTCATCATACTTAAACATCATTTGTTGGATGTTCTCCACTTTTTTATCGGTTTTCCCTGTTCTTTGTTCAATGTTCTCTGTTTTGCTTTTTTAAAGCTTCTGTTAATTCCATCATTATGTTATTTTCTAACATTATTTCAATATCTTTGGGTATCTGAGGCAAATTTGCTTCCTGTAAGTATTGTTGAATTCTTTCTTCCTGAATATTCTCTTGATGGTACAGTTTTCCATAATAATCTTGAATAATTTTTTTCTTCTCCGCATTTCTATAGCATACATGTCCTTGTTCATTTATCAATTAATTTATCCTTCTCAAGTCTTTTTCCTTTCTCAGTTTATACGCTAACCATCTGCCTGGTTTGTTTGCATCTTCAAAATAGTTCTGCTTACCATTTTTAATTTTTTGTGCTATTTCTTCTTTTTCCATTAGCCCCATTTTATGTCCATTTTAATTTTAATGTGCTTTTTTGTGGAAATTTCTGTAGTTCTCTTTCCAAGTTAAGGATACGATGGTGATCTGGGCTAGAAATTTTGGACATAATATAAATTTGGACCAATGGCAACAATTCTGGGAGCGAAACAAAAAGATTACATTAGCTACATCATACAAAGAAAATCTGTATAAGATGTTTTATAGGTGGCACCTCCAGCCAGTTAGGTTAGCCAAGATGTATAGCAATCAATCACCCAACTGTTGGAAATACTTGAAAGAAAGGGGTACTTACTACCACGTATGGTGGTCCTGCCAAAAAATGCAGGAGTTTTGGTACAAAATCTGGTTATGGTTAGAAGAAATGATGGGGTTAAAAATTAGATATATACCAGAGATGTTTCTATTAGGAATAATGGAAGAGAACTTCAATAAAGCTGATACCTATTTAATCATACACATAATCACAGTGGCTAGAATAGCATTCGTCCAAAATTGGAAAGCAAATGAAATGCCTAGTGAAGATGTTATAATTGATAAGATATTACAATGTGCCAAAATGGACAGATTGACACTAGAATTGAAGGAACAAGATAAATTAGAATATTATAAAGTATGGAATAAATTTTACTATATTGGAGAGATATGAAAGGGAGTTCACAATTATTTCCAATTATTAACTTTTTCTCCCTCCCTCTTTTGATTTTTCTTTTGAACTTCACTTTTCAGCTTTTTCCCTCTCCTTTTTTCAATTTTCCAAACCATTTTCCCTTTTATTATCACATCAGACTACACATTTTTAATTTTAATTCCTTTCCCCCCCTGCTTAAGTAATTGTTGATTCCTTTGTTCTTCAAAGCTGGCTTCTTTGTTAAACTCCTCCTCCTCCTCTGATTTGCATTCTTCTTCTACACGCTGGGTCACCATTTCTAATTTCTGTAATATGTAATTACACATTTTAAATCTAGTTTTCATCATTTTCCTTATGTCTTGCAAGTCCGCTCTCATTTCAACAAATAATTGTATCTTCTTTTTTCTTTTCCTCTTCCCTAATTGATGTATTCAGTCCCAAAGTCCAGTATATTATTTCAGCCAGTATCTTTTAAGTTTATTTTCAACAATCAATGTCCTTAAATCTTTGTTCCAAATTTTCAAGTGGCCCTTTCCCAACTGTTTCCCACACTCACTGGGTGGTTCTATGTCATTATTTTCAAATATCTTCCCCTTTGTAGCATTCCAATGTCACTTTCCAGGGTTTTTGTTTTTTATAAAGGAGTTTCTTTTACTTTAAGTTCCAAACTCCAATTTCTTGGAAAGACCAAACACTTAAAAAAAAAAAGATCACTGAAGTTTTCCTGTACCATCAGATGGCGATCTTGAGCCTTTTTCACTGTCCACTCCTTCCTTAACTTTAACTTTCTTTGCTGAAAATAAGTACCTTTATTAAATTCACTAATTTCAATCATTAGCTATTATTTTTTTCCATTTCCACACGCTCAGTTTCAGAATTTAGTTATGCCTTTTAAGTATCCATAGTCCAACAGTTATCCAGTTTAATTTCTAAACCTTTGTGGTGTTCAAATATTTTCCTTTAAATTTTCTCTTCCAAATTAATCCAATACAGCAATTCAAGCCAATTTTATAAAATCCAATTTCCTTCTTTCATTGATCGCAGTTTCCACACACTTTCCTCCAATATAGTCCTTTATTTTTAATACCGGGGTACCTCAAAATCCATGCATTTTGCCTGGTTCACAATCCGCTTGCTACTTCTCCTCTCCAGCACAAACTTAGTTTCCCAGGCTGTTATTCATCTTCGTGGTGGCCATTTTAAGACAACCACTACTGCTTGCCTTTGGAAGGGGTTTTTCCTGTCAGGGAGTGGAGTGGCAGCTCCCCTCAACCCTCCAGCCAATTCCCCCTTTCTTCACTGCCCCTCCAGGAGAAATGAAGAGGAATAAGAATGGGTAAAAGGGGAATGAAAAGAAAGGACCAAAAAATAAAGAGAAACAGGAAACAAACCAGGATGAAAATTAACATGTTAAAAGAGCGAGAGACAATGGGTGAAATTTTTTAAAAAAAGAGGATAGGAAAGAGATTCTGCAAGGTAATAAGGTGTGATATAAATGATTAAGTATTCCAATTCTTTTTAGTAGTAATATATGCTCCAAATGGAGACCAAAAAGAGTTTTTTAAACACCTATATAGAAAATTGGTTGAATTGCAAAAAAGAAATATTTGCATAGTAGGGGACTTCAACTTCATTGCTGATTTCCAAAATGATCACAGTAATGCTGGGAAGAATAAAAAGGGGAAGAGAGAGCTCCCCAAGATTTGTAGGGAAATGATGAAAGAGCTAAATCTGACAGATATATGGAGAAGATTACATCCTGAAAAAAGACAATTTACATTTTATTCAAAACCCCACCAAACATGGACATGGATCGATATGGCATGGACGAGTGGGGAAATAGCAAACGAGACAAAAGAAGTGGAAATTTTGCCTAATGAATGGGCAGACCATAATCCAATACAGGTAATATGGAAGGGCAGGGCAAAACCAAAGAAAAAATGGACCTTAAACACTCAATTAATAAGAGAGAAAGAATACATTAATAAATTAAAGGAGGAATTGAATTTTTTTATAAAAGAAAATGATAATGGAGAAACCACGAAACAAAATGTTTGGGATACGATGAAGGCAGTTATAAGAGGCATAACAATCTCTTATAATGCCAAGAGAAACAAGGAAAAATATTCCCAACAAAACAAATTACAACAAAGAATTAAGGAGCTAGAAACCCTTCTACAAAATAACCCAAATTGTTGTTGTAAGTGGGGGGAGACGAAAAAAAAACTTTTTGGAGCAGAGCTTGAAAAAGGAGGAGACTACCTAGAATTTTAAAGAAAGATACATTTTAATGGGAACCTTTTGATCAATTAGTAACCCCATAAAGAGAAATTGAAGAAGGTAAAAAAAAAGTATTGAAAGAAACAGTTATTTGGACTTTTTAGTGACTTTGGAATTCTTTTGGAATTACTCTTGATTAAAAATACTTGGGTGGTTGTTTTTGAAGAAATCTTTCTCTTCAGGATGGCATTGCTTTTGGATGAATTAAAAATTCAATACCAAAAATATAAGAAAGAAGAGCAAGATGGAAAAGATTCTTTGGGCACTCTTTTTCAATTTTTAGAAATGGCGGTACGCACTTATGAAAAATTGACTACACAGCAGGATGACTGGAACAAAGAAGAAGAAGAAGCCATTTTGGATGAGCAATGGGTTTACTTTGGGGAGGAGGAGGAAGAGGAAAAGAAAAAGGGGATTTTAAGGGTAGAGAAAACAATCCAAAAAGAGAAAAATGAGATGAAAGCTGGATATAAGGTTAGAAAACAACAGAAAGTGAGTAAGCAGAAGAAGAAAAGGGGGGGAGGAGAGACAAGAGGGTAAAAAAGGCAAGGAGAAAAACAAACAAGTGAGAAAGGAGGGGATGAAAAACCTTAATGCTGGGAAGCAAGACTCTAAGAAACAAAATCTATTTAGAGACAATGGGTAAATTTAACTGAAAAAGGGATTCTGGAAGGTACATAAAAGTGTGATTTTCTATGTGTATTCAGAGTAGAATGTGTATTAGTATGTATGATTTGCTCTTTTACGGTATTTTTGGTGGGTCATAGGCTTACATTTTGTAATTCTAGCCTATTTGCTTTTCTTATAAGGTTTTTTGTGTAATTTTAGAATGTACTAACCAGAATCTCAATATAATTTAAGTGTTATATTAAGTATTGTGAAGTTAGGGAAAAGAGTTAAAGGTGTTACTCCAATTAGTGTACAGGAGAAGTATATTTAAAGAAAAAAGATGAATGGATAACTGTAAAAGAACAGACAAAAAAATGTTAAGTACTATGAACTGTATTGAGATAAGATAAACAAAATATAATTAAGAAAGATAAAAGAGGGAAGAAGTTATATAGAAAATTAAAAATGGTAATAAGATATGGATTGACATATAAAGTAAATATTGTTTTTGAATTTGTGTCTGTGCGAAGAGTTTTAACCCGGGATTAACCAGCTTTCAGAAATGAGGTTTTTTATGTTCTATGTTATGTATGTTTTGTCTATTGTTTTTTTTAAAAGGCAAAAATTTTGATTAGTAAGAAATATAATCTGGATAACAGAATGAAAAGGAGAAATTGGGATAGGATATGAAGATGAGCAGATAATGTAAATGCACATATTACATTTGGCACGTTTTATTGGTTTTTCCAGAAAGATTCTTTATGTTAATATGCCTTGACTGTTTGTATGTCTTGTAAAGCTAACAAAATTTGTTTTTTTTAAAAAAAACAAAAACAAAAATAAGTCAGAGGAAAATAGAAGTGTGATGATTGAATAGCAGATAAACTAGAAAGGAAATGTTATTGAATAAGAGTAAAGAGAAATAATGTGAAATCTGTTAAAGGGAATTTATGTGTCTACATTGAAATGAGATAAATTAGAATGCGATATAAAATAATGTGTTACCTGCTTTGTAAAGATTTATGATGGAAAGCGGTTTTATGTTTTTAGCGTTTAATGATGTTTTGTCTTGTTTGTTTCTTGTTAAAATCAATAAAATTTGTTTCAAAAAAAAAATAACCCAAAAAACCCAAACTGCAAAATCAGATAAGTATAGCCAAACACAAACTGAATTTAATTGATCAAGAGAAAATGACTATGAATTTGAACTTAACCAGACAAACCTATTTTGAACATGCCAACAAGCCAGGAAGATGGCTATCTTATAAATTAAAAGAAAAGAAAGAGAAGAGATTGATATACTAGTTAATAGATAGCAAAGGAGATACATACCAGGAAATAGAACAGAAAAAAGAAATCATTCATAAATACTTTTGAAGATTTATACAAAAGAGAGGATGTCAGTGAAGATAGAATAAGGAATTATCTAGATGAAGTAAAGGATAAGGCAATTGGGGAAGAAATGGCTGAACTATTAAATAAAGACATTACTGAATCGGAATTGAAATCAGCAATAGAGAGCCAGAAAAATAATAAAACCCCGGGCCCAGATGGGATCCCAGGGGAGCTGTACAAGGCAATAGCAGATCAAATCAGACCACTTATGGTGGAAGTCTTTAATGACGTTTTACTGGCAGCCAGGATGCCGGACTCATGGAGGGGGGCGTTGATCTCACTGATCCCGAAGGAAGATACAGATCCCAGATATATAAATAATTACAGGCTGATTTCACTTTTAAATACTGATTACAAAATATTCACACTTATTATAACAAATAGATTAAAAAGGATCTTAAACTTGTATATACATGTAGACCAAAACGGATTTCTCCCAACTAGGCCAATAAAGAACAATTTAAGAATAGTATTAGACGTACTAGAATTTTACGAAGCCCACCCTGAGAAACAAGTAGCACTTATGTTCCTAGATGCAGAGAAGGCTTTCGACAATCTAAATTGGAAATTTTTAATTCAAAAAATTTATAATTTGAATTTGGGCACCAAATTTGAAAATATTATAACAACTATATATGATACACAACAAGCTAATATAATAGTGAATGGAGAATGCACCCGCCCAATAAAGATAGAAAAAGGAGTGAGACAGGGTTGTCCACTCTCTCCCCTGCTCTTCATATTAGCATTAGAGACATTATTAACATGAATTAGGCGGAATTCAGATATAAAGGGATTAACAGTTAAGAAAGAGGAATATAAATTGCAAAAATTTGCGGACGACATGATTTTCTTCATTGAAGAACCAAAAGACAGGGGACCCAAATTGATGAGTGAATTAAAGAAATCTTGCCACAGTTCTTAAGCGAATCACTGCATTAAGTTAGTAACATGGTTGTTAAGTAAATCTGGCTTCTCCATTGATTTTGCTCGTCAGAAAGTGCAAAAGCTGTACATCTGATATTGCAATTGTCCTAAATATGAACCAGTTGCCAAGCATCTGAATTTTGATCATGTGATCATGAGGATGCTGCAATGTAAGTGCGAAAAACAGTCATAAGTTACTTTTTTCAGTACTGTTGTGACTTTAAATGTCACTAAATGAACTGTTCTAAGTCGATGACTATCTGCATTTAAATTTTAAAGGCCACAAGACTCAAGATTTGATCTGACAAAAGATAGAAAAGCATCCAAACTTCTGCAATTTATTGTGGGCTTGTGCATGTGTGTGGGTTGGCACTATTGGATGAAACTAGTAGGCATGGTAGATCTTTCCAAAGAAAGTAATTTTGCAGAATTTCAACCTTTTTGTAATACTTTTTCATAACTTTCATAAGTGGGGTAGGGAGAGGAGACAGTATACTTATGGGGAGATGCTAAGGTGTCCTAGCTTTATTTCTCTGCACAGCGCCTTGTTGTCCTTCCTTCATTGGAAGGGGTCATACTCCACATAGAGACAAAGGAACTTGCGACTTTTCCTGCTGGAAAGTCGTAAGAAAGTTCCCTCCCTTTCTTGTTGACTTTCTGAAGAAGCCAGCAGGGAAGTTCACAAATGGTGATCACATGATATAAGTAGCAATCCATCATAAATGCAAACAAATTGCCAAGAGCCTAGATTGCAATTAGGTAACCCTGGGGCTGGTGCCACAATCTTAAGTTTGAGCATCTGCCAAAAGTCCTTTCATTTAACATTTTTGTAATTTTGAACAGTCACTGAACAAATAGTCATAAGTTAAGGACCACTTCTATTTTATTCCTGAACAGACTAATAGCAATACTTTCATCAAATACAGCATTGATTTTTCAGAAACAGAATGAGGCTGAATACCAGTCATTTCTGATCAAATTTAAGTAATAAGGAAGGTAGACCAACAAGCTTTGAGTAAATCCTTGTATCTGACAAGTGACACTAAGATTTCCCTTATTTTGTTCCTAAAGATCTATCAAAAGCAGCAGTGAATTAGCATCCCAGTATAATAGCATACACTTCAGTCTGATCTGTTGAGATTATAAAAGTATGTTAAGAAGCAAAGAAAAAAGTATTATTCAATTACATCATTCTAGAATAAACCTTTGATGATTTTACAGTGAAATGATTTCTTATGCTATAGTTCAAATGGAAATCACAGCAATTTATAACTTGGGAACATCCCAGTTTTATTCATTGTTCCAACAGGAAGTTAAAGTAGCAGCTTTATGTTAAACAAATGGTCTACTCAAACCTCATTTCTTACTCTTTATGTTCCATGATAGCTTGAAAAAGAGAAATATACAATTACAGGAGTCTATGAATGTATATGCTTTTAAATTAGAATAATTGTGCAAATGGCATTCTGATTAATCAAGCCTTACCATATCCAGGACATAATAGCTGAAATGTTCCTTGTAAGCAACTTTACAGGGTACTGATACTGGTTACTCTATCCATTAACCTGAAAAACCAGCTGTTCTTCTATCAGGAAGCTATTTGCACAAAACACACACCCAGTAGCGTGATGCAATATTTATCACCAGTAGACAATTATCAAAGTACAAGGAAATACCTGCAGCACTAACCCTATTAATTTCCAAAGGAAAAAGGAAATTTTGTCTTCCATTATAAAAAACTAAAATGAGTATGTGAAATGTCAGCCTTTTAAGAATAATTATTGACTCTCATTTCTAATCACATAAGATGATCTTGTGCCTATCTCTGTGTAAGGATAAATAACTAACCACCAATCAATCACAAATTTCCTACTTCCTCCTAGGATCTAATATATACTGTACATATTGTGAGCAGAATTGCTAAGAGTATAAGGTTTAAGAAACAGATTCATCATACCAAGTTAGAACACGATCTCTTCTTCTACTATTTCTCATATTAATTAGCATTGTTTTCCCATTGGCATCTTAAATTCTGGGTATTATAATCTGGGTATTATAATCCAACATACCCAGAGGGCAACAGATCAGAAAAAAGGCTAATTTTATTATTGCAGTTGTTGCACAGTCAGCCAGATGTTTAGACTGGATTTGACACTTTTACCCATCTGTCAAGTCTTTCCCAAGGATGTTGTTCAATGAATTCAAGATATCGTGGATGTAAGCTGTTGCAGTAAAGCTGCCTTTTTGAAGAGACTGGTAGTGGTTTTGTCAATGTTGATGGTATTCAAGTTGTGCTCCAGATATTTTGGCATCAACCATGTGATTCAATTAACAACTGCAGTGATTTGCTTAATAACCATGCCCAAAAAGGTCATAAAATCAGGCACAATTCATTTAACAAGTGCCTTGCAACAGAAATTCTGTTCCCAATTTATTAGAAAACAATGCTGTAATCATATTAATTTAAGAAATTAATTTATTAAGTGGTGTGGTGGCTCAGTGGCTAAGACACTGAGCTTGTCAATCAGAAAGGTCAGCAGTTCGGCGGTTCAATTCCCTAGTGCCACGTAATGGAGTGAGCTCCCATTACTTGCCCCAGCTTCTGCCAACCTAAAAGTTCGAAAGCATGTAAAAATGCAAGTAGAAAAATAGGGATCACCTCAGAGGGAAGGTAACAGCATTCTGTGCGCCTTCGGCGTCTAGTCATGCCAGCCATATGACCATGGAATTGCCATCAGACAGCGCTGGCTCTTCAGCTTAGAAACAGAGATGAGCACTGCCCCCTAGAGCCGGAAATTACTAGCATGCATGTGTGACGGGAACCTTTGCCTTTACCTTACACATTCATTCATTCATTTATTCATTCATTCATTCATTTTATTTATTTATTTTATTATTATGCCTTCTATAATGCTTGGTGGTCACATGACTGAGTGCGCGTGGCCAGGTGGCCACGTGATTGGCAAACCAAACACAAGTGGCCCTCGCTCCAATTGCTTAGCATGTGTTCTAATTTATGACTGACCTCCCCAGAGCTACTTGACTGTTTTTGGAGTTTTGACAGCCATCCACACACCCACACCCACACCCACACTCCCTTCTAACCCTGCTGGACTAGAAGATGACCTCCAAGATCCCTTCCAGGCTAGCCCTAGATTGCTGTGCTGCTTCAGAGAGTTTTCTGAAGCCAGGGTTTGTGTCCTTCCTTCCTCTCCTTTTTTTTTTTCTCTCTCCCTACCTTCTTCCATGTACTAAAATTGAAATGCTATGTTGATAGTGATTATGCAAATGATGTAAAAACCAGAAAGTCCAATTCTGGGATTGTGATATTGTTTGGAGGGGCTTTAATTGGTTGGAAGTCCAGCAAGAAAACAACCGTAGCCATTTCTACTGTGGAGGTAGAATTTATTGCTTTATCTGAATTCTGTTCGGAGATAACTTGGTATGTACAACTGTTATTAGGATTTAAATATAAAGGTAACTGAGCCTGCCTTAGTCCATGAAGACAACACTGCTTCCATTAAAATGGCTACAGGTGACAGAGTAAAGAGTAGAAGCAAGCATGTGGATATTAAGTATTGTAATGTAAGAGAGGTCATCAGTGTAAATTGATTATCTTGCTTCATTGTTCTTCAGAAGACAATTTGGCCAACATAATGAGCAAGCCATTGGGTGGAGTGCACCATGGAAAGAATATAAAGTTAATTGGATTTATGTCTCTTCCAGTTATGAAGGGAGGAGTGTCAGAGTATTCATTTACTGGCAGAGACATAGTTAACAGAGTCAGTGAGTAGGCATAATAACAGACCAACCAATAGGAGCTGACCTGGAAAGTGAAACTAGAAGTTCTCTCTCTGTTTTACTTGCTGGCATGCTGCTGAAGTTAAGTTACTTGCAACATGTTTACTTCTGTCTGAGTTTGCTCCATGTTGGAGAAATCTACAACTGGTTTGTAAAATTTATTTATTATGTTTATAAAGACATTAAATGAAGCATCAGCCACCTGTGTTTATTTTTCTGGCACTGAGTTAATGCTGCAAAACTCTGAACAACTTCCCCAGTTGCCCCAGCTCACGGAGCCGTCCTATACTTCCAATGTAGCCAGCAGGGCCATAGGGCAGACAAATGCTTGGCACTCACTCCCCCACCAAGAGGGGGACCACCTGCTCCCGCTGAGCCAAAAAACTGCAATGAAAGGCAAGAGAGAGGTTGAGCACAGTATACCAGGCCATAGAGTTCTCCTTCTATGATGACCCAGGGCATGGCACGAAAGCAATGCAGCCAGAGAACAGGTCTAACTCCACTTTATTGTTCCAACTTTGCCCCCAAACATCCCCACATGTACTGGAACAAAGCTCTCTCACACACTTTTAGCAGCCTCTGGCTGCGAGTGGTCCAGTAAGCAAGGTTTAACCAAACAGTAACCAGGGCCAGCAGTCCAGCAAAGCAGGCAAACTGGGCAAGCTTCATAAGACAGAGCACAGTAATTTCCAGGCGTTGACAAGTGCACACAAAGCTCCACAAATTCAATGCTTGTTCCCAACAAATGCCCCACCCATCAGCACCTCCTTACATCTCAGTCTCCAGGTGTGCCTTGTGAAGGGGGTGGGGCACTCTCCTCCCTTGTAACCAGCTCAGTCTGCATTGGTCTCACCTTCACTCTTCTCTGCGTGCTCTAGGATCAGGAGGGAATGGTCCTTGCTCTTCGCCTGAACTCTATCTCTCCTGCTTCTTCCTGTCTTCAAGATGTTCTAATCTTGAAAAGCCTTGCCCGGACTGACTCTGCCCTTTCCCAGTTTCCTCCAAGGCCAATGGAGCAGCCAGCTCAATATCTGTCAGCTCTTGTTGCAGCTCATCTTCCCCCGCAGATTCAGACTCCGATGGGGGCATGACACCTTCCTTCGTAGTGAGGGAATTATGACTGAGGGGGACCAGTACCTGGCCCCTTATGAGAGCAAAGATGAGGGAGAGAGTGACCCAATGGTAAGTGAAGCCATCCGCCCCTTCTCTGCCCTACTGAGGATCGTAGCACCCAAGTTGGGAGCCCAGGGAGAATTGAAGGCACTCATAGACACGGGCTGCACCTGATCCTTAATGAACCTGTCCACAGTGCTAAAACTAGGAATACGATGAGGATGCTTCCCCAGTCTGTGAGGTTTGAGCAGGTGGATGGATCCCTAATAGGACACTCCCCCCCCCATGCACCTGACTGAGCCCATGTGATTAGAGATAGGTGAGCAGCAGGAGATCATCCAGTTCACAATAGCACTGAAAATGATGGAGGCAGTGATCCTGGGGATATCCTGGCTCGAAAAGTGGGGCCCAACCTGAACAGAAAAGAGAGAAGAAGATGAGCATAAGGAGGGGGAAAGTACAATAAAACTTATTTAAAAAGGAGGGGATTCTTCTACTTTCCCCATTGGAGACTCAAGGGAGAGGCTGAATGGCAAAGTGAGAAGGCGGAGGAGGCGAGCAGCTGACAGCAGCCTCAGAGCAGCAGCCAGAGGCCCAGCTCATCCCCCAAGAGTATCAGGATCTGAGGGGAGTGCTCAGCAAAGAGGAATGTGACGTCCTACCCCCTTACCACTCTACTGACTGCAAGATAGAGATCCTGCCAGGGGCGAAACTCCCCAAGTCGAAGATTTATTCTATGACTCCAAAACAGTTGGAGGAGCTGAGAAACTACATTTATAAGAACCTGGCCAGGGGGTTCAGCCAGCCAGCCAAGTCCCGGGTAGCAGCCCCCGTACTGTTCAAGGAGCAGAAGGCCAGGTCACTGAGGCTATGCATAGATTTTTGGGTTATCAATGGGGTATGCATGGAGAACATGCACTCCCTCCCCCTAATAAAGGACATGTTGGGCCATTTGGCCAAAGAGAAGATTTTCATCAGGCTAGACCTGAGGGAGGCATGCTACCAAGTAAGAATCAAGGAGGGCGACATGGAAGACTGCTTTTAATTGCCTGCTGGGGAGCTTCCAGTTGAAAGTGATGCCATTTGGCCTCCAAGGAGCCCCCGCAGTGTTTATACAGCTAACAAGGTAGTGTATGAACACCTGTACCTGAACAATATTCTCATCTTCTCCAAAACGATGGAGGAGCATGTGAAGTTAGTGCACCAGGTGCTCAAGAAGCTTCTAGCAGCAAATCTATATGCTAAGTTGTCTTAGTACGAATTCCACAAGACCCACCTAGACTACCTGGACTACCAAATGTCAAGTGAAGGTGTGGAGATGGACCCAGGAAACATAAAAGCCATACTCGAATGGTAGACCTCCTGAACCCGCAAGCAGCTGCAGGGTTTTTTTGGGATTCACAAATTTCTATAGGCAGTTTATCCCTTCATTTGCCAAGAACACTACCTATCACTGAGCTGCTAAAGATAGGAAAGGGGGAGGGAAGCCGCGCCTTAGCCAGACTCTAAAGTGGATAATGGATTCCAACCACTGCACCACAATTCCTCAGGCCACTCCAGAAGGCATTGGTTTAAGGACTAATGTATCACTTTAATGCTATATAGCCATTATGGCAAACCTACAGCACATGTGCCACAGGTGGCACTCAGAGCCCTCTGTGGGCATGCCAGTCATTGCCCCAACCCAGCTTCACTATGCATGCACACATGCCACCTGCTGGCCAGCTGGTCTTCATGTCTCTGCCGCGCATATGCAGGGGTGGGATGGGGTCTTTCCTGATTTCCACAGTTCCCCCCCCCCAGCACACCCTACCTTCCCCCCCCCAGCATCTCTTAGCTTTCTCCTGCATTCCTACCTCCGGTACCTTCCCCAGTCTCCACAGTTTCTCTCCTCTGCATGTCCTAGCATTCTCCTGCATTTGTGCCTCCTGTGCCTTCCCCGATCTCCGCAGGTTCCACCCTCTGAAGGTGCCTCTCCATGGCAGGAATACAGAACAAAGCTAGGGTGTGCTGGGGGGAACTGCGGAGATCGGGGAAGGCACCCAAGGCAGAAATGCAGGAGAAAGCTAGGGCATGTTGGGGGAGGGGGGAACTGCAGAGATCGGGGAAGGCACCCGAGGCAGAAATGCAGGAGAAAGGTAGGGCGTCGGGGAGGGGAACGACCTGCAGAGATTGGGGAAGGCATGGGAGGCAGAATTGCAGGAGAAAGCTAGGGGGAAGAAACTGCAGAAATCATGAGGTCCTCCTGCACCCCATTCTGGGCCTGAAAAGCCTCCACCAATCTGGAAGCCAAAATGGGGCCTGGGGGTGGGGCCCCATCCAACAGGACCTCATGTGGCTGCTGGAGCAGCAGGCCAGGCAATGTGTTGGTGCCATTGCCATGAGGTGAGACAGGTGTTGAAGCATGGATGTCTTGGCTGCAGGGATCCTGAAATAAGCTGGTACAGGGCTGTGGGGCAGCTCCAACCCCCCACCTCACCTCATGGCCATGGCACCAACACATCACTTAGCCTCCTGCTATGTTGCAGCCATATGAGCAAACAGAAAAAGTGGGCTGATGGCCACGTGAAGTCCTGTGGAGAGGTTGCCAGAGCTGCTGCCATGAGGTAAGGCAGGTGATGGAGTGTGGGTGGCCTGGCTGCAGGGGCTATAAGGTAAACCTGTGTGGGGCATGTGGGGTAGCTCCACCCCCCACCTCATCTTGTGGCAGTGGCACCACGAGCAACCAGCTACATGGGTGCTTAAGTCGGGCTTATTGGGGGGGATTATTATTTTGGGGGGTAGGGCTTATTTTGGGGGGTAGAGCTTATATTGGGTGCCCACACAAAAATGTGGTAAGGCTAACTTTTTGGGATAGCTCTTATTTTGGGGAACATATGGTATCACCTATACATAAAACAAGGGAACAGGCTTTCTGTGATGACTTTATTTCTTCTGTTCCCAGAACATTGTCTCATATTATAGCTAGCTCTTGAGTAAGATCTTACGTTGTCCTCACAGCAGCAGCACTGGCGCATCGCATGGCTTCTTACCCTGCTGTGAGCAAGCAGAAGTGGGGCTCCCTTAAAGTACATGGGGGGGAGGGAATAATTATTTTGGAGCCCAAAAGAAAATAAGACCAGGTCTTATTTTCAAAGAAACATAGTAGTGTATTAAATTTACAATTATCCAAGTGTTCCACTTTATCACATTCAGGGTAATTAGTGCATAATTAGAGGAATGTGTCAGCATTCCAATTAAACTCTTCATGCAATTCAAAACTCCAAGACAAAGTCCATCAAATTAAGAATTTATTAGAGAAGTGGTATTGGCACATGTGGAGAAACCTGAACCTGAATTCCTGCTTTTCCCCTCTTGCCCACTAAAACTCACATCCTACCCCCGTCACATTAGCCAATCCACCTCAATTCTCAACTACCACCAATTCCAGTCAATTCCTTCCAAATGCCAGCAACTTGTCCTTGATCTCTGGTGAAAGAATGTTGTTGTGGTTATACTCCCTTCAGTGCTCTCCCATTCTCACAGCTCACCCATCCCCCACTGTGGCAGCCCTAAATATGAATCAAGATGGATCTGGGGCTGACAGGCTTCCTCCCCTCAAGTGTTGATAATGTCCTGAAATGAGACAAGTGACAGGAGGTTAGGAATCAAAACCAACTAACCACCCCTTCCCCATCCAGGGGGCCCCTTTGGCTTATCGGATTTTTTGTGTGTGAAACTGCTTTACCAACCTATCGTCCTTTACATCCCAACTCTTCACCCAGGTGGCATCAGACAAAGGGTACCCCCTTCCAATGGATTAGGCATTGTAATCAAACCCTATGTAATCTAGAGTCTAAGATTTTCTTTACCTCATAATGCTTCTCACTCTAGATTACTATTGGCTTGGAGTGGGCTGATCTCATGGTCTCAATTGTGAGCAAACAGCCAGTTTCAATAAACTACTATGGAATACTGGATGCACTTTCCCTAGCAAGCAAGGGAGACTTAGTTGAACAGTTACCAGATTTATCACTTTCATTACTGGGAATGGTCCTAGGAATTTTGGACCTAGTTTCTTTGCAGACAACTTTAAGATATTAAGTGACCCAATCTCCCACTTTAAAGGGGGCTTGCGGGGATCGGTGCTTATCCGCCCGCCACTTGTATTTTTTAGCTGCTTGGGCGAGGGCATGCTTGATCTTGTCCCACCCCCGTTTTAATGAGTTCATCCACTTGGCTAGGGACATTGAGGTTGGAGACTCTCTAGGTAGCTCAGGCATAGGTACCAAGTCCATTCTGCTGATGACTTGGAAAAGGGTTAAGCCTGTGCTACTGTGGACTGTGTTGTTCTAGGCTACTTCTACAAAAGGTAGCAGATTGGCCCAATTTTCTTGCTGATAGTCTACACAGCATCTCAGGTACTGTTCCACCATGGTGTTCATCCATTTGTGCTCAGATGAAAAGCTGAGCTCAGCCCCTGAGAGGACCCAATGGACCCTAGGAACTCCCTCCAGAACTTTGAGGTAAACTGGACTCCCTGATCAGAATTAATCTGCCATGGCACTCCATGCAGCCTATAAATCTGTTTGATGAATATTTTTGCTAGTTTCTTACTTGATGGTAATCCAGAGCAAGCAGCGAAATGTGCTTACTTAGAAAACAAATCAGGGGAGCTTCTAGTGACGTTGCATTGTGGCAGTTCAGGAGAAATCTGCTCTGATCTCCTGAGCCGGGATTTTCACCTCTGGACAGCCGTTCGTGGTGATGTCTGGTCCTGGAGGAATTGACAAGGTGAGGATAAACTCTTGAAGACAGTTTGGGAGGTTGCGATCCTGAAACATTGAAGAGAGCCCAAAGTCCGAGGCGAAAGAAGTCAGCCTGTGTGGCTAGACCTGGAGACGTGACAAACTAGCTAGCAGGAAGAAGCAAAATGGCAGTGGATGAAGAGATGGCGATTGCATGAGGTCAGAAGCTTTATTTGGATTACAATTCATTTGGATATCATTTGAAAGAACAATCAAGCAGACTAAGGAAACCCAGGGTGAAAGTGGGGAGAGTGGGAATCAGCAGCAGCGTTCTAACCTACCACCCCTAATGCTGGGACAATAGTGAAATTAATAGTGAAAATAAGAAAATAAGATGAATCTTGATGGAAAATTGGAGTGTGGTGTGAAAGTTGAGAAGTTATTTTCAGAAGGTTCTGTTTCCTTTTGACAGCTTGAAACGAATTTGTTATAATCAAGTTAACTGAAAAAAAAAAAAAGATCTGATAAGAACCTAAATGGAAAGAAGAGTGACTGTACCATTCTTAAATATGGCCATTGAGAAATCTAAACTCTGGTAAACCGTTTAATTGCGAATGAAGAGACTTATAAACTTGTAACTGGAAAAATATTGTTTTCAACTACAAGAACATTGGTATATATTTAATTAGTTTACTGTTATATTATAGATAGAAGGAACATTGTATCAGATAACATATAATTCTTTTTACTGATTTACTTAGTAGCTGATTACTTTAGATTTCCTATTTTTCTTATATAGATACTTTTTGTTGGTACCTTCATAATACACAATTCTTATTTTAAGTATTGAAGTGCTGGTATAATTAAGAGTTATATATTGAAGATAACATATAATAATGTGTTTGGATAACCCTAATTGATTTTGATAAAAGGAAGGTGGTAATTAATTGTCCTACTTAACCCTTTTCCCAGTGATTTATTGTGATGGAATGAAATTATAGTATTTATTATAACAACACCATAGATATTTTTTCTCTAACATAGATTGCTAAGAGTTAAAAATTAAGTGTATACTGATTGTGATGGAATTTGGTGAGTAGTTAATCAAAGGTGATATTGTCTGATACGTGTTTGTATTGAAAAATAGTGGTTGATATCAATTAGGAAAACTTCAGCATTAATAATTAAGAGACTCTGTTTATTAGAAAATCATAGAATTGATGGTAATTTGGGATAGTATATACAGGATAATAGATGAACAGGCCAAAATTATTAAAGATATGACAAGTATCACCACTACTAAGACAGGGAAAAAACCTGTGTCAACAGTGGCACCATCCAGTCCAGCAGTTTCAACCCAATGAACAACTGAAGGAATGTTGGCCCCTGAGAAATCGACTACCACAACCAGTGCCCAATCAGTGCAAACCTCCCTATTAGCAATCCAGAATACAATGCTAATGCTACAAGAATCTATGGCCAAAAATCACATTGAAAGTAAAGCAGACCGGGAAGCAATGAAAACTGAGCTGAAATTAGAAATAGGGGAAATGAAAACTGAAATCAGAAACCTGGACGAAAAAATAGGCTTGATCCAGGAATCAACTAAGAAAAATGAAGAAAAAATCAAGATAATTGAACAACAATCCAAACAAAATGAGAAAAGCTAGAACTTATGAACCATAAAATTATGATTCACAACAAGAAACTGTAGAGGCCTTAATCCACCTTGAGATGGATAGAGCCTCTTATTATTTGAGATTTCAGAATGTACAGAGGAGGACTTAACATCGGTGATGGCTAAACTTCTAGCAGATTTCCTTCAAAGAGATAAAGATGAGATGATAAATGAATTTGATGACATCTAGAGTCTATACCAGTTATGCGAGATGGCACAGACTCCCTCAAGAGGTCCATATCAGATTTGCCAGAAGGAAAGTCAGAGATATTATTTACAAGATTTCAAGATTAGAGACAATAAAATATAAGGATAAAGAAATAATAGTACTGAAACAAATACCAAGAAAAGTCCAGGAACAGAGGAAGGATTATCGATTCCTCACTAATTATTTAAATAAATAAAAACATTCTTTTAGGTTGATTACCTCAGAAGGTATTCTGACATCCTGGAATGAAAAAAGAGTGAAAAATGATAACCTAAATAAAGCACAAGAGTTCTTTGAACAGCTGGGTGGATCAGAGGAGGAAACAAGCAGCATAGACGGATTGGAAACGCTAAGTCAAGAAGAAATACAACAAAGAACTAAAGAACGAGAGGAAAACCAAAACAAAGAAGGTAGAGGTGAAAGATCCACCCGAGAAGAAACAGGAATCAAAACCAGAAGTCAAACAATAGCCAAAACCAATGAGAGGTAACATCTAAAATAAGAAAGAATGGGGAAAGGATTAACACTGACTTCTATAAATATTAATGGTTTAAACAATCCATCAAAAAGGAAAAAAGTACTTTTTAAACTTGAAAAGCTGAAATTGGATATAATATGTCTTCAAGAGATTTGTATCAAACCACAAGAACAGAAATACTGTATTTACAAAACAAAAAGCTAGGGAAACTATACACATCGCTAGCAGAGGAAAAAAAGAGAGTATTATATAACAAAGAACTTGCGTCGCAGTGGTACAGCATGCGATCTTTAAGCTCTAAGATTGCTGCTGATATCTCCATTGCAGGACAGTCCCAACGGATCTAAACCATCCCGTAGAAACGGTGACAGAGGAGGGCACATTCTGTCAATCCCAGGGACATCGCAAAGTCCCTGGTAGATCCAGGAGAAGCCCTTTTTTCCTGCAGTGGAGAAGCAGCCATTAAAGCTGCTGAAGCTGGGTCAGCTCCAGAACAGAAGAAAGCTGGAAAGAAAGTGTATCAGTTTGGTGAGATAATTTCCTACTTATTTTTTTCTGGAGAAAACACCCTAAAAGACTAAAAATTAAATTTAAAGGTGAAGATAAAAGTGCTCAAGCGGCGACATTAAGCACAAATTAAACCTGAAGGTTTTTTTTTTCTTTTTATTGGAACTTTGGATTTTGTTAAAACTTTTTAATTTTTAAACTGGACTGGTCTTTCCTTTTTAATTTTTTTTTTTTTCCCTTCAAAATAACTCTTTGGAAAAGTTTTTTATTCTCTTGCTTTTTCTTTTTAATAATTTTAGATTCGTTATATTTTTTTATTATTCCTGATTTTAATATTAGAGGGGAAGGGAAAGGAAAGGGAAATAAGTAGTCGAACCACAGACAACTACAATGATCTAATACATATCGATTTTACAGTAGACAATGTTGAAAAAGCACTATGCAATCTAAAACCATCTCTATCTATTGGACTGGACAGAATATGTACCTACTTCTTAAAAAAGCTATCCACTGCCATAGCCAAACCTCTAAGCATAATCTTCAAAAAATCTTTCAGGACCAGCTCCTTGCCAAAACTATGGTCACAAGCCACTATCATCCCCATCTTCAAAAAGGGAGACCCCAGCCTAGTTGAAAATTACAATCTCTTTATGCTGCGTCACCTGTAAAGTCATGGAATCAATTATTAACCAATCCATTATCCTCCACTTAGAGACAAACAACCTACTATCTAATAAACAATTTGGTTTCAGAAAAAAACTATCCTGCAATCTGCAACTCTTACACTGCAAAAACATATGGACTACACAACTTGATCAGGGCAAAACAAGATATGCAATCTATATAGACTTCTGTAAAGCCTTTGATTCAGTGGTACATGACAAACTACTCCTAAAACTAAAATCTTATGGTATCTCTGGACACCTGCATAACTGGATAGAAGCATTCCTGTCAAACAGACAACAAATGGTCAAAATTGGGAGTGTCCTATCAAATTCTGTACCTGTCAACAGTGGTGTCCCCCAAGGCAGTGTTCTAGGACCAACTCTCTTCATTCTCTACATAAATGGCCTCTGTGATCATATTAAGAGCAACTGCGTTCTCTTCGCTGATGATGTAAAGCTATTCAACACCACAGACAATACTGCTATCCTTCAAAAAGACCTCAACTATGTATCAGAATGGTCAAACAAACGGGCAACTTCAAATCTCAACAAATAAATGCTCTGTCTTACATATTGGAAAAAAAATCAGAAAATAAAATACAGGCTGAATAGTCAAGATCTTGTTGATGATCCAAACTCTGTCAAGGATCTTGGAGTACTCATCTCTAATGATCTAAGTGCTAGAGCCCACTGTAACTACATAGCCAAAAAGGCATTAAGAGTTGTTAACCTATTCTTACGTAGCTTTTTCTCTGGTAATATTACACTACTAACTAGAGCATACAAAACGTTTGCTAGACCAATACTTGAATACAGCTCATCAGTCTGGAACCCACATTACGTATCTGATATTAACACAGTTGAGAAAGTCCAGAAATATTTCACAAGAAGAGTTCTCCACTCCTCTACTCATTGTAGAATACCTTATGCCACCAGACTCAAAATTCTAGACCTAGAAAACCAAGAACTATGCCACCTTCGGTCTGATCTAAGTATAGTATATAAAATCATACATTGCAATGTCCTACCTGTCAATGAATACTTCAGCTTCAACCATAACAATACAAGAGCAAACAATAGATACAAACTCAAGATTAATCGCACCAAACTTGATTGCAGGAAATATGACTTTAGCAACAGAGTGGTCAATGTCTGGAATACTCTACCTGACTCTGTGGTTTCTTCCCCAAACCTCAAAAACTTTAACCTTAGACTTTCTACTATTGACCTCAACCCTTTCCTAAGAGGTCTGTAGGGGGTGTGCATAAGCACACCAACATGCCTACCATCCCTGTCCTATTGTTTTTTTATTTTTATTTTTCTTATATGTATCCATGTATTCATAACTTTGTTTTTACTTATACCTATTATCTTGTAAGCAACTGACAAACCAAATAAATAAATAAAATAAAATAAATAAATCATGGAAGGAGGCCCATATTGATCCCTAAAGAGGGTGCAGATGCCACCCAGGTAAAAAATTATAGACCAGTATCTCTTTTCAACACAGATTACAAAATTTTTATGAGTGTGATGGTGGAAAGACTGAAGCTAATTCTTAATGAAAGAATTTACCCTAACCAGAATGGATTTCTTTCCATGAGACAGATTAGAAATAATACAAGAATGATAATTGATATATTAGAATACTATGAAACACACCCAGGATGCCAAGTTGCTTTTGACTTCCTGGATGCACAAAAGGCATTTGACAACCTAAACTGGGAATTTATGAAAAGCCAGATAAACTTGATGAAATTCAGGGATAACTTCGCAAAGATGTTAGATTTGATTTATTTAACTCAGAAAGCAAGAGTAATGATAAATGGAGAATTTACCAATCCTTTTGAAATAAAAAGGGGTGTCAGACAGGGATGTCCATTGTCGCCTCTGCTTTTTATTACAATATTAGAAACATTACTGGACAGAATTAGAATGAATGAGGAAATTAAAGGTACGAAGATTAAAAGACAAGAATATAAATTACAGGCATTTGCTGATGATGTGGTTGTTATTATAGAGGATCCAATAGAGTCAGGACCAACCTTATTAAAAGAAATTGATAAATTCGGTAAACTAGCTGGGTTGTAAATCAGTAAGGAAAAAACCAAAATGTTAGTTAAAAATATAACAAATAATAAACAAAAAGAAATAGAAGAAATAATGGGACTACAAATTGTTAACAAGATTAAATATTTAGGTATATGGTTAAGACCCAAAACAATAACTTTGAAAGAAGACAATTATGTTAAACTACAGTATTACAACCAATAGGAAGAGATTTGGAAATATGGAGAAAAATGCAGATTTTTTTACTAGGCAGAATTGCCACAATTAAAATGAATGTTCTACCCAAATTGCTTTATTTATTCCAAACGATCCCTATATTATTGGATAAATCATTTTTCAAAGAATTGGATAAAATTACTATGAAATTCATTTGGGCAGGCAAGGTCAAGAATTAAGAAAATTTATTTACAAGACAATTAAGGGCAGAGGCGGCTTTGGTCTCCCTGCCTGGGAGATCTATTATAAAGCAGCAATGTTAATGTGGATAAAGGATTGGATTAAATTGGAAAACAAAAGAATTCTAACATTAGACTTACAAATCAGGTGGCATGCCTTCTTGTGGAACCCGAGTAGTAAAAGTCACTCATACTTTCAGAGACATACTTTATGCAAATCTTTGATAAAAACCTGGTCTGATATTAGGAAAAACCATTATATTAAAGTTCTGTTATGGTTGTCAACAATGGAGGCAATGTTCCACCCTAATACAATGGACATCAGTAAAAAGCTAAAATATCACCAAATTTTAGACAAAGAAGGAAAGCTCAAATTGACCCAAGAGTTAGAAAACCAAAAAATAATGATTGATCATTGGTCCTATTTCCAAATAGCAATAAGATATGAGAAAGATTTAAAAGAATTCGGAATAAAATCAAAGAGCACTAAAAATTTTTTTTATTAAATAAATTTTATTGATTTTACAATTAATACAAACCAACAACACATACATAAATGAAAGAGAGAAAAAGAAGGGAGAAGAAAATAGAAAGAAAAAAATAGAAAACAATTAAAAACATTCTCATCTTCAACAGTTTGTAAGACCTCTTTTTTATCCTTATTTTATGCCATATACACACACCTAATCCTTACATATCTGTGTATCACTACTATGGATTTATCCTATCCTCTTTTGCCTTTTAGTGTAAAGTCTATCTTTGGTCTATCCATTTGTACCAGCAGTTCCAGCTGTTGTAGTATATTGGAGTGTCTTTATTTTTTAATGCCAAAGTTAATTTGTCCATTTCTGCACAACTTGAAATTTTTTGAATGATCATCTCCTCTGATGGAACATGAGACTGCTTCCAACATTGTGCAAAAGCCAATCTGGCCACTGTCAAAATGTGTATTATTATATATTTCACTTTTTTTGATATTTGTTTATCAAAGATCCCTAACAGAAAGGACTCTGGTTTGAATTTGATCTGTTCTCTTGTCATTTCTTCCGGCCAATTTCTAATTTTATGCCAATACTTTTGAGCTTCTGTACAGGACCACCACATATGGAAAAAAGTTCCCTCTTTTTTTTTTTGCATTTCCAGAAATTTGGACTCATATTGGGATGCATCTTTGCTAATCTCGAAGGAGGAAAGTGCCATCTATAAAACATTTTATAGGCATTTTCTTTGTATGCTACCGATTTTGTAATTTTATTATTTCTACCCCAGACCTTTTCCCATTCTGTTATGGTGATGCTACGTCCTATATTCCTACTCCAGGCTATCATGTTCCCTTTTACAATTTCTTTTTGTAATTCTACTTCTAATAAATAATTATAAAATTTTGTTATTTTTTTTTTTGCCTGATCCTAATAAAATTTTATCTAATTGCTGGAGTTTATTGTTAATTCCGAATTTTTTCTTGTCTTGTTTATATCTACTTTGAATTTGAAGATATGCCCACTGATCAATTTTTAGTCCCCGCTCTTGAAGTTCTTGCCGCGATTTCAAATTTCCTTGTGTATCCAATAGGTCCTTATATTTAATCATTTTAGTGATATCCAGATTATTTGGGTGAATCATCGCTTCCATTGTTGAAATCCAAATTGGTATTTTTAAATAGAGTTTTTTCCATATTTTCTTCCAATTAGTTAATAATGAGTCTCTGATTAGGTGTCTGTGGAAATATTTCTGGCTAGTTTTCCCTACATCCCATAAAAAAGCATGCCACCCCCTCTGCAAGTTATGGCTTTCTAAGAATAATATTCGCTTATTGGTTAAATTCACCCATTCCTTCAGAGGCTACACTATAGTACAACTCCCAATTTGGAAGTGCCAGCCCTCCCCTACTCTTCATATCCTGCATTGACTTTAAATTTATTCTAGATTTTTTTCCCTTGCCAGATAAATTTTACAGTTATTTTATTAAGTTCTTCAAAAAAAAATTGTGTACTTTGATTGGGATCGTCTGAAATATATAGAGAAATTTTGGGAGAATATGCATTTTAATAGCAGCAATCCTGCCTACTAATGAAAGTTGCAGCTTACCCCATGTTTCTAAATCCTTCTTTACCTGTTGCATCAATTTATCATAATTATTTTCCTTAAGTGTCTTACAATGTGCTGTCAACCATATTCCTAAGTATTTAACTTTCTTTATCACATGTATTCCCATAACTTCTTCTAGTTCTATTTTCTGTTGTTCTGTTAAATTTTTAGTCATTAATTTTGTTTTCTTCCTATTAATTTTAAGTCCTGCTACTGCTCCAAATTTTTCTAATTCATTCATCAATTTTTGTCCTCTTTCTATTGGTTCCTCAATGAAAAAAATCATATCATCTGCAAACGCTTGCAATTTATATTCTTCTTTCTTAACCTTTAATCCTTTTATGTCTGGGTTCTGTCTAATTCGCATTAGTAATATTTCTAATGATAATATGAAGAGCAGGGGTGAGAGTAGGCAGCCCTGTCTGACTCCTTTTTCTATTTTTATTGGGCGGGTATATTCCCCGTTTATTATAATATTAGCCTGTTGTGTATCATAAATGGTTGTTATAATATTTTCAAATTTGGTGCCTAAATTCATATTATAAATTTTTTGGATTAAAAATTGCCAATTTAAATTATCAAAGGCCTTCTCTGCATCTAAAAACATAAGTGCAATTTGTTTTTCGGGGTGGGTTTCATAAAATTCTAAGACATCTAGTACTATTCTTAAGTTGTTCCTGATTTGTCTGGTCGGGAGAAATCCATTTTGAACTTCATATATATGCTCATTTAACATTCTTTTTAGTCTACTTGCTATAATAGAAGTGAATATTTTGTAATCAGTATTTAACAGTGAAATTGGCCTATAATTATATATATATATATCAGGGATCTGAATCCTCCTTTGGGATCAGTGAAATCAATGCCCCCCTCCATGAGTCCGGCATCCTGGCTGCCAATAAGACGTCATTAAAAACTTCCACCATAAGAGGTCCTATTTGTTCTGCTATTGCCTTGTACAGCTCCCCTGGAATCCCATCTGGTCCTGGGGATTTATTGTTTTTCTGGTTCTCTATTGCTGATTTCAATTCAAACCAAATAATGTTTTTGCTTAATAATTCTTCCATTTCTTCCCCAATTGCTTTATTGCTTCACTTCATCTACATAGT